>NC_089837.1:85164285-85490951 GCF_035609145.1 Eleutherodactylus coqui | reverse complement strand
CCATACCTCATGTAATGTTACTATGTTCTCTTTTTGTTACCATACCTCATGTAATCTTACTGTGTTCTACATTTTGTAAGCATACCTTATGTAATCTTATTTTCTTCTACTTTACATTACCATAACTTATGTCATCTTACTGTGTTGTACTTTTTGTTACCGTATATCACGTAATCTTACTGTATTCCACCTTATGTTACCATCCTTATGTATTTCTTCTGTGTTCTACTTTTTGCTACCATACCTTATGTAATCTTACTGTATTCCACCTTATGTTACCATAACGTATGCATTTCTTCTGTGTTCTACTTTTTGTTACCATACCTCATGTAATTTTACTGTATTACACCTTATCTTGCCATACCTTATGTATTTCTAAAATGTTCTACTTTTTGTTACCATACCTGATGTAATCTTACTGTGTTCTGCATATTGTAACCATACCTTATGTAATCTTATTCTCTTCTACATTATGTTACCATACCTTATGTCATCTTACTGTATTCCACCTTATGTTACCATAACGTATGTATTTCTTCTGTGTTCTACTTTTTGTTACCATACCTTTTGTAATTTTACTGTATTCCACCTTATCTTACCAAACCTTATGTATTTCTACTGTGTTCTACTTTTTGTTACCATACCTTATGTAATCTTACTGGGTTCTACATTTTGTAATCATACATTATATGATCTTATTCTCTTCTACCTTATGTTACCATACCTTATGACATCTTATTGTGTTGTACTTTTTCTTACCATACCTTATGTAATCTTATTGTATTCCACTTTATGTTGTCATACCTTACGTATTGCTAAAATGTTCCACTTTTTGTTACCATACCTCATGTAATCTTACTGTGTTCTACATTTTGTAACCATACCTTATGTAATCTTATTTTCTTCTACCTTATGTTACCATAACTTATGTCATCTTACTGTGTTGAAACTTTTTGTTACCATACCTCATGTAATCTTACTGTGTTCTACATTTTGTAACCATACCTTATATAATCTTTTTTTCTTCTACCTTATGTTACCATAACTTATGTCATCAAACTGTGTTGTACTTTTTGTTACTATACCTCATGTAATCTTACTATATTCCACCTTATGTTAACATTACTTATGTATTTTCTACTGTGTTCAACTTTTTGTTACCATACCTTCTGTAATCTTACTGTGTTCTACATTTTGTAACCATACCTTTAGTAATCTTATTCTCTTCTACCTTATTTTACCATACCTTATGTCATCTTACTGTATTGAACCTTTTTGTTACCAAACCTCATGTAATCCTACTGTATTCCACCTTATGTTGCCATACCTTATGTATTTCTACTATGTTCTACTTCTTGTTACCATACCTCATGTAATCTTACTATGTTCTCTTTTTGTTACCATAAATCATGTAATCTTACTGTGTTCTACATTTTGTAACCATACCTTATGTAATCTTATTTTCTTCTACCTCATGTTACCATAATTTATGTCATCTTCCGGTGTTGAAAATTTTTGTTACCGTACCTCATGTAATCTTACTGTATTCCACCTTATGTTACCATAACGTATGTATTTCTTCTGTGTTCTACTTTTTGTTACCATACCTCATGTAATTTTACTGTATTACACCTTATCTTGCCATACCTTATGTATTTCTAAAATGTTCTACTTTTTGTTACCATACCTGATGTAATCTTACTGTGTTCTGCATATTGTAACCATACCTTATGTAATCTTATTCTCTTCTACATTATGTTACCATACCTTATGTCATCTTACTGTGTTCTACTTTTTGTTACCATACCTTTTGTAATTTTACTGTATTCCACCTTATCTTACCAAACCTTATGTATTTCTACTGTGTTCTACTTTTTGTTACCATACGTTATGTAATCTTACTGGGTTCTACATTTTGTAATCATACATTATATGATCTTATTCTCTTCTACATTATGTTACCATACCTTATGTCATCTTACTGTGTTCTACTTTTTGTTACCATACCTTTTGTAATTTTACTGTATTCCACCTTATCTTACCAAACCTTATGTATTTCTACTGTGTTCTACTTTTTGTTACCATACCTTATGTAATCTTACTGTGTTCTACATTTTGTAATCATACATTATATGATCTTATTCTCTTCTACCTTATGTTACCATACCTTATGTCATCTTACTGTGTTCTACTTTTTGTTACCATACCTTTTGTAATTTTACTGTATTCCACCTTATCTTACCAAACCTTATGTATTTCTACTGTGTTCTACTTTTTGTTACCATACCTTATGTAATCTTACTGTGTTCTACATTTTGTAATCATACATTATATGATCTTATTCTCTTCTACCTTATGTTACCATACCTTATGACATCTTATTGTGTTGTACTTTTTCTTACCATACCTTATGTAATCTTATTGTATTCCACTTTATGTTGTCATACCTTACGTATTGCTAAAATGTTCTACTTTTTGTTACCATACCTCATGTAATCTTACTGTGTTCTACATTTTGTAACCATACCTTATGTAATATTATTTTCTTCTACCTTATGTTACCATAACTTATGTCATCTTACTGTGTTGAAACTTTTTGTTACCATACCTCATGTAATCTTACTGTGTTCTACATTTTGTAACCATACCTTATGTAATCTTATTTTCTTCTACCTTATGTTACCATAACTTATGTCATCAAACTGTGTTGTACTTTTTGTTACTATACCTCATGTAATCTTACTATATTCCACCTTATGTTAACATTACTTATGTATTTTCTACTGTGTTCAACTTTTTGTTACCATACCTTCTGTAATCTTACTGTGTTCTACATTTTGTAACCATACCTTTAGTAATCTTATTCTCTTCTACCTTATTTTACCATACCTTATGTCATCTTACTGTATTGAACCTTTTTGTTACCATACCTCATGTAATCCTACTGTATTCCACCTTATGTTGCCATACCTTATGTATTTCTACTATGTTCTACTTCTTGTTACCATACCTCATGTAATCTTACTATGTTCTCTTTTTGTTACCATAAATCATGTAATCTTACTGTGTTCTACATTTTGTAACCATACCTTATGTAATCTTATTTTCTTCTACCTCATGTTACCATAATTTATGTCATCTTCCGGTGTTGAAAATTTTTGTTACCGTACCTCATGTAATCTTACTGTATTCCACCTTATGTTACCATTCCTTATGTATTTCTACTGTGTTCTATTTTTTGTTACCAAACCTTATGTAATCTTACTGTGTTCTACATTTTGTAACAATAGCTTATGTAATCTTAATCTCTTCTACCTTAGGTTACCATACCTTATGTCGTCTTACTGTGTTGTACTTTTTGTTACCATACCTTATTTACCTTGTGTTACCATTCCTTATGTATTTCTACTATGTTCTACCTTTTGTTACCATACCTCATGCAATTTTACTGTATTCCACCTTATGTTAACATACCTTATTTATTTCTACTATGTTCTACCTTTTGTTACCATACCTCATGTAATCTTACTATGTTCTACTTTTTTTTACCATACCTCATGTAATAGTACTGTTTTCCTTTTTGTAACCATACCATATGTAATCTTATTTTCTGCTAACTTATGTTACCATACCTTATGTCATCTTACTGTGTTGTACTTTGTGTTACCATACCTCACGTAATCTTACTGTATTCCACCTTATGTTACTATTCCTTATGTAGTTCTACTATGTTTTACCTTTTGTTACCATACCTTATGTAATCTTACTGTGTTCTACATTTTGTAACCATACCTTATGTAATCTTATTCTCTTCTACCTTATGTTACAATACCTTATGTCATCTTATTGTGTTGTACTTTTTGTTACCATACCTTATGTAATCTTACTGTATTCCACCTTATGTTACCATACCTTATGTATTTCTACAGTGATCTACTTTTTGTTACCATACCTTATGTAATATTACTATCTTCCACCTTATCTTACCATACCTCATGTAATCTTACTGTGTTCTACATTTTGTAACCGTACCTTATGTAATCTCATTCTCTTCTACCTTCAGTTACCATACCTCTTGTCATCTTACTGTGTTGTACTTTCTGTTACCATACCCTATGTAATCTTACTGTATTCCACCTTATGTTACCATACCTCATGTCATGTTACTGTATACCACCTTATGTTGCCATACCTTATGTATTTCTAAAATGTTCCACTTTTTGTTACCATACCTCATGTAATCTTACTATGTTCCACTTTTTGTTACCATACCTTATGTAATCTTATTCTCTTCTACCTTATGTTACCATACCTTATGTCATCTTACTGTATTGAAACTTTTTGTTACCATACCTCTTGTAATCTTACTGTATTCCACCTTATGTTGCCATACCTTATGCCTTTCTACTATGTTCTACTTTTTGTTACCATACCTCATGTAATGTTACTATGTTCTCTTTTTGTTACCATACCTCATGTAATCTTACTGTGTTCTACATTTTGTAAGCATACCTTATGTAATCTTATTTTCTTCTACCTTATGTTACCATACCTTATGTCATCTTACTGTATTGAAACTTTTTGTTACCATACCTCTTGTAATCTTACTGTATTCCACCTTATGTTGCCATACCTTATGCCTTTCTACTATGTTCTACTTTTTGTTACCATACCTCATGTAATGTTACTATGTTCTATTTTTGTTACCATACCTCATGTAATCTTACTGTGTTCTACATTTTGTAAGCATACCTTATGTAATCTTATTTTCTTCTACTTTACATTACCATAACTTATGTCATCTTACGGTGTTGTTCTTTTTGTTACCGTATATCACGTAATCTTACTGTATTCCACCTTATGTTACCTTTCCTTATGTATTTCTTCTGTGTTCTACTTTTTGTTACCATACCTTATGTAATCTTACTGTATTCCACCTTATGGTAACATAACTCATGTATTTCTACTATGTTCTACTTTTTGTTACCATACCTTATGTAATCTTACTGTGTTCTACATTTTGTAACCATACCTTATGTAATCTTATTCTCTTCTACCTTATGTTACAATACCTTATGTCATCTTATTGTGTTGTACTTTTTGTTACCATACCTTATGTAATCTTACTGTATTCCACCTTATGTTACCATACCTTATGTATTTCTACAGTGATCTACTTTTTGTTACCATACCTTATGTAATATTACTATCTTCCACCTTATCTTACCATACCTCATGTAATCTTACTGTGTTCTACATTTTGTAACCGTACCTTATGTAATCTCATTCTCTTCTACCTTCAGTTACCATACCTCTTGTTATCTTACTGTGTTGTACTTTTTGTTACCATACCTTATGTAATCTTACTGTATTCCACCTTATGTTACCATACGTCATGTCATGTTACTGTATACCACCTTATGTTGCCATACCTTATGTATTTCTAAAATGTTCCACTTTTTGTTACCATACCTCATGTAATCTTTCTATGTTCCACTTTTTGTTACCATACCTTATGTAATCTTACTATGTTCTACTTTTTGTTACCATACCTTATGTAATCTTATTCTCTTCTACCTTATGTTACCATACCTTATGTCATCATACTGTATTGAAACTTTTTGTTACCATACCTCTTGTAATCTTACTGTATTCCACCTTATGTTGCCATACCTTATGCCTTTCTACTATGTTCTACTTTTTGTTACCATACCTCATGTAATGTTACTATGTTCTCTTTTTGTTACCATACCTCATGTAATCTTACTGTGTTCTACATTTTGTAAGCATACCTTATGTAATCTTATTTTCTTCTACTTTACATTACCATAACTTATGTCATCTTACTGTGTTGTACTTTTTGTTACCGTATATCACGTAATCTTACTGTATTCCACCTTATGTTACCATCCTTATGTATTTCTTCTGTGTTCTACTTTTTGTTACCATACCTTATGTAATCTTACTGTATTCCACCTTATGTTACCATAACGTATGTATTTCTTCTGTGTTCTACTTTTTGTTACCATACCTTATGTAATTTTACTGTATTCCACCTTATCTTGCCATACCTTATGTATTTCTAAAATGTTCTACTTTTTGTTACCATAGCTGATGTAATCTTACTGTGTTCTGCATATTGTAACCATACCTTATGTAATCTTATTCTCTTCTACATTATGTTACCATACCTTATGTCATCTTACTGTGTTCTACTTTTTGTTACCATACCTTTTGTAATTTTACTGTATTCCACCTTATCTTACCAAACCTTATGTATTTCTACTGTGTTCTACTTTTTGTTACCATACCTTATGTAATCTTACTGGGTTCTACATTTTGTAATCATACATTATATGATCTTATTCTCTTCTACCTTATGTTACCATACCTTATGACATCTTATTGTGTTGTACTTTTTCTTACCATACCTTATGTAATCTTATTGTATTCTACTTTATGTTGTCATACCTTACGTATTGCTAAAATGTTCTACTTTTTGTTACCATATCTCATGTAATCTTACTGTGTTCTACATTTTGTAACCATACCTTATGTAATCTTATTTTCTTCTACCTTATGTTACCATAACTTATGTCATCTTACTGTGTTGAAACTTTTTGTTACCATACCTCATGTAATCTTACTGTGTTCTACATTTTGTAACCATACCTTATGTAATCTTATTTTCTTCTACCTTATGTTACCATAACTTATGTCATCAAACTGTGTTGTACTTTTTGTTACTATACCTCATGTAATCTTACTATTTTCCACCTTATGTTAACATTACTTATGTATTTTCTACTGTGTTCAACTTTTTGTTACCATACCTTCTGTAATCTTACTGTGTTCTACATTTTGTAACCATACCTTTAGTAATCTTATTCTCTTCTACCTTATTTTACCATACCTTATGTCATCTTACTGTATTGAAACTTTTTGTTACCATACCTCATGTAATCCTACTGTATTCCACCTTATGTTGCCATATCTTATGTATTTCTACTATGTTCTACTTCTTGTTACCATACCTCATGTAATCTTACTATGTTCTCTTTTTGTTACCATAAATCATGTAATCTTACTGTGTTCTACATTTTGTAACCATACCTTATGTAATCTTATTTTCTTCTACCTCATGTTACCATAATTTATGTCATCTTCCGGTGTTGAAAATTTTTGTTACCGTACCTGTCTTACCTGCTCAAGATTTTGGCAATTTTTTAACCTCATTAACATACCCGTTAAGCACACAGTCTGAGGTAAGACAAATATAAAACACAAGTTTATTTACTCTTTAGTATATGTAAGTAAAATAGTTAATTAACATATAGGCATTGAGATCACATGGGTAACAAAGTTAAGCATCAATACGTCACCGGATATTGTAGCATCACTCCGCAATCGGGGGATCTCCAGGTACGATTGTCAAGAGGATCCGGGAGTACGCCGGTACGTCTAACGGCCACAAGATGAGTCCCGACTCTTCCCTGAAGATCACTGCTATTTATGCCGTTCTTACACTACGTGGCATATCTGCTTCTGCGCAGTTATGGGTATATACGTCATTCTAATATGGCTATTCAGGTTCTAGACATGCGTAGTAGATGATTGGCAACACAATATATTGAATATTTTGTCCATGAAGTTATCACATCTGTGTTATATTATGAGTCATTCTTGCTGTCTTACCATATATGTCGATAATATTCTGCATTGAGCAGAATATTCAGACAGGTCATTAGTTCATTGAAGTTCTGGTTAACTCATACGGCAACTAGTTATTTGATTACACAATCATCCAGTTCAATCGTATCCCATACGTGTCACAATCGGTCCTTAATCATTCACTATTTGCCGTATGATACCATTAAAACTTTTGGTTTTCTACAGAATACCTTATATGCCATGAAACAATTCCATAGCGATAAAAGTATTACAACTATGGCCAATACCAAAACAGGATGTATTAGCCAATTAAGAGTGGTTTGTGCAGATGATGAATAACCCATAAAGATGTCATACCAATGGTGTGACGTGGCATCAGCAATAGCCGATCCCATCTTTACAATTTTGCCAGCTATTACAGTAGTACTTACAATATGCGTTGCCAAAGATCTATTAAGCAATTTAATATGTTGCTGTACTTCTTCTGTGTCTTCTAACAACTTTTTGAATTTGGTCAAATTTAGATCCCAATTTGACACATTTAAAGGCAGTGGTTGCCAATTGACAGCCACTGTCTTGTCTTGTTCGGGTAATAACACAAAGGTCTCATTTTCCCAAACAAGTGCAGATACGTTTCGCAAGCATCCTGAAAATGGGACAACCATCCCAGGTACAACAGGTTGATTACTTGCCAAACATACCTCCTGTGGGGCTATTTCAACCATCATCTTAAAAGTGAGTGGCAGCACAGTCCATTCACATACATTGATCGTATTTTGTAATAAGCATGGTTCATAAACAGCCGATTGGACCTTGCATATGGTCCCTTCTAATGTATCATCACACAATGATAAATCATGAGTTCTATTTTGGTCATCAATGTAAATCCCGTTAAATCTAGGTACCCAGAAATGCATATCTTCTGGAACACCTATAAGTAAGGGGAGAACTACAAACTTACACATCACATTCTTTTTAGTAACATTGTATATGAATATGGTCCCTTTACATAATATATCATTGCAAACCATTTTCTGCGCCTCCAACTGTATCCAATCAGTCTCAGTTATAGTCTGATTGAACACGGTCCTCCACACTTGCTCATTGCCAGTCATGAGCATAGTTTGAAGTGTGTTCTTTTGTTGTTGCTGATAAATGGTCTGCAAGGTACATATTGACCAATTAACATAGTTAGATATGTTAGAATTTATTTCATATGAAAACCTATTAGATGCATCTTGCAAATCAAGCATTATTGTGTCCACATCCGTTTGCATACTAAAGGGCTGCCATATAGTGGGCATCCAGTTAGCCTGCAATGTGAGCACATCTTTAATACCACTTCCCGCGTTATGCATTCGATTAGCTAAAGTCTCTATATCAAAACCATTAATAGTCCCAGAAAGCGCTCCGTAGCCTCCGAGTAAGGTATCATACCAAGCTCGACGGGAACGCTTGGTAGGACAAGTCCTTGAGGGTGGAAACTGCACGGAGGCTTGTATAACAGTCTTTTGAGCATCTCGTCCCACCAGGCGACAGGTGGATGGAACCCTTTTTATATGTCCAGGATCTATTTTAGAAGCATTAATGTTCACGAATACCAGGAACTGGCCCCACATGGCCCGATTCTCGATCTCCGTTGCATTCCCACACGTAATTACTTCTGTCTCATTTAAGGGAAATGAAAACTGCACTCCCGTATTTGTACAATTCTGAACATATTGTATCACCAGGGAGTAATTGAGATATGGCAACTCTTTTGGTCTCTGACAGCAGGACACTTTCACAAGTGACGTAATGTTTATTTGTCCCGTTGCCTTATGCAGTGCATATGAAGGACGGTAGGTCGAACTTATATGCGATAATGGATTTCCACTCCAGATAGTCCCATCAAAGGTAATATTCACGATATAACATTTCTGGTTGGCTTCACAAGTGAAGTTGTCTTGCTTCCTGGTTCGGGTTGAATTCCTCCAGCCCCACGAATAATCATTCCTTCCGGTGTCATTGACGCGGATCCCTGGCGTCCACGCATCACCTACTGCGAACACCGAACACATGACGCCAAGGATTCCAAAAATGATTATGTGATTCTAGAGAAGGCAAGGAAACAAGCATTATTCCCGCAAATAGCACTTTTCTTGTGGGACATATTCCCATTTCTCTACTCCGGGTCGCATAATAAGCAAAGTTCGATCTTTCCCCACAGCAATAACCTCTGCCGGGGAGGGCGGTCCTTGGTGATTCTGAACCCATATTTTGGCCCCTACATTAGTAACATTAGTTGAGCCAAAACCTTTATCTCCTCTTACAGTAAGTTCAGTGGGGGCCACCCCTTCTTCCACTTGTGTCAGATACACTGGTATTAATAGCAGCTGTGCCATGCGCTCCTTTTTCCCTATTATCAGAGGATCTGTTCCTAAATTTATCATGATTACTTTAATTTCCCCCTGATAATCTGCATCTATGACTCCGCCTAGGACTACTGCACTTCTCAGAGCAAAACTCGATCTAGTGGCTATCTGCCCGAAGTGATTCTCCGGGATCTTGCATCCTATCCCTGTGGGAATAGTACTCACCTTTCCCGGGGCTATCACCACCGTATCAAGAGCGTATAGATCCAACCCTGCAGCGGCAGGAGTGGCTCTATAAGGTGCCTGCACATCTGGATTAATTTTCCAGTATAAGATTGTCTCTACCTTAGCTACATCTATACTGAGATTGGGTGTTAGCATGCGCATTAAGGGTGTCATAGAATCAGTGATGGGCCTGTTGTTGATAATCTGTAAAGCAGCAGTCAGATTATCTCTCCATTGACCATATTTGTCGGTCTCAGTGAGCTTCTTCAGGGTAGATTTTAATAACCCATTCATTCGTTCCACCAGGCCCGCGGCCTGTGGATAGTAGGGCATATGATATACCCATTCTATGTTGTTTTTACTGGCATACTCTTTTACCTGATTTCCGGTAAAATGTGAACCATTGTCTGTCTGGATCTGCAGGGGAGTCCCATAATACTGGGTAATAACTTCCAGAGTACGTAAAGTACTCCATTGTGTTGCTGTTTTACATGGGAATCCCACCATCAGACCTGAGAATGTATCTACTGCTGTACAAATATACTTACATCCTCTGCTCTCAGGGAGGGGCCCTACAAAATCCATCTGCCAAATCTGCGCTGGCAACTGGCCTCTCCCTATGTGTCCCATTACTGTATGAGGCACTTCTCGTTTTTGCACATGTTGACATACTGGACATTGCGCGATTACTTGTTTGATCATGTCCACCGTCAATGGGATACCTCTTTCTTGTGCCCACCTGTAAGTGGCCTTCTCTCCCAAGTGTCCACTTTTTTGGTGAGCCCAAACAGCTGTACCTTGAAGCCATGCTTCCTTTTCCTTGTCAGGTTCTTGTATGGCAACAGAAATCGATGCTGCCGCATCTGCTTGAGAATTAAATAAACGTTCCAATGAGTCAAGAGGGACATGAGCATCAACATGAAACACTGTACTTTTGGTACTCCTAATGAATTCCTCTATGTCTTGCCAAAGCTCTTTCCCCCACAATTCCTTACCATGAATGTTCCAGTCGTTCTTCTTCCATCCCATGATCCAAGTGGCCAAACCATTGGCAACTGACCATGAGTCCGTATACAAATGACATTCTTGCCCTTGTTCCTGCTTCAGAGCTAAGAATACTGCACAAAGTTCTGCATATTGACTACTCTTACCTTCTCCTTCCATGACCAACGTCTTGTCTAATTTTGGATTAAAGGCTACACTTTTCCATCTACGTCTTCCACTGATATACTTGGCCGAACCATCCGTGAACCAAGCATGCTCTTTTTGGGAGTCTGTCAACTCAGAGTAAGGTATTCCCCACTTTACTGGGGATTCCTCCATTTGCGCTACTGGTGTAACCTGACCATCTGGAGGGATATCAGCTATCTTTTCATGCAGGGCAGCTATCCCTCCTTCACCTTTTTTCGCTCTTTCCGAGATGTACCATTTCCACTTAATGATACTCTGCTCCTGGGCATGTCCTATCCGATTGGACTTTGGATTAGATAATACCCAACTCATGATGGGTATTTGCGGCCTTAGAAGGACTATGTGTCCTGTCGTCAATTGTTCAGTATCCACCAGGGCCCAATAACATGCCAACAGCTGTTGCTCCAGTGGAGTGTATTTTTCTCCTGCATCTGGTAATTTCCGATTCCAGAAGCCTAGTGGCACTCTTTTGCCCCCTTGCTTCTGCCACAATGACCAGTTTGCATACATATGCTGAACTGATACATGAAGTTCTATCTCACCATCTTGTAAAGGCCATAAATCTACAGCCTGTTGTATGGCTTCTTTTACTGCCTCAAATGCAACCTGTTGCTCTTCTCCCCACGTGAACTCGTACTTCTTGCGAGTCACCTTGTAAAGAGGAGCAAGAAGCTGCCCCAGATGCGGAATGTGTTGTCTCCAGAATCCAAACAATCCTATGTAGGATTGTGTTTCCTTCTTGTCTTTCGGAGTGGGAAAATTTAAGATTTTCTGCCTTGCCTTAGGGAGAATCTCCCTATGGCCCTTATTCCATTGAATTCCTAAGAATTTCACCGTCTGAGAGGGGCCTTGCACCTTGCTATCATTTATTTCCCATCCTTTTTCTCGCAGATGATGTAACAATCCGTCCAATTGTTTCTTTACAGATTGTTCATCCAGTCCCTGAATCATTATATCATCGATATAATGTGAAAACTGCATTTCTGATGGTAAATCAAACTCATCCAAATGTTCTGCCACCGTCCGGTGACAGATGGTTGGACTATGTATCCAACCTTGTGGCAATCGAGTGAACGTATATTGACGTCCTTGCCACGTAAAGGCAAACTGATCTTGCGCCTTTTCTTCTATTGGAATTGTGAAGAACGCTTGTGCGATATCAATCACAGCGTACCATTGTCCACTGTGACTTTGAATCTGCTCCACAATTGTAATGGTGTCTGGGACAGCTGCCGTCAAGGGAGGTGTTTGTTTATTCAATTCCCTGTAATCGACAGTCATCCTCCAAGACCCATCACTCTTCTTCACAGGCCATACCGGATTGTTCCATGCTGTGGTTGCAGGCCTCACAACCCCAGCATCGACCAAATCCTTAATGGTTTCTCCTATTTCCTTGTGACCTCCAGGAATTCTGTATTGCTTCATAGCAACCAGTTTTCCTGCAGGAGGGATGTGTACGGGTGGCATTTTGACCTTTCCCACCGTAACTGGACAAGCTTTTATCCCTATTTTCCTTACGCCAAAGGCAAACTTACCATCTTCGAGGTGTAGTGTCAATCCTTTCAGAATATCTATGCCAATGATATATTCCGGAATAGGTACTACTAACACCGTGTATTTACGTAAGGGCAAATTGCCCAATTTCAAAGTTACCTGTGTCTGTACTCCTTCGGTAACTTTTCCTCCCAATCCTGAAATATTAACTTTTGGACCTTTAAACTTTTTGGGATTTCCATAAATCAGAGTAGCCTCCGCCCCTGTATCTACTAAAGCTGGGACCCTTTGGACATTACCCCCTTTCCAATGTATGGCTAGCGGGACATAGGGTCTGTCATCCCGCCTAACCCAAACAGGGGCTTGGCTTGCTACCTATGCGGAATCAGAATCTGATTCCTCCAGGAGCGGAGCAGATGGCTTCATATGGTCCTGCACTTGGCTAGCTACCATTGCAGCCATCTCCTTCCATGGATAGATCTTTTGAAAATCCTCCCATTCTAATTTCTTAGGTTCTAAATTAGTGACCTGCTTCTCTCTCTTTTTAGAAGCTTTTGGGGCCACTGAATCTTCCCTTTTATCCACCTTTTTGTTGGATAATACCTTCTGTTTATAAAGACGCCACAAATCACCTGTATCTTTTCCATCAATGGCGTCCTTGGAGACTCCAGCTTTCAGGAGAGCCTGAAACATATCTCTACGAGATACCCTTGGCACTCCTGAATCACCAGTCCCCTGGGAACTAGGATTCCTAGACCTATCACGATCTGTTCGCTTTTCCTCTCTATCCCAGTTTCCCATATCTTGCAATTCCCGCATTCTAGCCACAACCGCAGACATTGGCTCATTAGTCATGGATAGAAGTAGGGTCATCA
The DNA here is from genome assembly GCF_035609145.1 of Eleutherodactylus coqui. NCBI lineage: Eukaryota > Metazoa > Chordata > Amphibia > Anura > Eleutherodactylidae > Eleutherodactylus > Eleutherodactylus coqui. The sequence continues at coordinate 85,477,141 of NC_089837.1, read as the reverse complement.
TCACGGCTTTATAAGCCGAAGGTGCAGTCTTAATTAAACGATTTCTAACTCCTGCTGTCAGCCGAGTCTCCAAATAATCTTCCATATGCTCGATGATAATTAATGAGACCCTCATAGCTTCCTCCTTCAACCTTTCAATGCCATCCCTGATAGTGTACCAAGGTTTGTCATTGATTGGAATGTCTGCCTCTGTTGGGAATTTATTAAGAAACCCATTGGTTACTATATTAAACAGGGAAATAGCACTTTCTCCTTGATGATTAGGAAAATATTCTCTAAAATTTCTACTGATTACTGGATCTCTAGTTAGAGTAACAAATCTCATTGCATCTTTTGGATCCAACATTACCCCAGTCGCCCCGTGCTCAAATAGACGGACCAACCATGGTATGTCAGATTCCCCAGGCCTTTGCCTAAATCTACTCAGTATATCATCAACTTCTGACTGAGAAAAACCCTCTAGGGTAAGCCTGGTGCGCCTATGTGGCACCAATTCTTCTTGCACCAACAGTCTCCCATCGGCATCGTACATATAGTTTCCCTGATCGTCATACCTGGGCAACCTTTGCCCATCATGACCTACGATAGGCTGGGTATCGGGTCCATATTCAGTAGTTTCCTTCCTTCTGCTAATGGGCTGGGCACGTTTTAAAGCAGGTGGATCAATTATTGGATTGGGTGGGTCTTCCCAATCCCCCTTATGCCAGTCCTCCTCCCCCGAAGAAGATGAGGAATCCCATAAGTCTCCATCCCACTTATCTGGGTCCCAGTTCACAGAAGCAGAAGCTATAGCTTTCGATACCTTTCGCTTATCAACTTTACCTTTACGCCCCTTATATTTATTCTGAGCAACTTTTACAACAGCCTTTTCTGCAATATTCTGGTAATGTTCTATTTTTTCCTTTATCAGCCTTTGGTTACATTCCAACACCACTCTCTTTCCTTCAGATTCTACTAACTTTTGTTCCGTCTGATTAAGTTTTCTTATTAGTTGGGACTTCTTCTTATGGATATTCCTATAGGCTGAGGCCAATACCCAATTTCTCCTACCCAACTGAACTGCGTCACCTGCCTTGGCAGGGGTCTCCTCGAGTACCTTAACGACATCGAGGGGCTCTGAATCTTTTAGCTTACTATCCCATGATTCTGCAAGCCCACTATGCATCAACTCCTGAGCTAATATATCATAGGGACCCTCGGACCAGCCGGGGATGTCTATTTTCTGAACGATTTTAGTTTTATCTTTCTTGGTTCTTTTTCTAAACATATTGTTGTCTTATTGGCAAAATGCCAATTGGTGAAACTTTTTGCGCAGAGTTCCCCCTTACAGAACTCACAAAATTTTGGCAACTTGCCAATTGGTGAAACTTTGCACAGAGGTCCCCTTTACTGCGAGAAACCACCCTGCAAATTGGCACCAATTTCCCAAGTCCTGTCTCAAAGTTACAGAACTCCGAAAGTTTTGGCAACGTGCCAATTTGGTGAAACTCTGCACAGAGTTCCCCTTTACAAAATTTTGGCAACGTGCCAATCTGGTGAAACTTTGCACAGAGGTCCCCTTTACGGCGAGGCACCACCCTGCAAACTGGCACCGATTTCCCGAGTCCTGCCTCAAAGTTACAGAACTCTGAAAATTCTGGCAACGTGCCAATTGGTGAAATTTTGCACAGAGTTCCCCTTTACAAAATTTTGGCAACGTGCCAATTGGTGAAATTTTGCACAGTGGTCCCCTTTACTGCTAGACACCACCGTGCAAACTGGCACCAATCTCCCAAGTCCTGCTTCAAAGTTACAGAACTTTATAATATTTTGGCAGTATGCCAATGGGTTCAACAAGGACTACTTACTGCAACTATCAATTTGTATTTACTATTATTACTCTATCACCTATCAAAGCAAAGTTATAACCATTTGAACCCCTTGGCAATGGGCCAAAAATCTAATATGGCGACAGCAACCCCCCCGTGCACTGAGAAGCACTGTCACAATACCAAATTATACAGTAATATAACCTTACCAAAGACAACAATATCCTGCCAGACTACGCCAATTTATGTCTTACCTGCTCAAGATTTTGGCAATTTTTTAACCTCATTAACATACCCGTTAAGCACACAGTCTGAGGTAAGACAAATATAAAACACAAGTTTATTTACTCTTTAGTATATGTAAGTAAAATAGTTAATTAACATATAGGCATTGAGATCACATGGGTAACAAAGTTAAGCATCAATACGTCACCGGATATTGTAGCATCACTCCGCAATCGGGGGATCTCCAGGTACGATTGTCAAGAGGATCCGGGAGTACGCCGGTACGTCTAACGGCCACAAGATGAGTCCCGACTCTTCCCTGAAGATCACTGCTATTTATGCCGTTCTTACACTACGTGGCATATCTGCTTCTGCGCAGTTATGGGTATATACGTCATTCTAATATGGCTATTCAGGTTCTAGACATGCGTAGTAGATGATTGGCAACACAATATATTGAATATTTTGTCCATGAAGTTATCACATCTGTGTTATATTATGAGTCATTCTTGCTGTCTTACCATATATGTCGATAATATTCTGCATTGAGCAGAATATTCAGACAGGTCATTAGTTCATTGAAGTTCTGGTTAACTCATACGGCAACTAGTTATTTGATTACACAATCATCCAGTTCAATCGTATCCCATACGTGTCACAGTACCTCATGTAATCTTACTGTATTCCACCTTATGTTACCATTCCTTATGTATTTCTACTGTGTTCTATTTTTTGTTACCAAACCTTATGTAATCTTACTGTGTTCTACATTTTGTAACAATAGTTTATGTAATCTTAATCTCTTCTACCTTAGGTTACCATACCTTATGTCGTCTTACTGTGTTGTACTTTTTGTTACCATACCTTATTTACCTTGTGTTACCATTCCTTAGGTATTTCTACTATGTTCTACCTTTTGTTACCATACCTCATGCAATTTTACTGTATTCCACCTTATGTTAACATACCTTATTTATTTCTACTACGTTCTACCTTTTGTTACCATACCTCATGTAATCTTACTATGTTCTACTTTTTTTTACCATACCTCATGTAATAGTACTGTTTTCCTTTTTGTAACCATACCATATGTAATCTTATTTTCTGCTACCTTATGTTACCATACCTTATGTCATCTTACTGTGTTGTACTTTGTGTTACCATACCTCACGTAATCTTACTGTATTCCACCTTATGTTACTATTCCTTATGTAGTTCTACTATGTTTTACCTTTTGTTACCATACCTTATGTAATCTTACTGTGTTCTACATTTTGTAACTAGAGATGAGCGAACGCGTTCGTCCGAGCTTGATATTCGTGCGAATATTAGGGTGTTCGGGATGTTCGTTATTCGTGACGAACACCATGCGGTGTTCTGGTTACTTTCACTTCCTTCCCTGAGACGTTAGCGCGCTTTTCTGGCCAATTGAAAGACAGGGAAGGCATTACAACTTCCCCCTGCAACGTTTAAGCCCTATACCACCCCCCTGCTGTGAGTGGCTGGCGAGATCAGGTGTTCGCCTAATATAAAAGTCGGCCCCTCCCGCGGCTCGCCTCAGATGCGGTGTGAGTTAGATGAGGGACAGTGCTGTTTATACCGGAGCTGCTGTAGGGAAAGAATTGGTAGTTAGTGTAGGCTTCAAGACCCCCCAAAGGTCCTTATTAGGGCCACTGATAGCTGTGTGTTGGCTGCTGTTAGCAGTGGGATTTTTTTTTTTCTCAAAATCGCCTCTGCAGACCGTTGCACCTGGCATTAGGGACAGAAGTGCTGCATAGGCAGGGAGAGTGTTAGGAGTGAGTGTAGCCTTCAAGAACCTCAACGGTCCTTTCTAGGGCCATATTTATCCGTGTGCAGTACTGTCCAGGCTGCTGTTGGCTGTGCTGCATTTTTTTTGGGCTTCTCAAAATCGCCTCTGCAGAGCATTCCACCCTCCATTGATACTGCAGGGAAAGAATTGTATAGGCAGGGCCACAACACAGTTATTATTCATAGAATATACGCAGTGCTGCCTGTTGGTGGGAAAAAACTGAAAACAAATCTATTTGTCCAGCCTGTGTCCGTCCTTACGCCTGTGGAGACGTGTGAGCTGCGTGAAAAACATTGCTAAATCATACGCAGCCAGCTACGCTTTACTGCTGGGTTCGCCATTTGCTTTCCTTAATTGGGAAAAAAAATACCTGCTCTCCAAGAGTTATAATAACTCTGCTACCCTCACGTTCTGTGACACATAAGCAGGGACACAGCACAGTTATTAAACTTCTCAGGTTCATTGAATATACGCAGTGCTGCCTGTTGGTGGGAAAAAACTGAAAACAAATCTATTTGTCCAGCCTGTGTCCGTCCTTACGCCTGTGGAGACGTGTGAGCTGCGTGAAAAACATTGCTAAATCATACGCAGCCAGCTACGCTTTACTGCTGGGTTCGCCATTTGCTTTCCTTAATTGGGAAAAAAAATACCTGCTCTCCAAGAGTTATAATAACTCTGCTACCCTCACGTTCTGTGACACATAAGCAGGGACACAGCACAGTTATTAAACTTCTCAGGTTCATTGAATATACGCAGTGCTGCCTGTTGGTGGGAAAAAACTGAAAACAAATCTATTTGTCCAGCCTGTGTCCGTCCTTACGCCTGTGGAGACGTGTGAGCTGCGTGAAAAACATTGCTAAATCATACGCAGCCAGCTACGCTTTACTGCTGGGTTCGCCATTTGCTTTCCTTAATTGGGAAAAAAAATACCTGCTCTCCAAGAGTTATAATAACTCTGCTACCCTCACGTTCTGTGACACATAAGCAGGGACACAGCACAGTTATTAAACTTCTCAGGTTCATTGAATATACGCAGTGCTGCCTGTTGGTGGGAAAAAACTGAAAACAAATCTATTTGTCCAGCCTGTGTCCGTCCTTACGCCTGTGGAGACGTGTGAGCTGCGTGAAAAACATTGCTAAATCATACGCAGCCAGCTACGCTTTACTGCTGGGTTCGCCATTTGCTTTCCTTAATTGGGAAAAAAAATACCTGCTCTGCCACAGTTAATAACTCTGCTACCCTCACGTTCTGTGACACATAAGCAGGGACACAGCACAGTTATTAAACTTCTCAGGTTCATTGAATATACGCAGTGCTGCCTGTTGGTGGGAAAAAACTGAAAACAAATCTATTTGTCCAGCCTGTGTCCGTCCTTACGCCTGTGGAGACGTGTGAGCTGCGTGAAAAACATTGCTAAATCATACGCACCCAGCTACGCTTTACTGCTGGGTTCGCCATTTGCTTTCCTTAATTGGGAAAAAAAATACCTGCTCTCCAAGAGTTATAATAACTCTGCTACCCTCACGTTCTGTGACACATAAGCAGGGACACAGCACAGTTATTAAACTTCTCAGGTTCATTGAATATACGCAGTGCTGCCTGTTGGTGGGAAAAAACTGAAAACAAATCTATTTGTCCAGCCTGTGTCCGTCCTTACGCCTGTGGAGACGTGTGAGCTGCGTGAAAAACATTGCTAAATCATACGCACCCAGCTACGCTTTACTGCTGGGTTCGCCATTTGCTTTCCTTAATTGGGAAAAAAAATACCTGCTCTGCCACAGTTAATAACTCTGCTACCCTCACGTTCTGTGACACATAAGCAGGGACACAGCACAGTTATTAAACTTCTCAGGTTCATTGAATATACGCAGTGCTGCCTGTTGGTGGGAAAAAACTGAAAAGAAATCTATTTGTCCAGCCTGTGTCCGTCCTTACGCCTGTGGAGACGTGTGAGCTGCGTGAAAAACATTGCTAAATCATACGCACCCAGCTACGCTTTACTGCTGGGTTCGCCATTTGCTTTCCTTAATTGGGAAAAAAAATACCTGCTCTGCCACAGTTAATAACTCTGCTACCCTCACGTTCTGTGACACATAAGCAGGGACACAGCACAGTTATTAAACTTAGATAATTCATTCACTAGAGGCAGTGGGGCCTTTCGTTTTCCAAAAAGGGCAAAAATTATATTTGGCCTGCAGTCTTGCGCCAATTTATTTCCTGCCTGTGAAATCAAATCACTGGTAATACAGCATGCTGAGGGGTAGGGGTAGGCCTAGAGGACGTGGACGCGGCCGAGGACGCGGAGGGCCAAGTCAGGGTGTGGGCACAGGCCAAGCTCCTGATCCAGGTGTGTCGCAGCCGACTGCTGCGCGATTAGGAGAGAGGCACGTTTCTGGCGTCCCCACATTCATCGCCCAATTAATGGGTCCACGCGGGAGACGGTTATTAGAAAATGAGCAGTGTGAGCAGGTCCTGTCCTGGATGGCAGAAAGTGCTTCGAGCAACCTATCGTCTACCCGCAGTTCTGCGCCGTCCACTGCTGCCAATCCGAATCCTCTGTCTGCTGCTCCTCCTTCCTCCCAGCCTTCTCACTCCACTACAATGACACCTGCTCAGGAGCGGGAACACTCCCAGGAACTGTTCTCGGGCCCTTGCTTAGATTGGGCAGCAGCGGTTCCTCTCCCACCAGAGGAGTTTATCGTCACTGATGCCCAACCATTCGAAAGTTCCCGGGGTCCGGGGGAAGAGGCTGGGGACTTCCGCCAACTGTCTCAACAACTTTCTGTGGGTGAGGAGGACGATGACGATCAGACACAGTTGTCTTGCAGTGAGGTAGTAGTAAGGGCAGTAAGTCCCAGGGAGCAGCGCACAGAGGATTCGGAGGAAGAGCAGCAGGACGATGAGGTGACTGACCCCACCTGGTGTGCAACGCTTACTCAGGAGGACAGGTCTTCAGAGGGGGAGTCAAGGGCATCAGCAGGGCAGGTTGCAAGAGGCAGTGCAGTGGCCAGGGGTAGAGGCAGGGCCAGACCGAATAATCCACCAAGTGTTTCCCAAAGCGCCCCCTCGCGCCATGCCACCCTGCGGAGGCCGAGGTGCTCTAAGGTCTGGCAGTTTTTCACAGAGACGCCTGACGACCGACGAACAGTGGTGTGCAACCTTTGTCGCGCAAAGCTCAGCCGGGGAGCCAACACCAACAGCCTCACCACCACCACCATGCGCAGACATATGATGGCCAAGCACCCCGCAAGGTGGGACAAAGGCCGTTCACCGCCTCCGGTTTGCACCCCTGCCTCTCCCCCTGTGCCCCAACCTGCCACTGAGATGCAACCCCCCTCTCAGGACACAGGCACTACCGCCTCATGGCCTGCACCCACACCCTCATCTCCGCTGTCCTCGGCCCCATCCAGCAGTGTAGTTCAGCGCACCGTTCAGCCGTCGCTTGCGCAAGTGTTCGAGCACAAGCGCAAGTACGCCGCCACGCACCCGCACGCTCAAACGTTAACCGTCCGCATCGCAAAATTCATCAGCCTTGAGATGCTGCCGTATAGGGTTGTGGAAACGGAGTCCTTCAAAAGTATCATGGAGGCGGCGGCCCCGCGCTACTCAGTTCCCAGTCGCCACTACTTTTCCCGATGTGCCGTCCCAGCCCTGCACGACCACGTCTCCCGCAACATTGTGCGCGCCCTCACCAACGCGGTTACTGCCACGGTCCACTTAACTACGGACACGTGGACAAGCACAGGCGGGCAGGGCCACTACATCTCCCTGACGGCACATTGGGTGAATTTAGTGGAGGCTGGGACAGAGTCAGAGCCTGGGACCGCTCACGTCCTACCCACCCCCAGAATTGCGGGCCCCAGCTCGGTGCTGGTATCTGCGGAGGTGTATGCTTCCTCCACTAAAGCACCCTCCTCCTCCTCCTCCTCCTCTGTCTCACAATCAAGATGTGTTAGCAGCAGCATGTCGCCAGCAGTCGGTGTCGCGCGGTGTGGCAGCACAGCGGTGGGCAAGCGTCAGCAGGCCGTGCTGAAACTACTCAGCTTAGGCGATAAGAGGCACACGGCCCACGAACTGCTGCAGGGTCTGACACAGCAGACCGACCGCTGGCTTGCGCCGCTGAGCCTCCAACCGGGCATGGTCGTGTGTGACAACGGCCGTAACCTGGTGGCGGCTCTGCAGCTCGGCAGCCTCACGCACGTGCCATGCCTGGCCCACGTCTTTAATTTGGTGGTTCAGCGGTTTCTGAAAAGCTACCCACGCTTGTCAGACCTGCTCGTAAAGGCGCGCCGGCTCTGCGCACATTTCCGCAAGTCCCACACGGACGCTGCCACCCTGCGCACCCTGCAACATCACTTTAAGCTGCCAGTGCACCGACTGCTGTGCGACGTGCCCACACGGTGGAACTCTACGCTCCACATGTTGGCCAGGCTCTATGAACAGCGTAGAGCTATAGTCGAATACCAACTCCAACATGGGCGGCGCAGTGGGAGTCAGCCTCCTCAATTCCTTTCAGAAGAGTGGGCCTGGTTGGCAGACATCTGCCATGTCCTTGGTAATTTTGAGGAGTCTACCCAGGTGGTGAGCGGCGATGCTACAATCATTAGCGTCACCATTCCTCTGCTATGCATCTTGAGAAATTCCCTGCAAACCATAAAGGCAGCTGCTTTGCGCTCGGAAACGGGGGCGGGGGAAGACAGTATGCCGCTGGATAGTCAGGGCACCCTCCTGTCTATTTCTCAGCGCGTACAGGAGGAGGAGGAGGAGCATGAGGAGGATGAGGAGGAGGGGGAAGAGACAGCTTGGCCCGCTGCTGACGGTACACCGGCTGATTGCCTGTCATCCTTTCAGCGTGTATGGCCTGAGGAGGAGGAGGAGGAGGAGGAGGAGGAGGAGGATCCTGATAGTGATCTTCCTAGTGAAGACAGCCATGTGTTGCGTACAGGTACCCTGGCACACATGGCTGACTTCATGTTAGGATGCCTTTCTCGTGACCCTCGCGTTGCACGCATTCTGGCCACTACGGATTACTGGGTGTACACACTGCTCGATCCACGGTATAAGGAGAACCTGCCCACTCTGATTCCCGAAGAGGAAAGGGGTTCGAGAGTGTTGCTATACCACAGGACCCTTGCGGACAAGCTGATGGTAAAATTCCCAGCCGACAGCGCTAGTGGCAGAAGGCGCAGTACCGAGGGCAAGGTAGCAGGGGATGTGCGTAGATCGAGCAGCATGTACATCCCAGGCAGTGCAACAGTCTTTAAGGGCCTGGCCAGCTTTATGGCTCCCCACCAAGACTGTGTCACCGCTCCCCAGTCACGGCTGAGTCGGCGGGAGCACTGCAAAAGGATGGTGAGGGAGTACGTAGCGGATCGCACGACCATCCTTGGTGACGCCTCTGCCCCCTACAACTACTGGGTGTCGAAGCTGGACACGTGGCCTGAACGAGCCCTGTATGCCCTTGAGGTGCTTGCTTGTCCTGCGGCTAGCGTCTTGTTGGAGAGGGTGTTTAGTGCGGCTGGGGGAATCATCACAGATAAGCGTAGCCGCTTGTCAACCGACAGTGCCGACAGGCTAACACTCATCAAGATGAACAAAGGCTGGATTTCCCCAGACTTCTGTTCTCCACCAGCGGACAGCAGCGATACGTAAGCAATACGTAGGCTGCACCCGCGGATGGAAGCTACGTTCTCTCTCACCATCCAAAACGGGGACATTTCTGCTTCATCAATCTGTGTCTAATATTCCTCCTCCTCCTCCTCCTGCTCCACCTCCTGAAACCTCACGTAATCACGCTGAACGGGCAATTTTTCTTAGGGCCACAAGGCTCACTCAAATAATTTTTCAGAACAATTTTTATAAGTTTCAATGCGCTTAAAAGCATTGGAACTTTAACTTGAACCAATTTTTCGTTACACTGGGCTGCCTCCAGGCCTAGTTACCACTTAAGCCACATTAACCAAAGCGATTAATGGGTTTCACCTGCCCTCTTGGCTGGCCATGGCCAATTTTTGGGATGTACATTAGTACTGTTGATACAGCAATTTTTGTGGGCCCTCGCCTACAGTGTAATCAAATTAATTTTTAGCCCACCTGCATTACAGCTGACGTTACCTCAGCTGTGTTGGGCAATGCAATGGGATATTTCTATGTACCGCCAGTGGCTTCCTGGCACCCACCCAGGCAGTGGGTCCACAGGGAGTTAAACCTACATGTGTCCACTTGTAAAGAATCCCAGTCTGACTGGGGCATGCAGTGTGGGCCGAAGCCCACCTGTATTACGCACGACATTACTACCTCAGCTGTGTTGGGCAATGCAATGGGATATTTTTGTGTACCGCCGGTGGGTTCCAGGGAGCCACCCATGCTGTAGGTGCACACTGAGTTTTTAATACATCTGTACACTTCTAAAGAACCCGTCTGACTGGGGCATGCAGTGTGGGCCGAAGCCCACCTGTATTACGCACGACATTACTACCTCAGCTGTGTTGGGCAATGCAATGGGATATTTCTATGTACCGCCGGTGGCTTCCTGGCACCCACCCAGGCAGTGGGTCCACAGGGAGTTAAACCTACATGTGTCCACTTGTAAAGAACCCCAGTCTGACTGGGGCATGCAGTGTGGGCCGAAGCCCACCTGCATTAAGCACGACATTACTACCTCAGCTGTGTTGGGCAATGCAATGGGATATTTCTGTGTACCGCCGGTGGGTTCCAGGGAGCCACCCATGCTGTGGGTCGACAGGGACTTCACAATAGGGAGTTGTACCTGCCTGTGTCTATGAATTAAAAAGCCCGGTCTGACTGGGGCATGCAGACACCTTGACAGAATGAATAGTGTGTGGCACATAGGTTCCCCATTGCTATGCCCACGTGTGCAGCTCCTGATGGCGGTGGCACAGGATTCTATTTCTCATTGCTTCTGTACAGCATTGTGGGCTATCGCTCCGCCACTTTTAAAGAGGGTCGCTGCCTAGCCGTGCCAACCTCTGCAGTGTATGCCTGCGGTCCCTCGTCATGGCAGACGCAATTCTAAATAGACATGAGCGTGGTGTGGCATGAGGGCAGCTGAAGGCTGCGCAGGGACACTTTGGTGTGCGCTGTGGGGGGGAGGGGGTGCGGTTGGGCAGCATGTAACTCAGGAGAAGTGGCAGTGGAGTGTCATGCAGGCAGTGATTGTGCTTTGTTGGAGGTAGTGTGGTGCTTAGCAAAGGTATGCCATGCTAATGAGCGCTTTTCAGAAGTAAAAGTTGTTGGGAGGGGGGGGGGGCCCACTCTTGCCGCTATTGTGGCTTAATAGTGGGACCTGTGAACTTAGGATGCAGCCCAACATGTAGCCCCTCGCCTGCCCTATCCGTCACTGTGTCATTCCCATCACTTTCCTGAATTGCCCAGATTTTCACACATGAAAACCTTAGCGAGCATCGGCGAAATACAAAAATGTTCTGGTCGCCCATTGACTTCAATGGGGTTCGTTGTTCGAAACGAACCCTCGAGCATCACGGGAAGTTCGTTACGAATAACGAACACCCGAACATTTTGGTGTTCGCTCATCTCTATTTGTAACCATACCTTATGTAATCTTATTCTCTTCTACCTTATGTTACAATACCTTATGTCATCTTATTGTGTTGTACTTTTTGTTACCATACCTTATGTCATCTTACTGTATTCCACCTTATGTTACCATACCTTATGTATTTCTACAGTGATCTACTTTTTGTTACCATACCTTATGTAATATTACTATCTTCCACCTTATCTTACCATACCTCATGTAATCTTACTGTGTTCTACATTTTGTAACCGTACCTTATGTAATTTCATTCTCTTCTACCTTCAGTTACCATACCTCTTGTCATCTTACTGTGTTGTACTTTTTGTTACCATACCTTATGTAATCTTACTGTATTCCACCTTATGTTACCATACCTCATGTCACGTTACTGTATAGCACCTTATGTTGCCATACCTTATGTATTTCTAAAATGTTCCACTTTTTGTTACCATACCTCATGTAATCTTACTATGTTCCACTTTTTGTTACCATACCTTATGTAATCTTATTCTCTTCTACCTTATGTTACCATACCTTATGTCATCTTACTGTATTGAAACTTTTTGTTACCATACCTCTTGTAATCTTACTGTATTCCACCTTATGTTGCCATACCTTATGCCTTTCTACTATGTTCTACTTTTTGTTACCATACCTCATGTAATGTTACTATGTTCTCTTTTTGTTACCATACCTCATGTAATCTTACTGTGTTCTACATTTTGTAAGCATACCTTATGTAATCTTATTTTCTTCTACCTTATGTTACCATACCTTATGTCATCTTACTGTATTGAAACTTTTTGTTACCATACCTCTTGTAATCTTACTGTATTCCACCTTATGTTGCCATACCTTATGCCTTTCTACTATGTTCTACTTTTTGTTACCATACCTCATGTAATGTTACTATGTTCTCTTTTTGTTACCATACCTCATGTAATCTTACTGTGTTCTACATTTTGTAAGCATACCTTATGTAATCTTATTTTCTTCTACTTTACATTACCATAACTTATGTCATCTTACTGTGTTGTACTTTTTGTTACCGTATATCACGTAATCTTACTGTATTCCACCTTATGTTACCTTTCCTTATGTATTTCTACTATGTTCTACTTTTTGTTACCATACCTTATGTAATCTTACTGTATTCCACCTTATGGTAACATAACTTATGTATTTCTACTATGTTCTACTTTTTGTTACCATACCTTATGTAATCTTACTGTGTTCTACATTTTGTAACCATACCTTATGTAATCTTATTCTCTTCTACCTTATGTTACAATACCTTATGTCATCTTATTGTGTTGTACTTTTTGTTACCATACCTTATGTAATCTTACTGTATTCCACCTTATGTTACCATACCTTATGTATTTCTACAGTGATCTACTTTTTGTTACCATACCTTATGTAATATTACTGTGTTCTACATTTTGTAATCTTACATTATATGATCTTATTCTCTTCTACCTTATGTTACCATACCTTATGACATCTTATTGTGTTGTACTTTTTCTTACCATACCTTATGTAATCTTATTGTATTCCACTTTATGTTGTCATACCTTATGTATTGCTAAAATGTTCTACTTTTTGTTACCATACCTCATGTAATCTTACTGTGTTCTACATTTTGTAACCATACCTTATGTAATCTTATTTTCTTCTACCTTATGTTACCATAACTTATGTCATCTTACTGTGTTGAAACTTTTTGTTACCATACCTCATGTAATCTTACTGTGTTCTACATTTTGTAACCATACCTTATGTAATCTTATTTTCTTCTACCTTATGTTACCATAACTTATGTCATCAAACTGTGTTGTACTTTTTGTTACTATACCTCATGTAATCTTACTATATTCCACCTTATGTTAACATTACTTATGTATTTTCTACTGTGTTCAACTTTTTGTTACCATACCTTCTGTAATCTTACTGTGTTCTACATTTTGTAACCATACCTTTAGTAATCTTATTCTCTTCTACCTTATGTAACAATACCTTATGTCATCTTATTGTGTTGTACTTTTTGTTACCATACCTTATGTAATCTTACTGTATTCCACCTTATGTTACCATACCTTATGTATTTCTACAGTGATCTACTTTTTGTTACCATACCTTATGTAATATTACTATCTTCCACCTTATCTTACTATACCTCATGTAATCTTACTGTGTTCTACATTTTGTAACCGTACCTTATGTAATCTCATTCTCTTCTACCTTCAGTTACCATACCTCTTGTTATCTTACTGTGTTGTACTTTTTGTTACCATACCTTATGTAATCTTACTGTATTCCACCTTATGTTACCATACGTCATGTCATGTTACTGTATACCACCTTATGTTGCCATACCATATGTATTTCTAAAATGTTCCACTTTTTGTTACCATACCTCATGTAATCTTACTATGTTCCACTTTTTCTTACCATACCTTATGTTATCTTACTATGTTCTACTTTTTGTTACCATACCTTATGTAATCTTATTCTCTTCTACCTTATGATACCATACCTTATGTCATCTTACTGTATTTAAACTTTTTGTTACCATACCTCTTGTAATCTTACTGTATTCCACCTTATGTTGCCATACCTTATGCCTTTCTACTATGTTCTACTTTTTGTTACCATACCTCATGTAATCTTACTGTGTTCTACATTTTGTAAGCATACCTTATGTAATCTTATTTTCTTCTACTTTACATTACCATAACTTATGTCATCTTACTGTGTTGTACTTTTTGTTACCGTATATCACGTAATCTTACTGTATTCCACCTTATGTTACCATCCTTATGTATTTCTTCTGTGTTCTACTTTTTGTTACCATACCTTATGTAATCTTACTGTATTCCACCTTATGTTACCATAACGTATGTATTTCTTCTGTGTTCTACTTTTTGTTACCATACCTTATGTAATCTTACTGTATTCCACCTTATGTTGCCATACCTTATGCCTTTCTACTATGTTCTACTTTTTGTTACCATACCTCATGTAATGTTACTATGTTCTCTTTTTGTTACCATACCTCATGTAATCTTACTGTGTTCTACATTTTGTAAGCATACCTTATGTAATCTTATTTTCTTCTACCTTATGTTACCATACCTTATGTCATCTTACTGTATTGAAACTTTTTGTTACCATACCTCTTGTAATCTTACTGTATTCCACCTTATGTTGCCATACCTTATGCCTTTCTACTATGTTCTACTTTTTGTTACCATACCTCATGTAATGTTACTATGTTCTATTTTTGTTACCATACCTCATGTAATCTTACTGTGTTCTACATTTTGTAAGCATACCTTATGTAATCTTATTTTCTTCTACTTTACATTACCATAACTTATGTCATCTTACGGTGTTGTTCTTTTTGTTACCGTATATCACGTAATCTTACTGTATTCCACCTTATGTTACCTTTCCTTAGGTATTTCTTCTGTGTTCTGCTTTTTGTTACCATACCTTATGTAATCTTACTGTATTCCACCTTATGGTAACATAACTCATGTATTTCTACTATGTTCTACTTTTTGTTACCATACCTTATGTAATCTTACTGTGTTCTACATTTTGTAACCATACCTTATGTAATCTTATTCTCTTCTACCTTATGTTACAATACCTTATGTCATCTTATTGTGTTGTACTTTTTGTTACCATACCTTATGTAATCTTACTGTATTCCACCTTATGTTACCATACCTTATGTATTTCTACAGTGATCTACTTTTTGTTACCATACCTTATGTAATATTACTATCTTCCACCTTATCTTACCATACCTCATGTAATCTTACTGTGTTCTACATTTTGTAACCGTACCTTATATAATCTCATTCTCTTCTACCTTCAGTTACCATACCTCTTGTTATCTTACTGTGCTGTACTTTTTGTTACCATACCTTATGTAATCTTACTGTATTCCACCTTATGTTACCATACGTCATGTCATGTTACTGTATACCACCTTATGTTGCCATACCTTATGTATTTCTAAAATGTTCCACTTTTTGTTACCATACCTCATGTAATCTTACTATGTTCCATTTTTTGTTACCATACCTTATGTAATCTTACTATGTTCTACTTTTTGTTACCATACCTTATGTAATCTTATTCTCTTCTACCTTATGTTACCATACCTTATGTCATCTTACTGTATTGAAACTTTTTGTTACCATACCTCTTGTAATCTTACTGTATTCCACCTTATGTTGCCATACCTTATGCCTTTCTACTATGTTCTACTTTTTGTTACCATACCTCATGTAATGTTACTATGTTCTCTTTTTGTTACCATACCTCATGTAATCTTACTGTGTTCTACATTTTGTAAGCATACCTTATGTAATCTTATTTTCTTCTACTTTACATTACCATAACTTATGTCATCTTACTGTGTTGTACTTTTTGTTACCGTATATCACGTAATCTTACTATATTCCACCTTATGTTACCATCCTTATGTATTTCTTCTGTGTTCTACTTTTTGCTACCATACCTTATGTAATCTTACTGTATTCCACCTTATGTTACCATAACGTATGTATTTCTTCTGTGTTCTACTTTTTGTTACCATACCTCATGTAATTTTACTGTATTCCACCTTATCTTGCCATACCTTATGTATTTCTAAAATGTTCTACTTTTTGTTACCATACCTGATGTAATCTTACTGTGTTCTGCATATTGTAACCATACCTTATGTAATCTTATTCTCTTCTACATTATGTTACCATACCTTATGTCATCTTACTGTATTCCACCTTATGTTACCATAACGTATGTATTTCTTCTGTGTTCTACTTTTTGTTACCATACCTTTTGTAATTTTACTGTATTCCACCTTATCTTACCAAACCTTATGTATTTCTACTGTGTTCTACTTTTTGTTACCATACCTTATGTAATCTTACTGGGTTCTACATTTTGTAATCATACATTATATGATCTTATTCTCTTCTACCTTATGTTACCATACCTTATGACATCTTATTGTGTTGTACTTTTTCTTACCATACCTTATGTAATCTTATTGTATTCCACTTTATGTTGTCATACCTTACGTATTGCTAAAATGTTCTACTTTTTGTTACCATACCTCATGTAATCTTACTGTGTTCTACATTTTGTTACCATACCTTATGTAATCTTATTTTCTTCTACCTCATGTTACCATAACTTGTCATCTTCCGGTGTTGAAACTTTTTGTTACCGTACCTCATGTAATCTTACTGTATTCCACCCTATGTTACCATTCCTTATGTATTTCTACTGTGTTCTATTTTTTGTTACCAAACCTTATGTAATCTTACTGTGTTCTACATTTTGTAACAATATCTTATGTAATCTTAATCTCTTCTACCTTAGGTTACCATACCTTATGTTGTCTTACTGTGTTGTACTTTTTGTTACCATACCTTATTCTACCTTGTGTTACCATTCCTTATGTATTTCTACTATGTTCTACCTTTTGTTACCATACCTCATGCACTTTTACTGTATTCCACCTTATGTTAACATACCTTATTTATTTCTACTATGTTCTACCTTTTGTTACCATACCTCATGTAATCTTACTATGTTCTACTTTTTTTTACCATACCTCATGTAATAGTACTGTTTTCCTTTTTGTAACCATACCATATGTAATCTTATTTTCTGCTACCTTATGTCATCTTACTGTGTTGTACTTTGTGTTACCATACCTCACGTAATCTTACTGTATTCCACCTTATGTTACTATTCCTTATGTAGTTCTACTATGTTTTACCTTTTGTTACCATACCTTATGTAATCTTACTGTGTTCTACATTTTGTAACCGTACCTTATGTAATCTCATTCTCTTCTACCTTCAGTTACCATACCTCTTGTCATCTTACTGTGTTGTACTTTTTGTTACCATACCTTATGTAATCTTACTGTATTCCACCTTATGTTACCATACCTCATGTCATGTTACTGTATACCACCTTATGTTGCCATACCTTATGTATTTCTAAAATGTTCCACTTTTTGTTACCATACCTCATGTAATCTTACTATGTTCCACTTTTTGTTACCATACCTTATGTAATCTTACTATGTTCTACTTTTTGTTACCATACCTTATGTAATCTTATTCTCTTCTACCCTATGTTACCATACCTTATGTCATCCTACTGTGTTGTACTTTTTGTTACCATACCTTATGTAATCTTACTGTATTCCACCTTATGTTACCATACCTCATGTCATGTTACTGTATTGCACCTTATGTTGCCATACCTTATGTATTTCTAAAATGTTCTACATTTTGTAACCATACTTTATGTAATCTTATTCTCTTCTACATTTTGTTACCATACCTTATGTCATCTTACTGTATTGAAACTTTTTGTTAGCATACCTCATGTAATCTTACTGTATTCCACCTTATGTTGCCATACCTTATGCCGTTCGACTATGTTCTCTTTTTGTTACCATACCTCATGTAATCTTACTGTGTTCTACATTTTGTAAGCATACCTTATGTAATCTTATTTTCTTCTACCTTATGGTACCATAACGTATGTCATCTTACTGTGCTGTACTTTTTGTTACCGTACATCACGTAATCTGACTGTATTCCACCTTATGTTACCATTCCTTATGTATTTCTTCTGTGTTCTACTTTTTGTTACCATACCTTATGTAATCTTACTGTATTCCACCTTATGTTAACATAACTTATGTATTTCTACTATGTTCTACTTTTTGTTACCATACCTTATGTAATCTTACTGTGTTCTACGTTTTATAACCATACCTTATGTAATCTTATTCTCTTCTACCTTATGTTACCATAACTTATGTCATCTTACTGTGTTGAACTTTTTGTTACCATACCTTATGTAATCTTACTGAATTCCATCTTATCTTACCATACCGTATGTATTTCTTCTGTGTTCTACTTTTTGTTACCATACCTTATGTAATCTTGCTGTATTCCACCTTATGTTACCATACTTCATGTATTTCTAAAATGTTCTACTTTTTGTTACCATACCTCATGTAATCTTACTGTGTTCTACATTTTGTAGCCATACCTTATTTAATCTTATTTTCTTCTACCTTATTTTACCACACTTTATGTTATTTTACTGTCTTGTACTTTGTATTACCATACCTCATGTAATCTTACTGTATTCCACGTTATGTTACCATACCTTATGTATTTCTATTATGCCTTACTTTTGTTACGATATCTTATGTAATCTTACTGTATTCCACCTTATGTTACCATACCTCATGTAATCTTAATGTATTCTACATTTTCTAACCATTCCTTATGCAATATTATTTTCTTCTACATTATGTTACCATACCTTTTGTCATCTTACGGTGTTCTACTTTTTGTTACCATACCTTTTGTAATTTTACTGTATTCCACCTTATGTTACCATACCTTATGTATTTCTACTGTGTTCTACTTTTTGTTACCATACCTTATGTAATCTTACTCTCTTCTACCTTATGTTACCATACCTTATGTCATCTTATTGTGTTGTACTTTTTGTTACCATACCTTATGTAATCTTACTGTGTTCTACATTTTGTAACCATACCTTATGTAATCTTAATCTCTTATACATTATGTTACCATACCTTATGTCATCTTACTGTGTTGTACTTTTTGTTACCATACCTTTTGTAATTTTACTGTGTTCCACCTTATGTTGCCTTACCTTATGTATTTCTACTGTGATCTACTTTTTGTTACCATACCTTATGTAATATTATTATATTTCAGCTTATGTTAACATACCTCATGTAATCTTACTGTGCTCTACATTTTGTAACCATACCTTATGTAATCTTATTCTCTTCTACCTTCAGTTACCATACCTCTTGTCATCTTACTGTGTTGTACTTTTTGTTACCATACCTTATGTAATCTTTCTGTATTCCACCTTATGTTACCATACCTCATGTCATCTTACTGTATTCCACCTTATGTTGTCATACCTTATGTATTTCTAAAATGTTCTACATTTTGTAACCATACCTTATGTAATCTTATTCTCTTCTACCTTATGTTACCATACCTTATGTCATCTTACTGTATTGAAACTTTTTGTTAGCATACCTCATGTAATGTTACTGTATTCCACCTTATGTTGCCATACCTTATGCCTTTCTACTATGTTCTACTTTTTGTTACCATACCTCATGTAATCTTACTGTGTTCTACATTTTGTAAGCATACCTTATGTAATCTTATTTTCTTCTACCACATCTTACAATAACTTATGTCATCTTACTGTGTTGTACTTTTTGTTACCATACCTTATGAAATCTTACTGTGTTCTATGTTTTATAACCATACCTTATGTAATCTTATTCTCTTCTTCCTTATGTTACCATACCTTATGTCATCTTACTGTATTGTACTTTTTGTTACCATACCTTATGTAATCGTACTGTATTCCATCTTATGTTACCATACCTTATGTATTTCTACTGTGTTCTACTTTTTGTTACCATACCTTATGTAATCTTACTGTATTCCAGCTTTTGTTACTAACATAGGGAAGAGTTGAGTAGGATTACAAAAGGTATAGTAACATAAGGTGGAATAAAGTAAGATAACATAACGTATGGTAACAAGGTAGAATAGAGTATGATTACATAAGGCATGTTAACCATAAGGTGGAATACAGTAAAAGTAAAAAAAATTATGGTAATATAAGGTCGTGTACAGAAAGATTACAAAAGGGATGGTAACATAAGAATGAATACACTAACATTACATAAGGTATGGTAACATAACGTAGAACACAGTAAGATTACAAAAGGTATAGTACCATAACGAGGAAAACACTAACATTACATAAGATATGGTAACAAAAGGTGCAAAACAGTAAGATTACAAAAAGTATGGTATCATAAGGTTGAATACAGTAAGATTACATAAGGTATGGCAACATAGGGTGGAATACAGTAAGATTACAAAAGCAATGGTAACATTAGGTCAAATATTATATGAATACAGAAGCAATAGTAACATAATGTAGAATAGAGTTACATAAAAGATGGTGAAAGAAGGTAGAGCACATTAAGATTACAAAAGGTATAGTAATATTAGGTGGAAAACAGTAGAATTACAAAAGGTTTGGAAACATAAGGTAGAATAGAGTACGATTATATAAGATATGTTAACATAAGGAAGAACACAGTAAGATCACAAAAGGTATTGTAACATAAGGTGAAATTCAGTAAGATTATATAAGGTATGGAAACATAAGGTAGAATAGAATAAGATTATGTAAGAAGTGTTAACATAAGAAAGAACACTGTGAGATTACAAAAGGTTTGGTAACATAAGGTAGAGTAGAGTAGGATTACAAAAGGTATAGTAAAATAAGATGGAATACAGTAAGAGTACAAAAGTTTAGGTAACATAAGGTATACTACAGGTATGTTAACATAAGGTAGGACACAGTAAGATTACAAAAGGTATGGTAACATAAGGAGGAATACACTAACATTACAAAAGGTATGGTAACATAAGGTGGAAAACAGTAAGATTACATAAAGTATGATAACATTAGGAAGAACACATTAGTATTAAAAAAGTACGGTAAAACAAGGTGTAATACAGTAAGATTAGAAAAAGTATGGTAACACAAGGTGTAATACAGTAAGATTACATAAAGTATGGTAACATAAGGCAGAATAGAGGAAGATTACATAAGGCATGTTAACATAAGGTAAAACACAGTAAGATTACAAAAGAAATGGTGAAAGAAGGCAGAGCACATTAAGATAACAAAAGGTTTAGTAACATAAGGTGGAATACAAAAAGATTACAAGAGGTATGGCAACATAAATTAGAATAGAGTAAGATTATATCAGATATGTTAACGTAAGGATGCACACAGTAAGATCACAAAAGGTATAGTAACATAAGGTGGAATTCAGTAAGGTTACATTAGGTATGGAAACATAAGATAGAATACAGTAAGATTACATACAAAGTGTTAACATAGGGGAGACCACAGTAAGATTACAAAATGTATAGTAGTATAAGGTAGAATACAATAAGATTATATAAGGTATGGTAATATAAGGTAGAATAGAGTAAGATTGCATAAGCTATGGTAACATAAGGTAGAACACAGTGAGATTACAAAAGATAGGGTAACATAAGGAGGAATACAGTGATATTGCATTAGGTATGGTAACATTAGGTATCAGAGTAAGATTACAAAAATATATTGTAACATAAGGTGCAATACAATTAGATTACAAAAGGTATGGTAAGATAAATTGGAATACTGTAACATTAGATAAGGCTTGAAAACATGGTAGAATATAGTAAGATCACGTAAGGTATGTTAAATTTAGGTTGAACACAGTAAGATTACAAAAGGTATAGTAACATAACGTGGAATACAGTAAGATTACAAAAGGTATGGTAACATAAGGTGGAATACAGTAAGATTGCAAAAATGTATGGTAACATAAGGTAGAGAACAGTAAGATTACAAAAGGTATGGTAACCTAGGGAGGAATACAGTAAGATTACATATGGTATGATAATATAAGGTGGAATACAATAAGATAATATAAGGTTTGAAAACAAGGTAGAATAGAGTAAGATTAGGTAAGGTATGTTAACATAAGGTTGAACACACTAGAATTACAAAGGTATATTAACAAAAGGTGGAACACAGTAAGATTACAAAATGTATGGTAACATAAGGTAGAATAGAGTAAGATTGCATAAGGTATGAGAACATAAGGTAGACTCAGTAAGATTACAAAAGGTATAGTAACATAAAATGGAATATAGTAAGATTACATAAGGTTCGGTAACATAAGGTAGAATACAGTAAAATTACATAAGGTATGGTAACATATAGTAGAACACAGTGAGATTACAAAAGATATGGTAACATAAGGAGGAATACAGTAGTATTACATTAGGTATGGTACCATTAGGTATCAGAGTAAGATTACAAAAATGTATGGTAACATAAGGTGCAATACAATAAGATTACAAAAGGTATGGTAAGATAATTTGGAATACTGTAACATTACATAAGGCTAGAAAGCATATGGTAGAATATAGTAAGATCACTTAAGGTATGTTAAATTTAGGTTGAACACAGTAAGATTACAAAAGGTATGGTAACATAAGGTGGAATACAGTAAGAGTACAAAAATGTATGGTAACATAAGGTAGAGAACAGTAAGATTACAAAAGGTATGGTAACCTAGGGAGGAATACAGAGAGATTGCACAAGCTATGGTAACATAAGGTAGAATAAAGTAAGATTACATAATGTATGTTAACATAAGGTGGAACACAGTAAAAAGAACAAAAAATAGTAACATTATGTGAAATACAGTAAGATTACATAAGGAATGTTAACATAATACAGTAGGATTACAGTATTATCAGTAGAATACAGTAAGATTACATAAGGCATGTTAATATAAGGTTGAACACAGTAAGATTACATAAGGTATGTTAACATAAGGTTGAACACAGTAAGATTATAAAAGGTATGGTAAAATAAGACGGAATACACTAACATTACATAAGATATGGCAACATAAGGTAGAATAGAGTAAGATTACATGAGGTATGGTAACATAAGGTAGACCACAGTAAGATTACAAAAGGTATGGTAAGATACGAAGGAAAACAGTAAGATTACATAAGGTATGGTAACATAAGGTAGAATACAGTAAGATTAAAAAAAGTATGGTAACATAAGGTAGAACACAGTAAGATTACTAAAGATATGGTAACATAAGGTGGAATACAGGAAGATTACATAAGGCATTGAAACATCAGCTAGGATAGAATAACATTATGTAAGGTGTGTTAAAATGAAGTAGAACACAGTAATATTACCAAAAGTATGGTAACATAAGGAAGAACATAGTAAGATTACAAAATTTATGGAAACATATAAGGTAGAATAGAGTAAGATTATATAAGGTACGGTAACAATAGGTAGAACACAGCGAGATTACATAAGGTATGGTAACATAAGGTAGAGAACAGTAAGATTACAAAAGGTATGGTAACCTAGGGAGGAATACAGTAAGATTACATATGGTATGGTAACATAAGGTAGAATAAAGTAAGATTACATAATGTATGTTAACATAAGGTAGAACACAGTAAAAAGAACAAAAAAAATGGTAGCATAAGGTGAAATACAGTAAGAATACATAAGGAATGTTAACATAATACAGTAAGATTACAGTATTATCAGTAGAATACAGTAATATTACATAAGGCATGTTAATATAAGGTTGAACAAGTAAGATTACAAAAGGTATGGTAAGATAAGGCGGAATACACTAACATTACATAAGATATGGCAACATAAGGTAGAATAGAGTGAGATTACATGAGGTATGGTAACATAAGGTAGAATAGAGTAAGATTACAAAAATGTATGGTAACATAAGGTAGACCACAGTAAGATTACAAAAGGTATGGTAAGATACGAAGGAATACAGTAAGATTACATAAGGTATGATAACATAAGGTAGAATACAGTAAGATTTAAAAAAGTATGGTAACATAAGGTAGAACACAGTAAGATTACTAAAGATATGGTAACATAAGGTGGAATACAGGAAGATTACATAAGGCATTGAAACAGCTAGGATAGAATAACATTATGTAAGGTGTGTTAAAATGAAGTAGAACACAGTAATATTACCAAAAGTATGGTAACATAAGGAAGAACATAGTAAGATTACAAAATTTATGGAAACATATAAGGTAGAATAGAGTAAGATTATATAAGGTACGATAACAATAGGTAGAACACAGCGAGATTACATAAAGTATGGTAACATAAGGTAGAGAACAGTAAGATTACAAAAGGTATGGTAACCTAGGGAGGAATACAGTAAGATTACATATGGTATGGTAACATAAGGTAGAATAAAGTAAGATTACATAATGTATGTTAACATAAGGTAGAACACAGTAAGATTACAAAAGGTATGGTAAGATACGAAGGAATACAGTAAGATTACATAAGGTATGGTAACATAAGGTAGAATACAGTAAGATTAAAAAATGTATGGTAACATAAGGTAGAACACAGTTAGATTACTAAAGATATGGTAACATAAGGTGGAATACAGCAAGATTACATAAGGCATTGAAACATCAGCTAGGATAGAATAACATTATGTAAGGTGTGTTAAAATGAAGTAGAACACAGTAATATTACCAAAAGTATGGTAACATAAGGAAGAACATAGTAAGATTACAAAATTTATGGAAACATATAAGGTAGAATAGAGTAAGATTATATAAGGTACGGTAACAATAGGTAGAACGCAGCGAGATTACATAAGGTATGGTAACATAAGGTAGAGAACAGTAAGATTACAAAAGGTATGGTAACCTAGGGAGGAATACAGTAAGATTACATATGGTATGGTAACATAAGGTAGAATAAAGTAAGATTACATAATGTATGTTAACATAAGGTAGAACACAGTAAAAAGAACAAAAAAAATGGTAGCATAAGGTGAAATACAGTAAGAATACATAAGGAATGTTAACATAATACAGTAAGATTACAGTATTATCAGTAGAATACAGTAATATTACATAAGGCATGTTAATATAAGGTTGAACAAGTAAGATTACAAAAGGTATGGTAAGATAAGGCGGAATACACTAACATTACATAAGATATGGCAACATAAGGTAGAATAGAGTAAGATTACATGAGGTATGGTAACATAAGGTAGAATAGAGTAAGATTACAAAAATGTATGGTAACATAAGGTAGACCACAGTAAGATTACAAAAGGTATGGTAAGATACGAAGGAATACAGTAAGATTACATAAGGTATGGTAACATAAGGTAGAATACAGTAAGATTAAAAAAAGTATGGTAACATAAGGTAGAACACAGTAAGATTACTAAAGATATGGTAACATAAGGTGGAATACAGGAAGATTACATAAGGCATTGAAACATCAGCTAGGATAGAATAACATTATGTAAGGTGTGTTAAAATGAAGTAGAACACAGTAATATTACCAAAAGTATGGTAACATAAGGAAGAACATAGTAAGATTACAAAATTTATGGAAACATATAAGGTAGAATAGAGTAAGATTATATAAGGTACGATAACAATAGGTAGAACACAGCGAGATTACATAAAGTATGGTAACATAAGGTAGAGAACAGTAAGATTACAAAAGGTATGGTAACCTAGGGAGGAATACAGTAAGATTACATATGGTATGGTAACATAAGGTAGAATAAAGTAAGATTACATAATGTATGTTAACATAAGGTAGAACACAGTAAGATTACAAAGAGTATGGTAAGATACGAAGGAATACTGTAAGATTACATAAGGTATGGTAACATAAGGTAGAATACAGTAAGATTAAAAAATGTATGGTAACATAAGGTAGAACACAGTAAGATTACTAAAGATATGGTAACATAAGGTGGAATACAGCAAGATTACATAAGGCATTGAAACATCAGCTAGGATAGAATAACATTATGTAAGGTGTGTTAAAATGAAGTAGAACACAGTAATATTACCAAAAGTATGGTAACATAAGGAAGAACATAGTAAGATTACAAAATTTATGGAAACATATAAGGTAGAATAGAGTAAGATTATATAAGGTACGGTAACAATAGGTAGAACACAGCGAGATTACATAAGGTATGGTAACATAAGGTAGAGAACAGTAAGATTACAAAAGGTATGGTAACCTAGGGAGGAATACAGTAAGATTACATATGGTATGGTAACATAAGGTAGAATAAAGTAAGATTACATAATGTATGTTAACATAAGGTAGAACACAGTAAAAAGAACAAAAAAAATGGTAGCATAAGGTGAAATACAGTAAGAATACATAAGGAATGTTAACATAATACAGTAAGATTACAGTATTATCAGTAGAATACAGTAATATTACATAAGGCATGTTAATATAAGGTTGAACAAGTAAGATTACAAAAGGTATGGTAAGATAAGGCGGAATACACTAACATTACATAAGATATGGCAACATAAGGTAGAATAGAGTGAGATTACATGAGGTATGGTAACATAAGGTAGAATAGAGTAAGATTACAAAAATGTATGGTAACATAAGGTAGACCACAGTAAGATTACAAAAGGTATGGTAAGATACGAAGGAATACAGTAAGATTACATAAGGTATGATAACATAAGGTAGAATACAGTAAGATTAAAAAAAGTATGGTAACATAAGGTAGAACACAGTAAGATTACTAAAGATATGGTAACATAAGGTGGAATACAGGAAGATTACATAAGGCATTGAAACAGCTAGGATAGAATAACATTATGTAAGGTGTGTTAAAATGAAGTAGAACACAGTAATATTACCAAAAGTATGGTAACATAAGGAAGAACATAGTAAGATTACAAAATTTATGGAAACATATAAGGTAGAATAGAGTAAGATTATATAAGGTACGATAACAATAGGTAGAACACAGCGAGATTACATAAAGTATGGTAACATAAGGTAGAGAACAGTAAGATTACAAAAGGTATGGTAACCTAGGGAGGAATACAGTAAGATTACATATGGTATGGTAACATAAGGTAGAATAAAGTAAGATTACATAATGTATGTTAACATAAGGTAGAACACAGTAAGATTACAAAAGGTATGGTAAGATACGAAGGAATACAGTAAGATTACATAAGGTATGGTAACATAAGGTAGAATACAGTAAGATTAAAAAATGTATGGTAACATAAGGTAGAACACAGTTAGATTACTAAAGATATGGTAACATAAGGTGGAATACAGCAAGATTACATAAGGCATTGAAACATCAGCTAGGATAGAATAACATTATGTATGTAAGGTGTGTTAAAATGAAGTAGAACACAGTAATATTACCAAAAGTATGGTAACATAAGGAAGAACATAGTAAGATTACAAAATTTATGGAAACATATAAGGTAGAATAGAGTAAGATTATATAAGGTACGGTAACAATAGGTAGAACGCAGCGAGATTACATAAGGTATGGTAACATAAGGTAGAGAACAGTAAGATTACAAAAGGTATGGTAACCTAGGGAGGAATACAGTAAGATTACATATGGTATGGTAACATAAGGTAGAATAAAGTAAGATTACATAATGTATGTTAACACAAGGTAGAACACAGTAAAAAGAACAAAAAAAATGGTAGCATAAGGTGAAATACAGTAAGAATACATAAGGAATGTTAACATAATACAGTAAGATTACAGTATTATCAGTAGAATACAGTAATATTACATAAGGCATGTTAATATAAGGTTGAACAAGTAAGATTACAAAAGGTATGGTAAGATAAGGCGGAATACACTAACATTACATAAGATATGGCAACATAAGGTAGAATAGAGTAAGATTACATGAGGTATGGTAACATAAGGTAGAATAGAGTAAGATTACAAAAATGTATGGTAACATAAGGTAGACCACAGTAAGATTACAAAAGGTATGGTAAGATACGAAGGAATACAGTAAGATTACATAAGGTATGGTAACATAAGGTAGAATACAGTAAGATTAAAAAAAGTATGGTAACATAAGGTAGAACACAGTAAGATTACTAAAGATATGGTAACATAAGGTGGAATACAGGAAGATTACATAAGGCATTGAAACATCAGCTAGGATAGAATAACATTATGTAAGGTGTGTTAAAATGAAGTAGAACACAGTAATATTACCAAAAGTATGGTAACATAAGGAAGAACATAGTAAGATTACAAAATTTATGGAAACATATAAGGTAGAATAGAGTAAGATTATATAAGGTACGATAACAATAGGTAGAACACAGCGAGATTACATAAAGTATGGTAACATAAGGTAGAGAACAGTAAGATTACAAAAGGTATGGTAACCTAGGGAGGAATACAGTAAGATTACATATGGTATGGTAACATAAGGTAGAATAAAGTAAGATTACATAATGTATGTTAACATAAGGTAGAACACAGTAAGATTACAAAGAGTATGGTAAGATACGAAGGAATACTGTAAGATTACATAAGGTATGGTAACATAAGGTAGAATACAGTAAGATTAAAAAATGTATGGTAACATAAGGTAGAACACAGTAAGATTACTAAAGATATGGTCACATAAGGTGGAATACAGCAAGATTACATAAGGCATTGAAACATCAGCTAGGATAGAATAACATTATGTAAGGTGTGTTAAAATGAAGTAGAACACAGTAATATTACCAAAAGTATGGTAACATAAGGAAGAACATAGTAAGATTACAAAATTTATGGAAACATATAAGGTAGAATAGAGTAAGATTATATAAGGTACGGTAACAATAGGTAGAACACAGCGAGATTACATAAGGTATGGTAACATAAGGTAGAGAACAGTAAGATTACAAAAGGTATGGTAACCTAGGGAGGAATACAGTAAGATTACATATGGTATGGTAACATAAGGTAGAATAAAGTAAGATTACATAATGTATGTTAACATAAGGTAGAACACAGTAAAAAGAACAAAAATAAATGGTAGCATAAGGTGAAATACAGTAAGAATACATAAGGAATGTTAACATAATACAGTAAGATTACAGTATTATCAGTAGAATACAGTAATATTACATAAGGCATGTTAATATAAGGTTGAACAAGTAAGATTACAAAAGGTATGGTAAGATAAGGCGGAATACACTAACATTACATAAGATATGGCAACATAAGGTAGAATAGAGTAAGATTACATGAGGTATGGTAACATAAGGTAGAATAGAGTAAGATTACAAAAATGTATGGTAACATAAGGTAGACCACAGTAAGATTACAAAAGGTATGGTAAGATACGAAGGAATACAGTAAGATTACATAAGGTATGGTAACATAAGGTAGAATACAGTAAGATTAAAAAAAGTATGGTAACATAAGGTAGAACACAGTAAGATTACTAAAGATATGGTAACATATGGTGGAATACAGGAAGATTACATAAGGCATTGAAACAGCTAGGATAGAATAACATTATGTAAGGTGTGTTAAAATGAAGTAGAACACAGTAATATTACCAAAAGTATGGTAACATAAGGAAGAACATAGTAAGATTACAAAATTTATGGAAACATATAAGGTAGAATAGAGTAAGATTATATAAGGTACGATAACAATAGGTAGAACACAGCGAGATTACATAAAGTATGGTAACATAAGGTAGAGAACAGTAAGATTACAAAAGGTATGGTAACCTAGGGAGGAATACAGTAAGATTACATATGGTATGGTAACATAAGGTAGAATAAAGTAAGATTACATAATGTATGTTAACATAAGGTAGAACACAGTAAAAAGAACAAAAAAAATGGTAGCATAAGGTGAAATACAGTAAGAATACATAAGGAATGTTAACATAATACAGTAAGATTACAGTATTATCAGTAGAATACAGTAATATTACATAAGGCATGTTAATATAAGGTTGAACAAGTAAGATTACAAAAGGTATGGTAAGATAAGGCGGAATACACTAACATTACATAAGATATGGCAACATAAGGTAGAATAGAGTGAGATTACATGAGGTATGGTAACATAAGGTAGAATAGAGTAAGATTACAAAAATGTATGGTAACATAAGGTAGACCACAGTAAGATTACAAAAGGTATGGTAAGATACGAAGGAATACAGTAAGATTACATAAGGTATGGTAACATAAGGTAGAATACAGTAAGATTAAAAAAAGTATGGTAACATAAGGGAGAACACAGTAAGATTACTAAAGATATGGTAACATAAGGTGGAATACAGGAAGATTACATAAGGCATTGAAACATCAGCTAGGATAGAATAACATTATGTAAGGTGTGTTAAAATGAAGTAGAACACAGTAATATTACCAAAAGTATGGTAACATAAGGAAGAACATAGTAAGATTACAAAATTTATGGAAACATATAAGGTAGAATAGAGTAAGATTATATAAGGTACGGTAACAATAGGTAGAACACAGCGAGATTACATAAGGTATGGTAACATAAGGTAGAGAACAGTAAGATTACAAAAGGTATGGTAACCTAGGGAGGAATACAGTAAGATTACATATGGTATGGTAACATAAGGTAGAATAAAGTAAGATTACATAATGTATGTTAACATAAGGTAGAACACAGTAAAAAGAACAAAAAATGGTAGCATAAGGTGAAATACAGTAAGAATACATAAGGAATGTTAACATAATACAGTAAGATTACAGTATTATCAGTAGAATACAGTAATATTACATAAGGCATGTTAATATAAGGTTGAACAAGTAAGATTACAAAAGGTATGGTAAGATAAGGCGGAATACACTAACATTACATAAGATATGGCAACATAAGGAAGAATAGAGTAAGATTACATGAGGTATGGTAACATAAGGTAGAATAGAGTAAGATTACAAAAATGTATGGTAACATAAGGTAGACCACAGTAAGATTACAAAAGGTATGGTAAGATACGAAGGAATACAGTAAGATTACATAAGGTATGGTAACATAAGGTAGAATACAGTAAGATTAAAAAAAAGTATGGTAACATAAGGGAGAACACAGTAAGATTACTAAAGATATGGTAACATAAGGTGGAATACAGGAAGATTACATAAGGCATTGAAACATCAGCTAGGATAGAATAACATTATGTAAGGTGTGTTAAAATGAAGTAGAACACAGTAATATTACCAAAAGTATGGTAACATAAGGAAGAACATAGTAAGATTACTAAATTTATGGAAACATATAAGGTAGAATAGAGTAAGATTATATAAGGTACGGTAACAATAGGTAGAACACAGCGAGATTACATAAGGTATGGTAACATAAGGTAGAGAACAGTAAGATTACAAAAGGTATGGTAACCTAGGGAGGAATACAGTAAGATTACATATGGTATGGTAACATAAGGTAGAATAAAGTAAGATTACATAATGTATGTTAACATAAGGTAGAACACAGTAAAAAGAACAAAAAATGGTAGCATAAGGTGAAATACAGTAAGAATACATAAGGAATGTTAACATAATACAGTAAGATTACAGTATTATCAGTAGAATACAGTAATATTACATAAGGCATGTTAATATAAGGTTGAACAAGTAAGATTACAAAAGGTATGGTAAGATAAGGCGGAATACACTAACATTACATAAGATATGGCAACATAAGGTAGGATAGAGTAAGATTACATGAGGTATGGTAACATAAGGTAGAATAGAGTAAGATTACAAAAATGTATGGTAACATAAGGTAGACCACAGTAAGATTACAAAAGGTATGGTAAGATACGAAGGAATACAGTAAGATTACAAAAGGTATGGTAAAATAAGGCGGAATACACTAACATTACATAAGATATGGCAACGTAAGGTAGAATAGAGTATGATTACATGAGGTATGGTAACATAAGGTAGAATAGAGTAAGATTACAAAAAGTATGGTAACATAAGGTAGAGCACAGTAAGATTACAAAATTTACGGTAACATATAAGGTAGAATAGAGTAAGACTATATAAGGTACGGTAACAAAAGGTAGAATACAGCGAGATTACATAAGGTATGGTAACATAAGTTAGAACACAGTAAGATTACAAAAGGTCTAGTATATTAAGTTGAAATACAGTAAGATTATATAGGGTTTGAAAACATAAGGTAGAATAGAGTAAGATTATGTAAGGTAAGATAACATAAGTTTGTACATAGTGAGATTACAAAAGGTAAAGTAACATATGGTAGAATACAGAAAGATTACTAATGGTATGGTAACATAAGTGAGAATAGAGTAAGACTGCATAAGGTATGGTAAGATAAGTGAGAATAGACTAAGACTGCATAAGGTATGGTAACATAAGGTAGAACACAGTAAAATTGCAAAATGTATGGTAACATTAGGTAGAATAGAGTAAGATTACAAAAGGTATGGCAACAAATGGTAGAACACAGTAAGATTACAAAATGTATAGTAACATAGGTTGAAATACTGTAAGATTATATAGGATTTAAAACCATAAGGTAGAATAGAGCAAGGTAACATAAGATATGTTACCGAAGGGTGACCACAGTAAGATTACAAAAGGTATAGTAAGATAAGGTGCGATACAGTAAGATTACAAAATGTATGGTAAAATAAGGTAGAATAGAGTAAGATTGCATAAATTATGGTAATATAAGATAGAATAGAGTAAGATTACAAAAATGTTTGGTAACATAAGGTAGAGCACAGTAAGATTACAAAATTTACAAAAACATATAAGGTAGAATAGAGTAAGACTATATAAGGTACGGTAACAAAAGGCAGAATACAGCGAGATTACAAAAGGTATAGTAACATAAGGTAGAATGCAATAAGATTATATAAGGTATGGTAATATAAGGTAGAATGGAGTAAGATTGCATAAGGTATGGTAACATAAGGTAGAACACAGTAAGATTACAAAAGGTATTGTAACATAACGTAGTACTCAGTAAGATTACATAAGGTATGGTAACAGAAGGTAGAGCACAGTAAGATTACAAAAGGTATGATAATATAAGGTGGAATACAATAAGATAATATAAGGTTTGAAAACAAGGTAGAATAGAGTAAGATTAGGTAAGGTATGTTAACATAAGGTTGAACACACTAGAATTACAAAGGTATATTAACAAAAGGTGGAACACAGTAAGATTACAAAATGTATGGTAACATAAGGTAGAATAGAGTAAGATTGCATAAGGTATGAGAACATACGGTAGACTCAGTAAGATTACAAAAGGTATAGTAACATAAAATGGAATATAGTAAGATTACATAAGGTTCGGTAACATAAGGTAGAAAACAGTAAGATTACATAAGGAATGTTAACATAATACAGTAAGATTACAGAATTATCAGTAGAATACAGTAAGATTACATAAGGCATGTTAATATAAGGTTGAACACAGTAAGATTACATAAGGTATGTTAACATAAGGTTGAACACAGTAAGATCATAAAAGGTATGGTAAAATAAGGCGGAATACACTAACATTACATAAGATATGACAACATAAGGTAGAATAGAGTAAGATTACATGAGGTATGGTAACATAAGGTAGAATAGAGTAAGATTACAAAAATGTATGGTAACATAAGGTAGACCACAGTAAGATTACAAAAGGTATGGTAAGATACGAAGGAATACAGTAAGATTACATAAGGTATGGTAACATAAGGTGGAATACAGCAAGATTACATAAGGCATTGAAACATCAGCTAGGATAGAATAACATTATGTAAGGTGTGTTAAAATGAAGTAGAACACAGTAATATTACCAAAAGTATGGTAACATAAGGAAGAACATAGTAAGATTACAAAATTTATGGAAACATATAAGGTAGAATAGAGTAAGATTATATAAGGTACGATAACAATAGGTAGAACACAGCGAGATTACATAAAGTATGGTAACATAAGGTAGAGAACAGTAAGATTACAAAAGGTATGGTAACCTAGGGAGGAATACAGTAAGATTACATATGGTATGGTAACATAAGGTAGAATAAAGTAAGATTACATAATGTATGTTAACATAAGGTAGAACACAGTAAAAAGAACAAAAAAAATGGTAGCATAAGGTGAAATACAGTAAGAATACATAAGGAATGTTAACATAATACAGTAAGATTACAGTATTATCAGTAGAATACAGTAATATTACATAAGGCATGTTAATATAAGGTTGAACAAGTAAGATTACAAAAGGTATGGTAAGATAAGGCGGAATACACTAACATTACATAAGATATGGCAACATAAGGTAGAATAGAGTAAGATTACATGAGGTATGGTAACATAAGGTAGAATAGAGTAAGATTACAAAAATGTATGGTAACATAAGGTAGACCACAGTAAGATTACAAAAGGTATGGTAAGATACGAAGGAATACAGTAAGATTACATGAGGTATGGTAACATAAGGTAGAATACAGTAAGATTAAAAAAAGTATGGTAACATAAGGGAGAACACAGTAAGATTACTAAAGATATGGTAACATAAGGTGGAATACAGGAAGATTACATAAGGCA
This sequence comes from Eleutherodactylus coqui, assembly GCF_035609145.1. NCBI lineage: Eukaryota > Metazoa > Chordata > Amphibia > Anura > Eleutherodactylidae > Eleutherodactylus > Eleutherodactylus coqui. The sequence continues at coordinate 85,442,591 of NC_089837.1, read as the reverse complement.
TTGAAACATCAGCTAGGATAGAATAACATTCTGTAAGGTGTGTTAAAATGAAGTAGAACACAGTAATATTACCAAAAGTATGGTAACATAAGGAAGAACATAGTAAGATTACAACATTTATGGAAACATATAAGGTAGAATAGAGTAAGATTATATAAGGTACGATAACAATAGGTAGAACACAGCGAGATTACATAAAGTATGGTAACATAAGGTAGAGAACAGTAAGATTACAAAAGGTATGGTAACTTAGGGAGGAATACAGTAAGATTACATGAGGTATGGTAACATAAGGTAGAATAGAGTAAGATTACAAAAATGTATGGTAACATAAGGTAGACCACAGTAAGATTACAAAAGGTATGGTAAGATACGAAGGAATACAGTAAGATTACATAAGGTATGGTAACATAAGGTAGAATACAGTAAGATTAAAAAAAGTATGGTAACATAAGGTAGAACACAGTAAGATTACTAAAGATATGGTAACATAAGGTGGAATACAGGAAGATTACATAAGGCATTGAAACATCAGCTAGGATAGAATAACATTATGTAAGGTGTGTTAAAATGAAGTAGAACACAGTAATATTACCAAAAGTATGGTAACATAAGGAAGAACATAGTAAGATTACAAAATTTATGGAAACATATAAGGTAGAATAGAGTAAGATTATATAAGGTACGGTAACAATAGGTAGAACACAGCGAGATTACATAAGGTATGGTAACATAAGGTAGAGAACAGTAAGATTACAAAAGGTATGGTAACCTAGGGAGGAATACAGTAAGATTACATATGGTATGGTAACATAAGGTAGAATTAAGTAAGATTACATAATGTATGTTAACATAAGGTAGAACACAGTAAAAAGAACAAAAAAAATGGTAGCATAAGGTGAAATACAGTAAGAATACATAAGGAATGTTAACATAATACAGTAAGATTACAGTATTATCAGTAGAATACAGTAATATTACATAAGGCATGTTAATATAAGGTTGAACACAGTAAGATTACAAAAGGTATGGTAAAATAAGGCGGAATACACTAACATTACATAAGATATGGCAACGTAAGGTACAATAGAGTATGATTACATGAGGTATGGTAACATAAGGTAGAATAGAGTAAGATTACAAAAAGTATGGTAACATAAGGTAGAGCACAGTAAGATTACAAAATTTACGGTAACATATAAGGTAGAATAGAGTAAGACTATATAAGGTACGGTAACAAAAGGTAGAATACAGCGAGATTACATAAGGTATGGTAACATAAGTTAGAACACAGTAAGATTACAAAAGGTCTAGTATATTAAGTTGAAATACAGTAAGATTATATAGGGTTTGAAAACATAAGGTAGAATAGAGTAAGATTATGTAAGGTAAGATAACATAAGTTTGTACATAGTGAGATTACAAAAGGTAAAGTAACATATGGTAGAATACAGAAAGATTACTAATGGTATGGTAACATAAGTGAGAATAGAGTAAGACTGCATAAGGTATGGTAAGATAAGTGAGAATAGACTAAGACTGCATAAGGTATGGTAACATAAGGTAGAACACAGTAAAATTGCAAAATGTATGGTAACATTAGGTAGAATAGAGTAAGATTACAAAAGGTATGGCAACAAATGGTAGAACACAGTAAGATTACAAAATGTATAGTAACATAGGTTGAAATACTGTAAGATTATATAGGATTTAAAACCATAAGGTAGAATAGAGCAAGGTAACATAAGATATGTTACCGAAGGGTGACCACAGTAAGATTACAAAAGGTATAGTAAGATAAGGTGCGATACAGTAAGATTACAAAATGTATGGTAAAATAAGGTAGAATAGAGTAAGATTGCATAAGTTATGGTAATATAAGATAGAATAGAGTAAGATTACAAAAATGTTTGGTAACATAAGGTAGAGCACAGTAAGATTACAAAATTTACAAAAACATATAAGGTAGAATAGAGTAAGACTATATAAGGTACGGTAACAAAAGGCAGAATACAGCGAGATTACAAAAGGTATAGTAACATAAGGTAGAATGCAATAAGATTATATAAGGTATGGTAATATAAGGTAGAATGGAGTAAGATTGCATAAGGTATGGTAACATAAGGTAGAACACAGTAAGATTACAAAAGGTATTGTAACATAACGTAGTACTCAGTAAGATTACATAAGGTATGGTAACAGAAGGTAGAGCACAGTAAGATTACAAAAGGTATGATAATATAAGGTGGAATACAATAAGATAATATAAGGTTTGAAAACAAGGTAGAATAGAGTAAGATTAGGTAAGGTATGTTAACATAAGGTTGAACACACTAGAATTACAAAGGTATATTAACAAAAGGTGGAACACAGTAAGATTACAAAATGTATGGTAACATAAGGTAGAATAGAGTAAGATTGCATAAGGTATGAGAACATAAGGTAGACTCAGTAAGATTACAAAAGGTATAGTAACATAAAATGGAATATAGTAAGATTACATAAGGTTCGGTAACATAAGGTAGAAAACAGTAAGATTACATAAGGAATGTTAACATAATACAGTAAGATTACAGAATTATCAGTAGAATACAGTTAGATTACATAAGGCATGTTAATATAAGGTTGAACACAGTAAGATTACATAAGGTATGTTAACATAAGGTTGAACACAGTAAGATCATAAAAGGTATGGTAAAATAAGGCGGAATACACTAACATTACATAAGATATGACAACATAAGGTAGAATAGAGTAAGATTACATGAGGTATGGTAACATAAGGTAGAATAGAGTAAGATTACAAAAATGTATGGTAACATAAGGTAGACCACAGTAAGATTACAAAAGGTATGGTAAGATACGAAGGAATACAGTAAGATTACATAAGGTATGGTAACATAAGGTGGAATACAGCAAGATTACATAAGGCATTGAAACATCAGCTAGGATAGAATAACATTATGTAAGGTGTGTTAAAATGAAGTAGAACACAGTAATATTACCAAAAGTATGGTAACATAAGGAAGAACACAGTAAGATTACAAAATTTATGGAAACGTATAAGGTAGAATAGAGTAAGATTATATAAGGTACGATAACAATAGGTAGAACACAGCGAGATTACATAAAGTATGGTAACATAAGGTAGAGAACAGTAAGATTACAAAAGGTATGGTAACCTAGGGAGGAATACAGTAAGATTACATATGGTATGGTAACATAAGGTAGAATAAAGTAAGATTACATAATGTATGTTAACATAAGGTAGAACACAGTAAAAAGAACAAAAAAAATGGTAGCATAAGGTGAAATACAGTAAGAATACATAAGGAATGTTAACATAATACAGTAGGATTACAGTATTATCAGTAGAATACAGTAATATTACATAAGGCATGTTAATATAAGGTTGAACAAGTAAGATTACAAAAGGTATGGTAAGATAAGGCGGAATACACTAACATTACATAAGATATGGCAACATAAGGTAGAATAGAGTAAGATTACATGAGGTATGGTAACATAAGGTAGAATAGAGTAAGATTACAAAAATGTATGGTAACAGAAGGTAGGCCACAGTAAGATTACAAAAGGTATGGTAAGATACGAAGGAATACAGTAAGATTACATAAGGTATGGTAACATAAGGTAGAATACAGTAAGATTAAAAAAAGTATGGTAACATAAGGGAGAACACAGTAAGATTACTAAAGATATGGTAACATAAGGTGGAATACAGGAAGATTACATAAGGCATTGAAACATCAGCTAGGATAGAATAACATTATGTAAGGTGTGTTAAAATGAAGTAGAACACAGTAATATTACCAAAAGTATGGTAACATAAGGAAGAACATAGTAAGATTACAAAATTTATGGAAACATATAAGGTAGAATAGAGTAAGATTATATAAGGTACGGTAACAATAGGTAGAACACAGCGAGATTACATAAGGTATGGTAACATAAGGTAGAGAACAGTAAGATTACAAAAGGTATGGTAACCTAGGGAGGAATACAGTAAGATTACATATGGTATGGTAACATAAGGTAGAATAAAGTAAGATTACATAATGTATGTTAACATAAGGTAGAACACAGTAAAAAGAACAAAAAATGGTAGCATAAGGTGAAATACAGTAAGAATACATAAGGAATGTTAACATAATACAGTAAGATTACAGTATTATCAGTAGAATACAGTAATATTACATAAGGCATGTTAATATAAGGTTGAACAAGTAAGATTACAAAAGGTATGGTAAGATAAGGCGGAATACACTAACATTACATAAGATATGGCAACATAAGGTAGAATAGAGTAAGATTACATGAGGTATGGTAACATAAGGTAGAATAGAGTAAGATTACAAAAATGTATGGTAACATAAGGTAGACCACAGTAAGATTACAAAAGGTATGGTAAGATACGAAGGAATACAGTAAGATTACATAAGGTATGGTAACATAAGGTAGAATACAGTAAGATTAAAAAAAGTATGGTAACATAAGGGAGAACACAGTAAGATTACTAAAGATATGGTAACATAAGGTGGAATACAGGAAGATTACATAAGGCATTGAAACATCAGCTAGGATAGAATAACATTATGTAAGGTGTGTTAAAATGAAGTAGAACACAGTAATATTACCAAAAGTATGGTAACATAAGGAAGAACATAGTAAGATTACAAAATTTATGGAAACATATAAGGTAGAATAGAGTAAGATTATATAAGGTACGGTAACAATAGGTAGAACACAGCGAGATTACATAAGGTATGGTAACATAAGGTAGAGAACAGTAAGATTACAAAAGGTATGGTAACCTAGGGAGGAATACAGTAAGATTACATATGGTATGGTAACATAAGGTAGAATAAAGTAAGATTACATAATGTATGTTAACATAAGGTAGAACACAGTAAAAAGAACAAAAAATGGTAGCATAAGGTGAAATACAGTAAGAATACATAAGGAATGTTAACATAATACAGTAAGATTACAGTATTATCAGTAGAATACAGTAATATTACATAAGGCATGTTAATATAAGGTTGAACAAGTAAGATTACAAAAGGTATGGTAAGATAAGGCGGAATACACTAACATTACATAAGATATGGCAACATAAGGTAGGATAGAGTAAGATTACATGAGGTATGGTAACATAAGGTAGAATAGAGTAAGATTACAAAAATGTATGGTAACATAAGGTAGACCACAGTAAGATTACAAAAGGTATGGTAAGATACGAAGGAATACAGTAAGATTACAAAAGGTATGGTAAAATAAGGCGGAATACACTAACATTACATAAGATATGGCAACGTAAGGTAGAATAGAGTATGATTACATGAGGTATGGTAACATAAGGTAGAATAGAGTAAGATTACAAAAAGTATGGTAACATAAGGTAGAGCACAGTAAGATTACAAAATTTACGGTAACATATAAGGTAGAATAGAGTAAGACTATATAAGGTACGGTAACAAAAGGTAGAATACAGCGAGATTACATAAGGTATGGTAACATAAGTTAGAACACAGTAAGATTACAAAAGGTCTAGTATATTAAGTTGAAATACAGTAAGATTATATAGGGTTTGAAAACATAAGGTAGAATAGAGTAAGATTATGTAAGGTAAGATAACATAAGTTTGTACATAGTGAGATTACAAAAGGTAAAGTAACATATGGTAGAATACAGAAAGATTACTAATGGTATGGTAACATAAGTGAGAATAGAGTAAGACTGCATAAGGTATGGTAAGATAAGTGAGAATAGACTAAGACTGCATAAGGTATGGTAACATAAGGTAGAACACAGTAAAATTGCAAAATGTATGGTAACATTAGGTAGAATAGAGTAAGATTACAAAAGGTATGGCAACAAATGGTAGAACACAGTAAGATTACAAAATGTATAGTAACATAGGTTGAAATACTGTAAGATTATATAGGATTTAAAACCATAAGGTAGAATAGAGCAAGGTAACATAAGATATGTTACCGAAGGGTGACCACAGTAAGATTACAAAAGGTATGGTAAGATAAGGCGGAATACACTAACATTACATAAGATATGGCAACATAAGGTAGAATAGAGTAAGATTACATGAGGTATGGTAACATAAGGTAGAATAGAGTAAGATTACAAAAATGTATGGTAACATAAGGTAGACCACAGTAAGATTACAAAAGGTATGGTAAGATACGAAGGAATACAGTAAGATTACATGAGGTATGGTAACATAAGGTAGAATACAGTAAGATTAAAAAAAGTATGGTAACATAAGGGAGAACACAGTAAGATTACTAAAGATATGGTAACATAAGGTGGAATACAGGAAGATTACATAAGGCATTGAAACATCAGCTAGGATAGAATAACATTCTGTAAGGTGTGTTAAAATGAAGTAGAACACAGTAATATTACCAAAAGTATGGTAACATAAGGAAGAACATAGTAAGATTACAACATTTATGGAAACATATAAGGTAGAATAGAGTAAGATTATATAAGGTACGATAACAATAGGTAGAACACAGCGAGATTACATAAAGTATGGTAACATAAGGTAGAGAACAGTAAGATTACAAAAGGTATGGTAACTTAGGGAGGAATACAGTAAGATTACATGAGGTATGGTAACATAAGGTAGAATAGAGTAAGATTACAAAAATGTATGGTAACATAAGGTAGACCACAGTAAGATTACAAAAGGTATGGTAAGATACGAAGGAATACAGTAAGATTACATAAGGTATGGTAACATAAGGTAGAATACAGTAAGATTAAAAAAAGTATGGTAACATAAGGTAGAACACAGTAAGATTACTAAAGATATGGTAACATAAGGTGGAATACAGGAAGATTACATAAGGCATTGAAACATCAGCTAGGATAGAATAACATTATGTAAGGTGTGTTAAAATGAAGTAGAACACAGTAATATTACCAAAAGTATGGTAACATAAGGAAGAACATAGTAAGATTACAAAATTTATGGAAACATATAAGGTAGAATAGAGTAAGATTATATAAGGTACGGTAACAATAGGTAGAACACAGCGAGATTACATAAGGTATGGTAACATAAGGTAGAGAACAGTAAGATTACAAAAGGTATGGTAACCTAGGGAGGAATACAGTAAGATTACATATGGTATGGTAACATAAGGTAGAATTAAGTAAGATTACATAATGTATGTTAACATAAGGTAGAACACAGTAAAAAGAACAAAAAAAATGGTAGCATAAGGTGAAATACAGTAAGAATACATAAGGAATGTTAACATAATACAGTAAGATTACAGTATTATCAGTAGAATACAGTAATATTACATAAGGCATGTTAATATAAGGTTGAACACAGTAAGATTACAAAAGGTATGGTAAAATAAGGCGGAATACACTAACATTACATAAGATATGGCAACGTAAGGTACAATAGAGTATGATTACATGAGGTATGGTAACATAAGGTAGAATAGAGTAAGATTACAAAAAGTATGGTAACATAAGGTAGAGCACAGTAAGATTACAAAATTTACGGTAACATATAAGGTAGAATAGAGTAAGACTATATAAGGTACGGTAACAAAAGGTAGAATACAGCGAGATTACATAAGGTATGGTAACATAAGTTAGAACACAGTAAGATTACAAAAGGTCTAGTATATTAAGTTGAAATACAGTAAGATTATATAGGGTTTGAAAACATAAGGTAGAATAGAGTAAGATTATGTAAGGTAAGATAACATAAGTTTGTACATAGTGAGATTACAAAAGGTAAAGTAACATATGGTAGAATACAGAAAGATTACTAATGGTATGGTAACATAAGTGAGAATAGAGTAAGACTGCATAAGGTATGGTAAGATAAGTGAGAATAGACTAAGACTGCATAAGGTATGGTAACATAAGGTAGAACACAGTAAAATTGCAAAATGTATGGTAACATTAGGTAGAATAGAGTAAGATTACAAAAGGTATGGCAACAAATGGTAGAACACAGTAAGATTACAAAATGTATAGTAACATAGGTTGAAATACTGTAAGATTATATAGGATTTAAAACCATAAGGTAGAATAGAGCAAGGTAACATAAGATATGTTACCGAAGGGTGACCACAGTAAGATTACAAAAGGTATAGTAAGATAAGGTGCGATACAGTAAGATTACAAAATGTATGGTAAAATAAGGTAGAATAGAGTAAGATTGCATAAGTTATGGTAATATAAGATAGAATAGAGTAAGATTACAAAAATGTTTGGTAACATAAGGTAGAGCACAGTAAGATTACAAAATTTACAAAAACATATAAGGTAGAATAGAGTAAGACTATATAAGGTACGGTAACAAAAGGCAGAATACAGCGAGATTACAAAAGGTATAGTAACATAAGGTAGAATGCAATAAGATTATATAAGGTATGGTAATATAAGGTAGAATGGAGTAAGATTGCATAAGGTATGGTAACATAAGGTAGAACACAGTAAGATTACAAAAGGTATTGTAACATAACGTAGTACTCAGTAAGATTACATAAGGTATGGTAACAGAAGGTAGAGCACAGTAAGATTACAAAAGGTATGATAATATAAGGTGGAATACAATAAGATAATATAAGGTTTGAAAACAAGGTAGAATAGAGTAAGATTAGGTAAGGTATGTTAACATAAGGTTGAACACACTAGAATTACAAAGGTATATTAACAAAAGGTGGAACACAGTAAGATTACAAAATGTATGGTAACATAAGGTAGAATAGAGTAAGATTGCATAAGGTATGAGAACATAAGGTAGACTCAGTAAGATTACAAAAGGTATAGTAACATAAAATGGAATATAGTAAGATTACATAAGGTTCGGTAACATAAGGTAGAAAACAGTAAGATTACATAAGGAATGTTAACATAATACAGTAAGATTACAGAATTATCAGTAGAATACAGTTAGATTACATAAGGCATGTTAATATAAGGTTGAACACAGTAAGATTACATAAGGTATGTTAACATAAGGTTGAACACAGTAAGATCATAAAAGGTATGGTAAAATAAGGCGGAATACACTAACATTACATAAGATATGACAACATAAGGTAGAATAGAGTAAGATTACATGAGGTATGGTAACATAAGGTAGAATAGAGTAAGATTACAAAAATGTATGGTAACATAAGGTAGACCACAGTAAGATTACAAAAGGTATGGTAAGATACGAAGGAATACAGTAAGATTACATAAGGTATGGTAACATAAGGTGGAATACAGCAAGATTACATAAGGCATTGAAACATCAGCTAGGATAGAATAACATTATGTAAGGTGTGTTAAAATGAAGTAGAACACAGTAATATTACCAAAAGTATGGTAACATAAGGAAGAACACAGTAAGATTACAAAATTTATGGAAACGTATAAGGTAGAATAGAGTAAGATTATATAAGGTACGATAACAATAGGTAGAACACAGCGAGATTACATAAAGTATGGTAACATAAGGTAGAGAACAGTAAGATTACAAAAGGTATGGTAACCTAGGGAGGAATACAGTAAGATTACATATGGTATGGTAACATAAGGTAGAATAAAGTAAGATTACATAATGTATGTTAACATAAGGTAGAACACAGTAAAAAGAACAAAAAAAATGGTAGCATAAGGTGAAATACAGTAAGAATACATAAGGAATGTTAACATAATACAGTAGGATTACAGTATTATCAGTAGAATACAGTAATATTACATAAGGCATGTTAATATAAGGTTGAACAAGTAAGATTACAAAAGGTATGGTAAGATAAGGCGGAATACACTAACATTACATAAGATATGGCAACATAAGGTAGAATAGAGTAAGATTACATGAGGTATGGTAACATAAGGTAGAATAGAGTAAGATTACAAAAATGTATGGTAACAGAAGGTAGGCCACAGTAAGATTACAAAAGGTATGGTAAGATACGAAGGAATACAGTAAGATTACATAAGGTATGGTAACATAAGGTAGAATACAGTAAGATTAAAAAAAGTATGGTAACATAAGGGAGAACACAGTAAGATTACTAAAGATATGGTAACATAAGGTGGAATACAGGAAGATTACATAAGGCATTGAAACATCAGCTAGGATAGAATAACATTATGTAAGGTGTGTTAAAATGAAGTAGAACACAGTAATATTACCAAAAGTATGGTAACATAAGGAAGAACATAGTAAGATTACAAAATTTATGGAAACATATAAGGTAGAATAGAGTAAGATTATATAAGGTACGGTAACAATAGGTAGAACACAGCGAGATTACATAAGGTATGGTAACATAAGGTAGAGAACAGTAAGATTACAAAAGGTATGGTAACCTAGGGAGGAATACAGTAAGATTACATATGGTATGGTAACATAAGGTAGAATAAAGTAAGATTACATAATGTATGTTAACATAAGGTAGAACACAGTAAAAAGAACAAAAAATGGTAGCATAAGGTGAAATACAGTAAGAATACATAAGGAATGTTAACATAATACAGTAAGATTACAGTATTATCAGTAGAATACAGTAATATTACATAAGGCATGTTAATATAAGGTTGAACAAGTAAGATTACAAAAGGTATGGTAAGATAAGGCGGAATACACTAACATTACATAAGATATGGCAACATAAGGTAGAATAGAGTAAGATTACATGAGGTATGGTAACATAAGGTAGAATAGAGTAAGATTACAAAAATGTATGGTAACATAAGGTAGACCACAGTAAGATTACAAAAGGTATGGTAAGATACGAAGGAATACAGTAAGATTACATAAGGTATGGTAACATAAGGTAGAATACAGTAAGATTAAAAAAAGTATGGTAACATAAGGGAGAACACAGTAAGATTACTAAAGATATGGTAACATAAGGTGGAATACAGGAAGATTACATAAGGCATTGAAACATCAGCTAGGATAGAATAACATTATGTAAGGTGTGTTAAAATGAAGTAGAACACAGTAATATTACCAAAAGTATGGTAACATAAGGAAGAACATAGTAAGATTACAAAATTTATGGAAACATATAAGGTAGAATAGAGTAAGATTATATAAGGTACGGTAACAATAGGTAGAACACAGCGAGATTACATAAGGTATGGTAACATAAGGTAGAGAACAGTAAGATTACAAAAGGTATGGTAACCTAGGGAGGAATACAGTAAGATTACATATGGTATGGTAACATAAGGTAGAATAAAGTAAGATTACATAATGTATGTTAACATAAGGTAGAACACAGTAAAAAGAACAAAAAATGGTAGCATAAGGTGAAATACAGTAAGAATACATAAGGAATGTTAACATAATACAGTAAGATTACAGTATTATCAGTAGAATACAGTAATATTACATAAGGCATGTTAATATAAGGTTGAACAAGTAAGATTACAAAAGGTATGGTAAGATAAGGCGGAATACACTAACATTACATAAGATATGGCAACATAAGGTAGGATAGAGTAAGATTACATGAGGTATGGTAACATAAGGTAGAATAGAGTAAGATTACAAAAATGTATGGTAACATAAGGTAGACCACAGTAAGATTACAAAAGGTATGGTAAGATACGAAGGAATACAGTAAGATTACAAAAGGTATGGTAAAATAAGGCGGAATACACTAACATTACATAAGATATGGCAACGTAAGGTAGAATAGAGTATGATTACATGAGGTATGGTAACATAAGGTAGAATAGAGTAAGATTACAAAAAGTATGGTAACATAAGGTAGAGCACAGTAAGATTACAAAATTTACGGTAACATATAAGGTAGAATAGAGTAAGACTATATAAGGTACGGTAACAAAAGGTAGAATACAGCGAGATTACATAAGGTATGGTAACATAAGTTAGAACACAGTAAGATTACAAAAGGTCTAGTATATTAAGTTGAAATACAGTAAGATTATATAGGGTTTGAAAACATAAGGTAGAATAGAGTAAGATTATGTAAGGTAAGATAACATAAGTTTGTACATAGTGAGATTACAAAAGGTAAAGTAACATATGGTAGAATACAGAAAGATTACTAATGGTATGGTAACATAAGTGAGAATAGAGTAAGACTGCATAAGGTATGGTAAGATAAGTGAGAATAGACTAAGACTGCATAAGGTATGGTAACATAAGGTAGAACACAGTAAAATTGCAAAATGTATGGTAACATTAGGTAGAATAGAGTAAGATTACAAAAGGTATGGCAACAAATGGTAGAACACAGTAAGATTACAAAATGTATAGTAACATAGGTTGAAATACTGTAAGATTATATAGGATTTAAAACCATAAGGTAGAATAGAGCAAGGTAACATAAGATATGTTACCGAAGGGTGACCACAGTAAGATTACAAAAGGTATAGTAAGATAAGGTGCGATACAGTAAGATTACAAAATGTATGGTAAAATAAGGTAGAATAGAGTAAGATTGCATAAATTATGGTAATATAAGATAGAATAGAGTAAGATTACAAAAATGTTTGGTAACATAAGGTAGAGCACAGTAAGATTACAAAATTTACAAAAACATATAAGGTAGAATAGAGTAAGACTATATAAGGTACGGTAACAAAAGGCAGAATACAGCGAGATTACAAAAGGTATAGTAACATAAGGTAGAATGCAATAAGATTATATAAGGTATGGTAATATAAGGTAGAATGGAGTAAGATTGCATAAGGTATGGTAACATAAGGTAGAACACAGTAAGATTACAAAAGGTATTGTAACATAACGTAGTACTCAGTAAGATTACATAAGGTATGGTAACAGAAGGTAGAGCACAGTAAGATTACAAAAGGTATGATAATATAAGGTGGAATACAATAAGATAATATAAGGTTTGAAAACAAGGTAGAATAGAGTAAGATTAGGTAAGGTATGTTAACATAAGGTTGAACACACTAGAATTACAAAGGTATATTAACAAAAGGTGGAACACAGTAAGATTACAAAATGTATGGTAACATAAGGTAGAATAGAGTAAGATTGCATAAGGTATGAGAACATACGGTAGACTCAGTAAGATTACAAAAGGTATAGTAACATAAAATGGAATATAGTAAGATTACATAAGGTTCGGTAACATAAGGTAGAAAACAGTAAGATTACATAAGGAATGTTAACATAATACAGTAAGATTACAGAATTATCAGTAGAATACAGTAAGATTACATAAGGCATGTTAATATAAGGTTGAACACAGTAAGATTACATAAGGTATGTTAACATAAGGTTGAACACAGTAAGATCATAAAAGGTATGGTAAAATAAGGCGGAATACACTAACATTACATAAGATATGACAACATAAGGTAGAATAGAGTAAGATTACATGAGGTATGGTAACATAAGGTAGAATAGAGTAAGATTACAAAAATGTATGGTAACATAAGGTAGACCACAGTAAGATTACAAAAGGTATGGTAAGATACGAAGGAATACAGTAAGATTACATAAGGTATGGTAACATAAGGTGGAATACAGCAAGATTACATAAGGCATTGAAACATCAGCTAGGATAGAATAACATTATGTAAGGTGTGTTAAAATGAAGTAGAACACAGTAATATTACCAAAAGTATGGTAACATAAGGAAGAACATAGTAAGATTACAAAATTTATGGAAACATATAAGGTAGAATAGAGTAAGATTATATAAGGTACGATAACAATAGGTAGAACACAGCGAGATTACATAAAGTATGGTAACATAAGGTAGAGAACAGTAAGATTACAAAAGGTATGGTAACCTAGGGAGGAATACAGTAAGATTACATATGGTATGGTAACATAAGGTAGAATAAAGTAAGATTACATAATGTATGTTAACATAAGGTAGAACACAGTAAAAAGGACAAAAAAAATGGTAGCATAAGGTGAAATACAGTAAGAATACATAAGGAATGTTAACATAATACAGTAAGATTACAGTATTATCAGTAGAATACAGTAATATTACATAAGGCATGTTAATATAAGGTTGAACAAGTAAGATTACAAAAGGTATGGTAAGATAAGGCGGAATACACTAACATTACATAAGATATGGCAACATAAGGTAGAATAGAGTAAGATTACATGAGGTATGGTAACATAAGGTAGAATAGAGTAAGATTACAAAAATGTATGGTAACATAAGGTAGACCACAGTAAGATTACAAAAGGTATGGTAAGATACGAAGGAATACAGTAAGATTACATGAGGTATGGTAACATAAGGTAGAATACAGTAAGATTAAAAAAAGTATGGTAACATAAGGGAGAACACAGTAAGATTACTAAAGATATGGTAACATAAGGTGGAATACAGGAAGATTACATAAGGCATTGAAACATCAGCTAGGATAGAATAACATTCTGTAAGGTGTGTTAAAATGAAGTAGAACACAGTAATATTACCAAAAGTATGGTAACATAAGGAAGAACATAGTAAGATTACAACATTTATGGAAACATATAAGGTAGAATAGAGTAAGATTATATAAGGTACGATAACAATAGGTAGAACACAGCGAGATTACATAAAGTATGGTAACATAAGGTAGAGAACAGTAAGATTACAAAAGGTATGGTAACTTAGGGAGGAATACAGTAAGATTACATGAGGTATGGTAACATAAGGTAGAATAGAGTAAGATTACAAAAATGTATGGTAACATAAGGTAGACCACAGTAAGATTACAAAAGGTATGGTAAGATATGAAGGAATACAGTAAGATTACATAAGGTATGGTAACATAAGGTAGAATACAGTAAGATTAAAAAAAGTATGGTAACATAAGGGAGAACACAGTAAGATCATAAAAGGTATGGTAAAATAAGGCGGAATACACTAACATTACATAAGATATGACAACATAAGGTAGAATAGAGTAAGATTACATGAGGTATGGTAACATAAGGTAGAATAGAGTAAGATTACAAAAATGTATGGTAACATAAGGTAGACCACAGTAAGATTACAAAAGGTATGGTAAGATACGAAGGAATACAGTAAGATTACATAAGGTATGGTAACATAAGGTGGAATACAGCAAGATTACATAAGGCATTGAAACATCAGCTAGGATAGAATAACATTATGTAAGGTGTGTTAAAATGAAGTAGAACACAGTAATATTACCAAAAGTATGGTAACATAAGGAAGAACACAGTAAGATTACAAAATTTATGGAAACGTATAAGGTAGAATAGAGTAAGATTATATAAGGTACGATAACAATAGGTAGAACACAGCGAGATTACATAAAGTATGGTAACATAAGGTAGAGAACAGTAAGATTACAAAAGGTATGGTAACCTAGGGAGGAATACAGTAAGATTACATATGGTATGGTAACATAAGGTAGAATAAAGTAAGATTACATAATGTATGTTAACATAAGGTAGAACACAGTAAAAAGAACAAAAAAAATGGTAGCATAAGGTGAAATACAGTAAGAATACATAAGGAATGTTAACATAATACAGTAAGATTACAGTATTATCAGTAGAATACAGTAATATTACATAAGGCATGTTAATATAAGGTTGAACAAGTAAGATTACAAAAGGTATGGTAAGATAAGGCGGAATACACTAACATTACATAAGATATGGCAACATAAGGTAGAATAGAGTAAGATTACATGAGGTATGGTAACATAAGGTAGAATAGAGTAAGATTACAAAAATGTATGGTAACAGAAGGTAGGCCACAGTAAGATTACAAAAGGTATGGTAAGATACGAAGGAATACAGTAAGATTACATAAGGTATGGTAACATAAGGTAGAATACAGTAAGATTAAAAAAAGTATGGTAACATAAGGGAGAACACAGTAAGATTACTAAAGATATGGTAACATAAGGTGGAATACAGGAAGATTACATAAGGCATTGAAACATCAGCTAGGATAGAATAACATTATGTAAGGTGTGTTAAAATGAAGTAGAACACAGTAATATTACCAAAAGTATGGTAACATAAGGAAGAACATAGTAAGATTACAAAATTTATGGAAACATATAAGGTAGAATAGAGTAAGATTATATAAGGTACGGTAACAATAGGTAGAACACAGCGAGATTACATAAGGTATGGTAACATAAGGTAGAGAACAGTAAGATTACAAAAGGTATGGTAACCTAGGGAGGAATACAGTAAGATTACATATGGTATGGTAACATAAGGTAGAATAAAGTAAGATTACATAATGTATGTTAACATAAGGTAGAACACAGTAAAAAGAACAAAAAATGGTAGCATAAGGTGAAATACAGTAAGAATACATAAGGAATGTTAACATAATACAGTAAGATTACAGTATTATCAGTAGAATACAGTAATATTACATAAGGCATGTTAATATAAGGTTGAACAAGTAAGATTACAAAAGGTATGGTAAGATAAGGCGGAATACACTAACATTACATAAGATATGGCAACATAAGGTAGAATAGAGTAAGATTACATGAGGTATGGTAACATAAGGTAGAATAGAGTAAGATTACAAAAATGTATGGTAACATAAGGTAGACCACAGTAAGATTACAAAAGGTATGGTAAGATACGAAGGAATACAGTAAGATTACATAAGGTATGGTAACATAAGGTAGAATACAGTAAGATTAAAAAAAGTATGGTAACATAAGGGAGAACACAGTAAGATTACTAAAGATATGGTAACATAAGGTGGAATACAGGAAGATTACATAAGGCATTGAAACATCAGCTAGGATAGAATAACATTATGTAAGGTGTGTTAAAATGAAGTAGAACACAGTAATATTACCAAAAGTATGGTAACATAAGGAAGAACATAGTAAGATTACAAAATTTATGGAAACATATAAGGTAGAATAGAGTAAGATTATATAAGGTACGGTAACAATAGGTAGAACACAGCGAGATTACATAAGGTATGGTAACATAAGGTAGAGAACAGTAAGATTACAAAAGGTATGGTAACCTAGGGAGGAATACAGTAAGATTACATATGGTATGGTAACATAAGGTAGAATAAAGTAAGATTACATAATGTATGTTAACATAAGGTAGAACACAGTAAAAAGAAGAAAAAATGGTAGCATAAGGTGAAATACAGTAAGAATACATAAGGAATGTTAACATAATACAGTAAGATTACAGTATTATCAGTAGAATACAGTAATATTACATAAGGCATGTTAATATAAGGTTGAACAAGTAAGATTACAAAAGGTATGGTAAGATAAGGCGGAATACACTAACATTACATAAGATATGGCAACATAAGGTAGGATAGAGTAAGATTACATGAGGTATGGTAACATAAGGTAGAATAGAGTAAGATTACAAAAATGTATGGTAACATAAGGTAGACCACAGTAAGATTACAAAAGGTATGGTAAGATACGAAGGAATACAGTAAGATTACAAAAGGTATGGTAAAATAAGGCGGAATACACTAACATTACATAAGATATGGCAACGTAAGGTAGAATAGAGTATGATTACATGAGGTATGGTAACATAAGGTAGAATAGAGTAAGATTACAAAAAGTATGGTAACATAAGGTAGAGCACAGTAAGATTACAAAATTTACGGTAACATATAAGGTAGAATAGAGTAAGACTATATAAGGTACGGTAACAAAAGGTAGAATACAGCGAGATTACATAAGGTATGGTAACATAAGTTAGAACACAGTAAGATTACAAAAGGTCTAGTATATTAAGTTGAAATACAGTAAGATTATATAGGGTTTGAAAACATAAGGTAGAATAGAGTAAGATTATGTAAGGTAAGATAACATAAGTTTGTACATAGTGAGATTACAAAAGGTAAAGTAACATATGGTAGAATACAGAAAGATTACTAATGGTATGGTAACATAAGTGAGAATAGAGTAAGACTGCATAAGGTATGGTAAGATAAGTGAGAATAGACTAAGACTGCATAAGGTATGGTAACATAAGGTAGAACACAGTAAAATTGCAAAATGTATGGTAACATTAGGTAGAATAGAGTAAGATTACAAAAGGTATGGCAACAAATGGTAGAACACAGTAAGATTACAAAATGTATAGTAACATAGGTTGAAATACTGTAAGATTATATAGGATTTAAAACCATAAGGTAGAATAGAGCAAGGTAACATAAGATATGTTACCGAAGGGTGACCACAGTAAGATTACAAAAGGTATAGTAAGATAAGGTGCGATACAGTAAGATTACAAAATGTATGGTAAAATAAGGTAGAATAGAGTAAGATTGCATAAATTATGGTAATATAAGATAGAATAGAGTAAGATTACAAAAATGTTTGGTAACATAAGGTAGAGCACAGTAAGATTACAAAATTTACAAAAACATATAAGGTAGAATAGAGTAAGACTATATAAGGTACGGTAACAAAAGGCAGAATACAGCGAGATTACAAAAGGTATAGTAACATAAGGTAGAATGCAATAAGATTATATAAGGTATGGTAATATAAGGTAGAATGGAGTAAGATTGCATAAGGTATGGTAACATAAGGTAGAACACAGTAAGATTACAAAAGGTATTGTAACATAACGTAGTACTCAGTAAGATTACATAAGGTATGGTAACAGAAGGTAGAGCACAGTAAGATTACAAAAGGTATGATAATATAAGGTGGAATACAATAAGATAATATAAGGTTTGAAAACAAGGTAGAATAGAGTAAGATTAGGTAAGGTATGTTAACATAAGGTTGAACACACTAGAATTACAAAGGTATATTAACAAAAGGTGGAACACAGTAAGATTACAAAATGTATGGTAACATAAGGTAGAATAGAGTAAGATTGCATAAGGTATGAGAACATACGGTAGACTCAGTAAGATTACAAAAGGTATAGTAACATAAAATGGAATATAGTAAGATTACATAAGGTTCGGTAACATAAGGTAGAAAACAGTAAGATTACATAAGGAATGTTAACATAATACAGTAAGATTACAGAATTATCAGTAGAATACAGTAAGATTACATAAGGCATGTTAATATAAGGTTGAACACAGTAAGATTACATAAGGTATGTTAACATAAGGTTGAACACAGTAAGATCATAAAAGGTATGGTAAAATAAGGCGGAATACACTAACATTACATAAGATATGACAACATAAGGTAGAATAGAGTAAGATTACATGAGGTATGGTAACATAAGGTAGAATAGAGTAAGATTACAAAAATGTATGGTAACATAAGGTAGACCACAGTAAGATTACAAAAGGTATGGTAAGATACGAAGGAATACAGTAAGATTACATAAGGTATGGTAACATAAGGTGGAATACAGCAAGATTACATAAGGCATTGAAACATCAGCTAGGATAGAATAACATTATGTAAGGTGTGTTAAAATGAAGTAGAACACAGTAATATTACCAAAAGTATGGTAACATAAGGAAGAACATAGTAAGATTACAAAATTTATGGAAACATATAAGGTAGAATAGAGTAAGATTATATAAGGTACGATAACAATAGGTAGAACACAGCGAGATTACATAAAGTATGGTAACATAAGGTAGAGAACAGTAAGATTACAAAAGGTATGGTAACCTAGGGAGGAATACAGTAAGATTACATATGGTATGGTAACATAAGGTAGAATAAAGTAAGATTACATAATGTATGTTAACATAAGGTAGAACACAGTAAAAAGAACAAAAAAAATGGTAGCATAAGGTGAAATACAGTAAGAATACATAAGGAATGTTAACATAATACAGTAAGATTACAGTATTATCAGTAGAATACAGTAATATTACATAAGGCATGTTAATATAAGGTTGAACAAGTAAGATTACAAAAGGTATGGTAAGATAAGGCGGAATACACTAACATTACATAAGATATGGCAACATAAGGTAGAATAGAGTAAGATTACATGAGGTATGGTAACATAAGGTAGAATAGAGTAAGATTACAAAAATGTATGGTAACATAAGGTAGACCACAGTAAGATTACAAAAGGTATGGTAAGATACGAAGGAATACAGTAAGATTACATGAGGTATGGTAACATAAGGTAGAATACAGTAAGATTAAAAAAAGTATGGTAACATAAGGGAGAACACAGTAAGATTACTAAAGATATGGTAACATAAGGTGGAATACAGGAAGATTACATAAGGCATTGAAACATCAGCTAGGATAGAATAACATTCTGTAAGGTGTGTTAAAATGAAGTAGAACACAGTAATATTACCAAAAGTATGGTAACATAAGGAAGAACATAGTAAGATTACAACATTTATGGAAACATATAAGGTAGAATAGAGTAAGATTATATAAGGTACGATAACAATAGGTAGAACACAGCGAGATTACATAAAGTATGGTAACATAAGGTAGAGAACAGTAAGATTACAAAAGGTATGGTAACTTAGGGAGGAATACAGTAAGATTACATGAGGTATGGTAACATAAGGTAGAATAGAGTAAGATTACAAAAATGTATGGTAACATAAGGTAGACCACAGTAAGATTACAAAAGGTATGGTAAGATACGAAGGAATACAGTAAGATTACATAAGGTATGGTAACATAAGGTAGAATACAGTAAGATTAAAAAAAGTATGGTAACATAAGGTAGAACACAGTAAGATTACTAAAGATATGGTAACATAAGGTGGAATACAGGAAGATTACATAAGGCATTGAAACATCAGCTAGGATAGAATAACATTATGTAAGGTGTGTTAAAATGAAGTAGAACACAGTAATATTACCAAAAGTATGGTAACATAAGGAAGAACATAGTAAGATTACAAAATTTATGGAAACATATAAGGTAGAATAGAGTAAGATTATATAAGGTACGGTAACAATAGGTAGAACACAGCGAGATTACATAAGGTATGGTAACATAAGGTAGAGAACAGTAAGATTACAAAAGGTATGGTAACCTAGGGAGGAATACAGTAAGATTACATATGGTATGGTAACATAAGGTAGAATTAAGTAAGATTACATAATGTATGTTAACATAAGGTAGAACACAGTAAAAAGAACAAAAAAAATGGTAGCATAAGGTGAAATACAGTAAGAATACATAAGGAATGTTAACATAATACAGTAAGATTACAGTATTATCAGTAGAATACAGTAATATTACATAAGGCATGTTAATATAAGGTTGAACACAGTAAGATTACAAAAGGTATGGTAAAATAAGGCGGAATACACTAACATTACATAAGATATGGCAACGTAAGGTACAATAGAGTATGATTACATGAGGTATGGTAACATAAGGTAGAATAGAGTAAGATTACAAAAAGTATGGTAACATAAGGTAGAGCACAGTAAGATTACAAAATTTACGGTAACATATAAGGTAGAATAGAGTAAGACTATATAAGGTACGGTAACAAAAGGTAGAATACAGCGAGATTACATAAGGTATGGTAACATAAGTTAGAACACAGTAAGATTACAAAAGGTCTAGTATATTAAGTTGAAATACAGTAAGATTATATAGGGTTTGAAAACATAAGGTAGAATAGAGTAAGATTATGTAAGGTAAGATAACATAAGTTTGTACATAGTGAGATTACAAAAGGTAAAGTAACATATGGTAGAATACAGAAAGATTACTAATGGTATGGTAACATAAGTGAGAATAGAGTAAGACTGCATAAGGTATGGTAAGATAAGTGAGAATAGACTAAGACTGCATAAGGTATGGTAACATAAGGTAGAACACAGTAAAATTGCAAAATGTATGGTAACATTAGGTAGAATAGAGTAAGATTACAAAAGGTATGGCAACAAATGGTAGAACACAGTAAGATTACAAAATGTATAGTAACATAGGTTGAAATACTGTAAGATTATATAGGATTTAAAACCATAAGGTAGAATAGAGCAAGGTAACATAAGATATGTTACCGAAGGGTGACCACAGTAAGATTACAAAAGGTATAGTAAGATAAGGTGCGATACAGTAAGATTACAAAATGTATGGTAAAATAAGGTAGAATAGAGTAAGATTGCATAAGTTATGGTAATATAAGATAGAATAGAGTAAGATTACAAAAATGTTTGGTAACATAAGGTAGAGCACAGTAAGATTACAAAATTTACAAAAACATATAAGGTAGAATAGAGTAAGACTATATAAGGTACGGTAACAAAAGGCAGAATACAGCGAGATTACAAAAGGTATAGTAACATAAGGTAGAATGCAATAAGATTATATAAGGTATGGTAATATAAGGTAGAATGGAGTAAGATTGCATAAGGTATGGTAACATAAGGTAGAACACAGTAAGATTACAAAAGGTATTGTAACATAACGTAGTACTCAGTAAGATTACATAAGGTATGGTAACAGAAGGTAGAGCACAGTAAGATTACAAAAGGTATGATAATATAAGGTGGAATACAATAAGATAATATAAGGTTTGAAAACAAGGTAGAATAGAGTAAGATTAGGTAAGGTATGTTAACATAAGGTTGAACACACTAGAATTACAAAGGTATATTAACAAAAGGTGGAACACAGTAAGATTACAAAATGTATGGTAACATAAGGTAGAATAGAGTAAGATTGCATAAGGTATGAGAACATAAGGTAGACTCAGTAAGATTACAAAAGGTATAGTAACATAAAATGGAATATAGTAAGATTACATAAGGTTCGGTAACATAAGGTAGAAAACAGTAAGATTACATAAGGAATGTTAACATAATACAGTAAGATTACAGAATTATCAGTAGAATACAGTTAGATTACATAAGGCATGTTAATATAAGGTTGAACACAGTAAGATTACATAAGGTATGTTAACATAAAGTTGAACACAGTAAGATCATAAAAGGTATGGTAAAATAAGGCGGAATACACTAACATTACATAAGATATGACAACATAAGGTAGAATAGAGTAAGATTACATGAGGTATGGTAACATAAGGTAGAATAGAGTAAGATTACAAAAATGTATGGTAACATAAGGTAGACCACAGTAAGATTACAAAAGGTATGGTAAGATACGAAGGAATACAGTAAGATTACATAAGGTATGGTAACATAAGGTGGAATACAGCAAGATTACATAAGGCATTGAAACATCAGCTAGGATAGAATAACATTATGTAAGGTGTGTTAAAATGAAGTAGAACACAGTAATATTACCAAAAGTATGGTAACATAAGGAAGAACACAGTAAGATTACAAAATTTATGGAAACGTATAAGGTAGAATAGAGTAAGATTATATAAGGTACGATAACAATAGGTAGAACACAGCGAGATTACATAAAGTATGGTAACATAAGGTAGAGAACAGTAAGATTACAAAAGGTATGGTAACCTAGGGAGGAATACAGTAAGATTACATATGGTATGGTAACATAAGGTAGAATAAAGTAAGATTACATAATGTATGTTAACATAAGGTAGTACACAGTAAAAAGAACAAAAAAAATGGTAGCATAAGGTGAAATACAGTAAGAATACATAAGGAATGTTAACATAATACAGTAAGATTACAGTATTATCAGTAGAATACAGTAATATTACATAAGGCATGTTAATATAAGGTTGAACAAGTAAGATTACAAAAGGTATGGTAAGATAAGGCGGAATACACTAACATTACATAAGATATGGCAACATAAGGTAGAATAGAGTAAGATTACATGAGGTATGGTAACATAAGGTAGAATAGAGTAAGATTACAAAAATGTATGGTAACAGAAGGTAGGCCACAGTAAGATTACAAAAGGTATGGTAAGATACGAAGGAATACAGTAAGATTACATAAGGTATGGTAACATAAGGTAGAATACAGTAAGATTAAAAAAAGTATGGTAACATAAGGGAGAACACAGTAAGATTACTAAAGATATGGTAACATAAGGTGGAATACAGGAAGATTACATAAGGCATTGAAACATCAGCTAGGATAGAATAACATTATGTAAGGTGTGTTAAAATGAAGTAGAACACAGTAATATTACCAAAAGTATGGTAACATAAGGAAGAACATAGTAAGATTACAAAATTTATGGAAACATATAAGGTAGAATAGAGTAAGATTATATAAGGTACGGTAACAATAGGTAGAACACAGCGAGATTACATAAGGTATGGTAACATAAGGTAGAGAACAGTAAGATTACAAAAGGTATGGTAACCTAGGGAGGAATACAGTAAGATTACATATGGTATGGTAACATAAGGTAGAATAAAGTAAGATTACATAATGTATGTTAACATAAGGTAGAACACAGTAAAAAGAACAAAAAATGGTAGCATAAGGTGAAATACAGTAAGAATACATAAGGAATGTTAACATAATACAGTAAGATTACAGTATTATCAGTAGAATACAGTAATATTACATAAGGCATGTTAATATAAGGTTGAACAAGTAAGATTACAAAAGGTATGGTAAGATAAGGCGGAATACACTAACATTACATAAGATATGGCAACATAAGGTAGAATAGAGTAAGATTACATGAGGTATGGTAACATAAGGTAGAATAGAGTAAGATTACAAAAATGTATGGTAACATAAGGTAGACCACAGTAAGATTACAAAAGGTATGGTAAGATACGAAGGAATACAGTAAGATTACATAAGGTATGGTAACATAAGGTAGAATACAGTAAGATTAAAAAAAGTATGGTAACATAAGGGAGAACACAGTAAGATTACTAAAGATATGGTAACATAAGGTGGAATACAGGAAGATTACATAAGGCATTGAAACATCAGCTAGGATAGAATAACATTATGTAAGGTGTGTTAAAATGAAGTAGAACACAGTAATATTACCAAAAGTATGGTAACATAAGGAAGAACATAGTAAGATTACAAAATTTATGGAAACATATAAGGTAGAATAGAGTAAGATTATATAAGGTACGGTAACAATAGGTAGAACACAGCGAGATTACATAAGGTATGGTAACATAAGGTAGAGAACAGTAAGATTACAAAAGGTATGGTAACCTAGGGAGGAATACAGTAAGATTACATATGGTATGGTAACATAAGGTAGAATAAAGTAAGATTACATAATGTATGTTAACATAAGGTAGAACACAGTAAAAAGAACAAAAAATGGTAGCATAAGGTGAAATACAGTAAGAATACATAAGGAATGTTAACATAATACAGTAAGATTACAGTATTATCAGTAGAATACAGTAATATTACATAAGGCATGTTAATATAAGGTTGAACAAGTAAGATTACAAAAGGTATGGTAAGATAAGGCGGAATACACTAACATTACATAAGATATGGCAACATAAGGTAGGATAGAGTAAGATTACATGAGGTATGGTAACATAAGGTAGAATAGAGTAAGATTACAAAAATGTATGGTAACATAAGGTAGACCACAGTAAGATTACAAAAGGTATGGTAAGATACGAAGGAATACAGTAAGATTACAAAAGGTATGGTAAAATAAGGCGGAATACACTAACATTACATAAGATATGGCAACGTAAGGTACAATAGAGTATGATTACATGAGGTATGGTAACATAAGGTAGAATAGAGTAAGATTACAAAAAGTATGGTAACATAAGGTAGAGCACAGTAAGATTACAAAATTTACGGTAACATATAAGGTAGAATAGAGTAAGACTATATAAGGTACGGTAACAAAAGGTAGAATACAGCGAGATTACATAAGGTATGGTAACATAAGTTAGAACACAGTAAGATTACAAAAGGTCTAGTATATTAAGTTGAAATACAGTAAGATTATATAGGGTTTGAAAACATAAGGTAGAATAGAGTAAGATTATGTAAGGTAAGATAACATAAGTTTGTACATAGTGAGATTACAAAAGGTAAAGTAACATATGGTAGAATACAGAAAGATTACTAATGGTATGGTAACATAAGTGAGAATAGAGTAAGACTGCATAAGGTATGGTAAGATAAGTGAGAATAGACTAAGACTGCATAAGGTATGGTAACATAAGGTAGAACACAGTAAAATTGCAAAATGTATGGTAACATTAGGTAGAATAGAGTAAGATTACAAAAGGTATGGCAACAAATGGTAGAACACAGTAAGATTACAAAATGTATAGTAACATAGGTTGAAATACTGTAAGATTATATAGGATTTAAAACCATAAGGTAGAATAGAGCAAGGTAACATAAGATATGTTACCGAAGGGTGACCACAGTAAGATTACAAAAGGTATAGTAAGATAAGGTGCGATACAGTAAGATTACAAAATGTATGGTAAAATAAGGTAGAATAGAGTAAGATTGCATAAGTTATGGTAATATAAGATAGAATAGAGTAAGATTACAAAAATGTTTGGTAACATAAGGTAGAGCACAGTAAGATTACAAAATTTACAAAAACATATAAGGTAGAATAGAGTAAGACTATATAAGGTACGGTAACAAAAGGCAGAATACAGCGAGATTACAAAAGGTATAGTAACATAAGGTAGAATGCAATAAGATTATATAAGGTATGGTAATATAAGGTAGAATGGAGTAAGATTGCATAAGGTATGGTAACATAAGGTAGAACACAGTAAGATTACAAAAGGTATTGTAACATAACGTAGTACTCAGTAAGATTACATAAGGTATGGTAACAGAATGTAGAGCACAGTAAGATTACAAAAGGTATGATAATATAAGGTGGAATACAATAAGATAATATAAGGTTTGAAAACAAGGTAGAATAGAGTAAGATTAGGTAAGGTATGTTAACATAAGGTTGAACACACTAGAATTACAAAGGTATATTAACAAAAGGTGGAACACAGTAAGATTACAAAATGTATGGTAACATAAGGTAGAATAGAGTATGATTGCATAAGGTATGAGAACATAAGGTAGACTCAGTAAGATTACAAAAGGTATAGTAACATAAAATGGAATATAGTAAGATTACATAAGGTTCGGTAACATAAGGTAGAAAACAGTAAGATTACATAAGGAATGTTAACATAATACAGTAAGATTACAGAATTATCAGTAGAATACAGTAAGATTACATAAGGCATGTTAATATAAGGTTGAACACAGTAAGATTACATAAGGTATGTTAACATAAGGTTGAACACAGTAAGATCATAAAAGGTATGGTAAAATAAGGCGGAATACACTAACATTACATAAGATATGACAACATAAGGTAGAATAGAGTAAGATTACATGAGGTATGGTAACATAAGGTAGAATAGAGTAAGATTACAAAAATGTATGGTAACATAAGGTAGACCACAGTAAGATTACAAAAGGTATGGTAAGATACGAAGGAATACAGTAAGATTACATAAGGTATGGTAACATAAGGTGGAATACAGCAAGATTACATAAGGCATTGAAACATCAGCTAGGATAGAATAACATTATGTAAGGTGTGTTAAAATGAAGTAGAACACAGTAATATTACCAAAAGTATGGTAACATAAGGAAGAACATAGTAAGATTACAAAATTTATGGAAACGTATAAGGTAGAATAGAGTAAGATTATATAAGGTACGATAACAATAGGTAGAACACAGCGAGATTACATAAAGTATGGTAACATAAGGTAGAGAACAGTAAGATTACAAAAGGTATGGTAACCTAGGGAGGAATACAGTAAGATTACATATGGTATGGTAACATAAGGTAGAATAAAGTAAGATTACATAATGTATGTTAACATAAGGTAGAACACAGTAAAAAGAACAAAAAAAATGGTAGCATAAGGTGAAATACAGTAAGAATACATAAGGAATGTTAACATAATACAGTAAGATTACAGTATTATCAGTAGAATACAGTAATATTACATAAGGCATGTTAATATAAGGTTGAACAAGTAAGATTACAAAAGGTATGGTAAGATAAGGCGGAATACACTAACATTACATAAGATATGGCAACATAAGGTAGAATAGAGTAAGATTACATGAGGTATGGTAACATAAGGTAGAATAGAGTAAGATTACAAAAATGTATGGTAACATAAGGTAGACCACAGTAAGATTACAAAAGGTATGGTAAGATACGAAGGAATACAGTAAGATTACATGAGGTATGGTAACATAAGGTAGAATACAGTAAGATTAAAAAAAGTATGGTAACATAAGGGAGAACACAGTAAGATTACTAAAGATATGGTAACATAAGGTGGAATACAGGAAGATTACATAAGGCATTGAAACATCAGCTAGGATAGAATAACATTCTGTAAGGTGTGTTAAAATGAAGTAGAACACAGTAATATTACCAAAAGTATGGTAACATAAGGAAGAACATAGTAAGATTACAACATTTATGGAAACATAAGGTAGAATAGAGTAAGATTATATAAGGTACGATAACAATAGGTAGAACACAGCGAGATTACATAAAGTATGGTAACATAAGGTAGAGAACAGTAAGATTACAAAAGGTATGGTAACTTAGGGAGGAATACAGTAAGATTACATATGGTATGGTAACATAAGGTAGAATAAAGTAAGATTACATAATGTATGTTAACATAAAGTAGAACACAGTAAAAAGAACAAAAAAAATGGTAGCATAAGGTGAAATACAGTAAGAATACATAAGGAATGTTAACATAATACAGTAAGATTACAGTATTATCAGTAGAATACAGTAATATTACATAAGGCATGTTAATATAAGGTTGAACAAGTAAGATTACAAAAGGTATGGTAAGATAAGGCGGAATACACTAACATTACATAAGATATGGCAACATAAGGTAGAATAGAGTAAGATTACATGAGGTATGGTAACATAAGGTAGAATAGAGTAAGATTACAAAAATGTATGGTAACATAAGGTAGAGCACAGTAAGATTACAAAATGTATGGTAACATAAGGTAGAATAGAGTAAGATTGCATAAGGTATGAGAACATAAGGTAGACTCAGTAAGATTACAAAAGGTATAGTAACATAAAATGGAATATAGTAAGATTACATAAGGTTCGGTAACATAAGGTAGAATACAGTAAAATTACATAAGGTATGGTAACATAAGGTAGAACAAAGTGAGATTACAAAAGATATGTTAACATAATACAGTAAGATTACAGAATTATCAGTAGAATACAGTAAGATTACATAAGGCATGTTAATATAAGGTTGAACACAGTAAGATTACATAAGGTATGTTAACATAAGGTTGAACACAGTAAGATCATAAAAGGTATGGTAAAATAAGGCGAAATACACTAATATTACATAAGATATGACAACATAAGGTAGAATAGAGTAAGATTACATGAGGTATGGTAACATAAGGTAGAATAGAGTAAGATTACAAAAATGTATGGTAACATAAGGTAGACCACAGTAAGATTACAAAAGGTATGGTAAGATACGAAGGAATACAGTAAGATTACATAAGGTATGGTAACATAAGGTAGAATACAGTAAGATTAAAAAAAAGTATGGTAACATAAGGTAGAACACAGTAAGATTACTAAAGATATGGTAACATAAGGAGGAATACAGTAGTATTACATTAGGTATGGTACCATTAGGTATCCGAGTAAGATTACAAAAATGTATGGTAACATAAGGTGCAATACAATAAGATTACAAAAGGTATGGTAAGATAATTTGGAATACTGTAACATTACATAAGGCTTGAAAGCATACGGTAGAATATAGTAAGATCACTTAAGGTATGTTAAATTTAGGTTGAACACAGTAAGATTACAAAAGGTATGGTAACATAAGGTGGAATACAGTAAGATTACAAAAATGTATGGTAACATAAGGTAGAGAACAGTAAGATTACAAAAGGTATGGTAACCTAGGGAGGAATACAGAGAGATTGCACGAGCTATGGTAACATAAGGTAGAATAAAGTAAGATTACATAATGTATGTTAACATTAGGTGGAACACAGTAAAAGGAACAAAAAATGGTAACATAAGATGAAATACAGTAAGATTACATAAGGAATGTTAACATAATACAGTAAGATTACAGTATTATCAGTAGAATACAGTAATATTACATAAGGCATGTTAATATAAGGTTGAACAAGTAAGATTACAAAAGGTATGGTAAGATAAGGCGGAATACACTAACATTACATAAGATATGGCAACATAAGGTAGAATAGAGTAAGATTACATGAGGTATGGTAACATAAGGTAGAATAGAGTAAGATTACAAAAATGTATGGTAACATAAGGTAGACCACAGTAAGATTACAAAAGGTATGGTAAGATACGAAGGAATACAGTAAGATTACATGAGGTATGGTAACATAAGGTAGAATACAGTAAGATTAAAAAAAAGTATGGTAACATAAGGGAGAACACAGTAAGATTACTAAAGATATGGTAACATAAGGTGGAATACAGGAAGATTACATAAGGCATTGAAACATCAGCTAGGATAGAATAACATTCTGTAAGGTGTGTTAAAATGAAGTAGAACACAGTAATATTACCAAAAGTATGGTAACATAAGGAAGAACATAGTAAGATTACAACATTTATGGAAACATATAAGGTAGAATAGAGTAAGATTATATAAGGTACGATAACAATAGGTAGAACACAGCGAGATTACATAAAGTATGGTAACATAAGGTAGAGAACAGTAAGATTACAAAAGGTATGGTAACTTAGGGAGGAATACAGTAAGATTACATGAGGTATGGTAACATAAGGTAGAATAGAGTAAGATTACAAAAATGTATGGTAACATAAGGTAGACCACAGTAAGATTACAAAAGGTATGGTAAGATACGAAGGAATACAGTAAGATTACATAAGGTATGGTAACATAAGGTAGAATACAGTAAGATTTAAAAAAGTATGGTAACATAAGGTAGAACACAGTAAGATTACTAAAGATATGGTAACATACGGTGGAATACAGCAAGATTACATAAGGCATTGAAACATCAGCTAGGATAGAATAACATTATGTAAGGTGTGTTAAAATGAAGTAGAACACAGTAATATTACCAAAAGTATGGTAACATAAGGAAGAACATAGTAAGATTACAAAATTTATGGAAACATATAAGGTAGAATAGAGTAAGATTATATTAGGTACGGTAACAATAGGTAGAACACAGCGAGATTACCTAAGGTATGGTAACATAAGGTAGAGAACAGTAAGATTACAAAAGGTATGGTAACCTAGCGAGGAATACAGTAAGATTACATATGGTATGGTAACATAAGGTAGAATAAAGTAAGATTACATAATGTATGTTAACATAAGGTAGAACACAGTAAAAAGAACAAAAAAAAATGGTAGCATAAGGTGAAATACAGTAAGAATACATAAGGAATGTTAACATAATACAGTAAGATTACAGTATTATCAGTAGAATACAGTAATATTACATAAGGCATGTTAATATAAGGTTGAACACAGTAGGATTACAAAAGGTATGGTAAAATGAGGCGGAATACACTAACATTACATAAGATATGGCAACATAAGGTAGAATAGAGTAAGATTACATGAGGTATGGTAACATAAAATAGAATAGAGTAAGATTACAAAAATGTTTGGTAACATAAGGTAGAGCACAGTAAGATTACAAAATTTACAAAAACATATAAGGTAGAATAGAGTAAGACTATATAAGGTACGGTAACAAAAGGCAGAATACAGCGAGATTACAAAAGGTATAGTAACATAAGGTAGAATACAATAAGATTATATAAGGTATGGTAATATAAGGTAGAATGGAGTAAGATTGCATAAGGTATGGTAACATAAGGTAGAACACAGTAAGATTACAAAAGGTATTGTAACATAACGTAGTACTCAGTAAGATTACATAAAGTATGGTAACAGAAGGTAGAGCACAGTAAGATTACAAAAGGTATGATAATATAAGGTGGAATACAATAAGATAATATAAGGTTTGAAAACAAGGTAGAATAGAGTAAGATTAGGTAAGGTATGTTAACATAAGGTTGAACACACTAGAATTACAAAGGTATATTAACAAAAGGTGGAACACAGTAAGATTACAAAATGTATGGTAACATAAGGTAGAATAGAGTAAGATTGCATAAGGTTTGAGAACATAAGGTAGACTCAGTAAGATTACAAAAGGTATAGTAACATAAAATGGAATATAGTAAGATTACATAAGGTTCGGTAACATAAGGTAGAAAACAGTAAGATTACATAAGGAATGTTAACATAATACAGTAAGATTACAGAATTATCAGTAGAATACAGTAAGATTACATAAGGCATGTTAATATAAGGTTGAACACAGTAAGATTACATAAGGTATGTTAACATAAGGTTGAACACAGTAAGATCATAAAAGGTATGGTAAAATAAGGCGGAATACACTAACATTACATAAGATATGACAACATAAGGTAGAATAGAGTAAGATTACATGAGGTATGGTAACATAAGGTAGAATAGAGTAAGATTACAAAAATGTATGGTAACATAAGGTAGACCACAGTAAGATTACAAAAGGTATGGTAAGATACGAAGGAATACAGTAAGATTACATAAGGTATGGTAACATAAGGTGGAATACAGCAAGATTACATAAGGCATTGAAACATCAGCTAGGACAGAATAACATTATGTAAGGTGTGTTAAAATGAAGTAGAACACAGTAATATTACCAAAAGTATGGTAACATAAGGAAGAACATAGTAAGATTACAAAATTTATGGAAACATATAAGGTAGAATAGAGTAAGATTATATAAGGTACGATAACAATAGGTAGAACACAGCGAGATTACATAAAGTATGGTAACATAAGGTAGAGAACAGTAAGATTACAAAAGGTATGGTAACCTAGGGAGGAATACAGTAAGATTACATATGGTATGGTAACATAAGGTAGAATAAAGTAAGATTACATAATGTATGTTAACATAAGGTAGAACACAGTAAAAAGAACAAAAAAAATGGTAGCATAAGGTGAAATACAGTAAGAATACATAAGGAATGTTAACATAATACAGTAAGATTACAGTATTATCAGTAGAATACAGTAATATTACATAAGGCATGTTAATATAAGGTTGAACAAGTAAGATTACAAAAGGTATGGTAAGATAAGGCGGAATACACTAACATTACATAAGATATGGCAACATAAGGTAGAATAGAGTAAGATTACATGCGGTATGGTAACATAAGTTAGAACACAGTAAAAAGAACAAAAAAAAATGGTAGCATAAGGTGAAATACAGTAAGAATACATAAGGAATGTTAACATAATACAGTAAGATTACAGTATTATCAGTAGAATACAGTAATATTACATAAGGCATGTTAATATAAGGTTGAACACAGTAGGATTACAAAAGGTATGGTAAAAAAAAGGCGGAATACACTAACATTACATAAGATATGGCAACATAAGGTAGAATAGAGTAAGATTACATGAGGTATGGTAACATAAAATAGAATAGAGTAAGATTACAAAAATGTTTGGTAACATAAGGTAGAGCACAGTAAGATTACAAAATTTACAAAAACATATAAGGTAGAATAGAGTAAGACTATATAAGGTACGGTAACAAAAGGCAGAATACAGCGAGATTACAAAAGGTATAGTAACATAAGGTAGAATACAATAAGATTATATAAGGTATGGTAATATAAGGTAGAATGGAGTAAGATTGCATAAGGTATGGTAACATAAGGTAGAACACAGTAAGATTACAAAAGATATTGTAACATAACGTAGTACTCAGTAAGATTACATAAAGTATGGTAACAGAAGGTAGAGCACAGTAAGATTACAAAAGGTATGATAATATAAGGTGGAATACAATAAGATAATATAAGGTTTGAAAACAAGGTAGAATAGAGTAAGATTAGGTAAGGTATGTTAACATAAGGTTGAACACACTAGAATTACAAAGGTATATTAACAAAAGGTGGAACACAGTAAGATTACAAAATGTATGGTAACATAAGGTAGAATAGAGTAAGATTGCATAAGGTTTGAGAACATAAGGTAGACTCAGTAAGATTACAAAAGGTATAGTAACATAAAACGGAATATAGTAAGATTACATAAGGTTCGGTAACATAAGGTAGAAAACAGTAAGATTACATAAGGAATGTTAACATAATACAGTAAGATTACAGAATTATCAGTAGAATACAGTAAGATTACATAAGGCATGTTAATATAAGGTTGAACACAGTAAGATTACATAAGGTATGTTAACATAAGGTTGAACACAGTAAGATCATAAAAGGTATGGTAAAATAAGGCGGAATACACTAACATTACATAAGATATGACAACATAAGGTAGAATAGAGTAAGATTACATGAGGTATGGTAACATAAGGTAGAATAGAGTAAGATTACAAAAATGTATGGTAACATAAGGTAGACCACAGTAAGATTACAAAAGGTATGGTAAGATACGAAGGAATACAGTAAGATTACATAAGGTATGGTAACATAAGGTGGAATACAGGAAGATTACATAAGGCATTGAAACATCAGCTAGGATAGAATAACATTATGTAAGGTGTGTTAAAATGAAGTAGAACACAGTAATATTACCAAAAGTATGGTAACATAAGGAAGAACATAGTAAGATTACAAAATTTATGGAAACATATAAGGTAGAATAGAGTAAGATTATATAAGGTACGATAACAATAGGTAGAACACAGCGAGATTACATAAGGTATGGTAACATAAGGTAGAGAACAGTAAGATTACAAAAGGTATGGTAACCTAGGGAGGAATACAGTAAGATTACATATGGTATGGAAACATAAGGTAGAATTAAGTAAGATTACATAATGTATGTTAACATAAGGTAGAACACAGTAAAAAGAACAAAAAAAATGGTAGCATAAGGTGAAATACAGTAAGAATACATAAGGAATGTTAACATAATACAGTAAGATTACAGTATTATCAGTAGAATACAGTAATATTACATAAGGCATGTTAATATAAGGTTGAACACAGTAAGATTACAAAAGGTATGGTAAAATAAGGCGGAATACACTAACATTACATAAGATATGGCAACGTAAGGTACAATAGAGTATGATTACATGAGGTATGGTAACATAAGGTAGAATAGAGTAAGATTACAAAAACTATGGTAACATAAGGTAGAGCACAGTAAGATTACAAAATTTACGGTAACATATAAGGTAGAATAGAGTAAGACTATATAAGGTACGGTAACAAAAGGTAGAATACAGCGAGATTACATAAGGTATGGTAACATAAGTTAGAACACAGTAAGATTACAAAAGGTCTAGTATATTAAGTTGAAATACAGTAAGATTATATAGGGTTTGAAAACATAAGGTAGAATAGAGTAAGATTACATGAGGTATGGTTACATAAGGTAGAATAGAGTAAGATTACAAAAATGTATGGTAACATAAGGTAGACCACAGTAAGATTACAAAAGGTATGGTAAGATACGAAGGAATACAGTAAGGTTACATGAGGTATGGTAACATAAGGTAGAATACAGTAAGATTAAAAAAAGTATGGTAACATAATACAGTAAGATTACAGAATTATCAGTAGAATACAGTAAGATTACATAAGGCATGTTAATATAAGGTTGAACACAGTAAGATTACATAAGGTATGTTAACATAAGGTTGAACACAGTAAGATCATAAAAGGTATGGTAAAATAAGGCGGAATACACTAACATTACATAAGATATGACAACATAAGGTAGAATAGAGTAAGATTACATGAGGTATGGTAACATAAGGTAGAATAGAGTAAGATTACAAAAATGTATGGTAACATAAGGTAGACCACAGTAAGATTACAAAAGGTATGGTAAGATACGAAGGAATACAGTAAGATTACATAAGGTATGGTAACATAAGGTGGAAAACAGCAAGATTACATAAGGCATTGAAACATCAGCTAGGATAGAATAACATTATGTAAGGTGTGTTAAAATGAAGTAGAACACAGTAATATTACCAAAAGTATGGTAACATAAGGAAGAACATAGTAAGATTACAAAATTTATGGAAACATATAAGGTAGAATAGAGTAAGATTATATAAGGTACGATAACAATAGGTAGAACACAGCGAGATTACATAAAGTATGGTAACATAAGGTAGAGAACAGTAAGATTACAAAAGGTATGGTAACCTAGGGAGGAATACAGTAAGATTACATATGGTATGGTAACATAAGGTAGAATAAAGTAAGATTACATAATGTATGTTAACATAAGGTAGAACACAGTAAAAAGAACAAAAAATGGTAGCATAAGGTGAAATACAGTAAGAATACATAAGGAATGTTAACATAATACAGTAAGATTACAGTATTATCAGTAGAATACAGTAATATTACATAAGGCATGTTAATATAAGGTTGAACAAGTAAGATTACAAAAGGTATGGTAAGATAAGGCGGAATACACTAACATTACATAAGATATGGCAACATAAGGTAGAATAGAGTAAGATTACATGAGGTATGGTAACATAAGGTAGAATAGAGTAAGATTACAAAAATGTATGGTAACATAAGGTAGACCACAGTAAGATTACAAAAGGTATGGTAAGATACGAAGGAATACAGTAAGATTACATAAGGTTCGGTAACATAAGGTAGAATACAGTAAAATTACATAAGGTATGGTAACATAAGGTAGAACAAAGTGAGATTACAAAAGATATGGTAACATAAGGAGGAATACAGTAGTATTACATTAGGTATGGTACCATTAGGTATCCGAGTAAGATTACAAAAATGTATGGTAACATAAGGTGCAATACAATAAGATTACAAAAGGTATGGTAAGATAATTTGGAATACTGTAACATTACATAAGGCTTGAAAGCATACGGTAGAATATAGTAAGATCACTTAAGGTATGTTAAATTTAGGTTGAACACAGTAAGATTACAAAAGGTATGGTAACATAAGGTGGAATACAGTAAGATTACAAAAATGTATGGTAACATAAGGTAGAGAACAGTAAGATTACAAAAGGTATGGTAACCTAGGGAGGAATACAGAGAGATTGCACAAGCTATGGTAACATAAGGTAGAATAAAGTAAGATTACATAATGTATGTTAACATAAGGTGGAACACAGTAAAAAGAACAAAAAATGGTAACATAAGATGAAATACAGTAAGATTACATAAGGAATGTTAACATAATACAGTAAGATTACAGAATTATCAGTAGAATACAGTAAGATTACATAAGGCATGTTAATATAAGGTTGAACACAGTAAGATCATAAAAGGTATGGTAAAATAAGGCGGAATACACTAACATTACATAAGATATGACAACATAAGGTAGAATAGAGTAAGATTACATGAGGTATGGTAACATAAGGTAGAATAGAGTAAGATTACAAAAATGTATGGTAACATAAGGTAGACCACAGTAAGATTACAAAAGGTATGGTAAGATACGAAGGAATACAGTAAGATTACATAAGGTATGGTAACATAAGGTAGAATACAGTAAGATTTAAAAAAGTATGGTAACATAAGGTAGAACACAGTAAGATTACTAAAGATATGGTAACATACGGTGGAATACAGCAAGATTACATAAGGCATTGAAACATCAGCTAGGATAGAATAACATTATGTAAGGTGTGTTAAAATGAAGTAGAACACAGTAATATTACCAAAAGTATGGTAACATAAGGAAGAACATAGTAAGATTACAAAATTTATGGAAACATATAAGGTAGAATAGAGTAAGATTATATTAGGTACGGTAACAATAGGTAGAACACAGCGAGATTACCTAAGGTATGGTAACATAAGGTAGAGAACAGTAAGATTACAAAAGGTATGGTAACCTAGCGAGGAATACAGTAAGATTACATATGGTATGGTAACATAAGGTAGAATAAAGTAAGATTACATAATGTATGTTAACATAAGGTAGAACACAGTAAAAAGAACAAAAAAAAATGGTAGCATAAGGTGAAATACAGTAAGAATACATAAGGAATGTTAACATAATACAGTAAGATTACAGTATTATCAGTAGAATACAGTAATATTACATAAGGCATGTTAATATAAGGTTGAACACAGTAGGATTACAAAAGGTATGGTAAAATGAGGCGGAATACACTAACATTACATAAGATATGGCAACATAAGGTAGAATAGAGTAAGATTACATGAGGTATGGTAACATAAAATAGAATAGAGTAAGATTACAAAAATGTTTGGTAACATAAGGTAGAGCACAGTAAGATTACAAAATTTACAAAAACAT
This sequence comes from Eleutherodactylus coqui, assembly GCF_035609145.1. Taxonomy (NCBI): domain Eukaryota; kingdom Metazoa; phylum Chordata; class Amphibia; order Anura; family Eleutherodactylidae; genus Eleutherodactylus; species Eleutherodactylus coqui. Next base: position 85,404,325 of record NC_089837.1, on the reverse strand, counting down.
ATAAGGTAGAATAGAGTAAGACTATATAAGGTACGGTAACAAAAGGCAGAATACAGCGAGATTACAAAAGGTATAGTAACATAAGGTAGAATACAATAAGATTATATAAGGTATGGTAATATAAGGTAGAATGGAGTAAGATTGCATAAGGTATGGTAACATAAGGTAGAACACAGTAAGATTACAAAAGGTATTGTAACATAACGTAGTACTCAGTAAGATTACATAAAGTATGGTAACAGAAGGTAGAGCACAGTAAGATTACAAAAGGTATGATAATATAAGGTGGAATACAATAAGATAATATAAGGTTTGAAAACAAGGTAGAATAGAGTAAGATTAGGTAAGGTATGTTAACATAAGGTTGAACACACTAGAATTACAAAGGTATATTAACAAAAGGTGGAACACAGTAAGATTACAAAATGTATGGTAACATAAGGTAGAATAGAGTAAGATTGCATAAGGTTTGAGAACATAAGGTAGACTCAGTAAGATTACAAAAGGTATAGTAACATAAAATGGAATATAGTAAGATTACATAAGGTTCGGTAACATAAGGTAGAAAACAGTAAGATTACATAAGGAATGTTAACATAATACAGTAAGATTACAGAATTATCAGTAGAATACAGTAAGATTACATAAGGCATGTTAATATAAGGTTGAACACAGTAAGATTACATAAGGTATGTTAACATAAGGTTGAACACAGTAAGATCATAAAAGGTATGGTAAAATAAGGCGGAATACACTAACATTACATAAGATATGACAACATAAGGTAGAATAGAGTAAGATTACATGAGGTATGGTAACATAAGGTAGAATAGAGTAAGATTACAAAAATGTATGGTAACATAAGGTAGACCACAGTAAGATTACAAAAGGTATGGTAAGATACGAAGGAATACAGTAAGATTACATAAGGTATGGTAACATAAGGTGGAATACAGCAAGATTACATAAGGCATTGAAACATCAGCTAGGACAGAATAACATTATGTAAGGTGTGTTAAAATGAAGTAGAACACAGTAATATTACCAAAAGTATGGTAACATAAGGAAGAACATAGTAAGATTACAAAATTTATGGAAACATATAAGGTAGAATAGAGTAAGATTATATAAGGTACGATAACAATAGGTAGAACACAGCGAGATTACATAAAGTATGGTAACATAAGGTAGAGAACAGTAAGATTACAAAAGGTATGGTAACCTAGGGAGGAATACAGTAAGATTACATATGGTATGGTAACATAAGGTAGAATAAAGTAAGATTACATAATGTATGTTAACATAAGGTAGAACACAGTAAAAAGAACAAAAAAAATGGTAGCATAAGGTGAAATACAGTAAGAATACATAAGGAATGTTAACATAATACAGTAAGATTACAGTATTATCAGTAGAATACAGTAATATTACATAAGGCATGTTAATATAAGGTTGAACAAGTAAGATTACAAAAGGTATGGTAAGATAAGGCGGAATACACTAACATTACATAAGATATGGCAACATAAGGTAGAATAGAGTAAGATTACATGCGGTATGGTAACATAAGTTAGAACACAGTAAAAAGAACAAAAAAAAATGGTAGCATAAGGTGAAATACAGTAAGAATACATAAGGAATGTTAACATAATACAGTAAGATTACAGTATTATCAGTAGAATACAGTAATATTACATAAGGCATGTTAATATAAGGTTGAACACAGTAGGATTACAAAAGGTATGGTAAAAAAAAGGCGGAATACACTAACATTACATAAGATATGGCAACATAAGGTAGAATAGAGTAAGATTACATGAGGTATGGTAACATAAAATAGAATAGAGTAAGATTACAAAAATGTTTGGTAACATAAGGTAGAGCACAGTAAGATTACAAAATTTACAAAAACATATAAGGTAGAATAGAGTAAGACTATATAAGGTACGGTAACAAAAGGCAGAATACAGCGAGATTACAAAAGGTATAGTAACATAAGGTAGAATACAATAAGATTATATAAGGTATGGTAATATAAGGTAGAATGGAGTAAGATTGCATAAGGTATGGTAACATAAGGTAGAACACAGTAAGATTACAAAAGATATTGTAACATAACGTAGTACTCAGTAAGATTACATAAAGTATGGTAACAGAAGGTAGAGCACAGTAAGATTACAAAAGGTATGATAATATAAGGTGGAATACAATAAGATAATATAAGGTTTGAAAACAAGGTAGAATAGAGTAAGATTAGGTAAGGTATGTTAACATAAGGTTGAACACACTAGAATTACAAAGGTATATTAACAAAAGGTGGAACACAGTAAGATTACAAAATGTATGGTAACATAAGGTAGAATAGAGTAAGATTGCATAAGGTTTGAGAACATAAGGTAGACTCAGTAAGATTACAAAAGGTATAGTAACATAAAACGGAATATAGTAAGATTACATAAGGTTCGGTAACATAAGGTAGAAAACAGTAAGATTACATAAGGAATGTTAACATAATACAGTAAGATTACAGAATTATCAGTAGAATACAGTAAGATTACATAAGGCATGTTAATATAAGGTTGAACACAGTAAGATTACATAAGGTATGTTAACATAAGGTTGAACACAGTAAGATCATAAAAGGTATGGTAAAATAAGGCGGAATACACTAACATTACATAAGATATGACAACATAAGGTAGAATAGAGTAAGATTACATGAGGTATGGTAACATAAGGTAGAATAGAGTAAGATTACAAAAATGTATGGTAACATAAGGTAGACCACAGTAAGATTACAAAAGGTATGGTAAGATACGAAGGAATACAGTAAGATTACATAAGGTATGGTAACATAAGGTGGAATACAGGAAGATTACATAAGGCATTGAAACATCAGCTAGGATAGAATAACATTATGTAAGGTGTGTTAAAATGAAGTAGAACACAGTAATATTACCAAAAGTATGGTAACATAAGGAAGAACATAGTAAGATTACAAAATTTATGGAAACATATAAGGTAGAATAGAGTAAGATTATATAAGGTACGATAACAATAGGTAGAACACAGCGAGATTACATAAGGTATGGTAACATAAGGTAGAGAACAGTAAGATTACAAAAGGTATGGTAACCTAGGGAGGAATACAGTAAGATTACATATGGTATGGAAACATAAGGTAGAATTAAGTAAGATTACATAATGTATGTTAACATAAGGTAGAACACAGTAAAAAGAACAAAAAAAATGGTAGCATAAGGTGAAATACAGTAAGAATACATAAGGAATGTTAACATAATACAGTAAGATTACAGTATTATCAGTAGAATACAGTAATATTACATAAGGCATGTTAATATAAGGTTGAACACAGTAAGATTACAAAAGGTATGGTAAAATAAGGCGGAATACACTAACATTACATAAGATATGGCAACGTAAGGTACAATAGAGTATGATTACATGAGGTATGGTAACATAAGGTAGAATAGAGTAAGATTACAAAAAGTATGGTAACATAAGGTAGAGCACAGTAAGATTACAAAATTTACGGTAACATATAAGGTAGAATAGAGTAAGACTATATAAGGTACGGTAACAAAAGGTAGAATACAGCGAGATTACATAAGGTATGGTAACATAAGTTAGAACACAGTAAGATTACAAAAGGTCTAGTATATTAAGTTGAAATACAGTAAGATTATATAGGGTTTGAAAACATAAGGTAGAATAGAGTAAGATTACATGAGGTATGGTTACATAAGGTAGAATAGAGTAAGATTACAAAAATGTATGGTAACATAAGGTAGACCACAGTAAGATTACAAAAGGTATGGTAAGATACGAAGGAATACAGTAAGGTTACATGAGGTATGGTAACATAAGGTAGAATACAGTAAGATTAAAAAAAGTATGGTAACATAATACAGTAAGATTACAGAATTATCAGTAGAATACAGTAAGATTACATAAGGCATGTTAATATAAGGTTGAACACAGTAAGATTACATAAGGTATGTTAACATAAGGTTGAACACAGTAAGATCATAAAAGGTATGGTAAAATAAGGCGGAATACACTAACATTACATAAGATATGACAACATAAGGTAGAATAGAGTAAGATTACATGAGGTATGGTAACATAAGGTAGAATAGAGTAAGATTACAAAAATGTATGGTAACATAAGGTAGACCACAGTAAGATTACAAAAGGTATGGTAAGATACGAAGGAATACAGTAAGATTACATAAGGTATGGTAACATAAGGTGGAAAACAGCAAGATTACATAAGGCATTGAAACATCAGCTAGGATAGAATAACATTATGTAAGGTGTGTTAAAATGAAGTAGAACACAGTAATATTACCAAAAGTATGGTAACATAAGGAAGAACATAGTAAGATTACAAAATTTATGGAAACATATAAGGTAGAATAGAGTAAGATTATATAAGGTACGATAACAATAGGTAGAACACAGCGAGATTACATAAAGTATGGTAACATAAGGTAGAGAACAGTAAGATTACAAAAGGTATGGTAACCTAGGGAGGAATACAGTAAGATTACATATGGTATGGTAACATAAGGTAGAATAAAGTAAGATTACATAATGTATGTTAACATAAGGTAGAACACAGTAAAAAGAACAAAAAATGGTAGCATAAGGTGAAATACAGTAAGAATACATAAGGAATGTTAACATAATACAGTAAGATTACAGTATTATCAGTAGAATACAGTAATATTACATAAGGCATGTTAATATAAGGTTGAACAAGTAAGATTACAAAAGGTATGGTAAGATAAGGCGGAATACACTAACATTACATAAGATATGGCAACATAAGGTAGAATAGAGTAAGATTACATGAGGTATGGTAACATAAGGTAGAATAGAGTAAGATTACAAAAATGTATGGTAACATAAGGTAGACCACAGTAAGATTACAAAAGGTATGGTAAGATACGAAGGAATACAGTAAGATTACATAAGGTTCGGTAACATAAGGTAGAATACAGTAAAATTACATAAGGTATGGTAACATAAGGTAGAACAAAGTGAGATTACAAAAGATATGGTAACATAAGGAGGAATACAGTAGTATTACATTAGGTATGGTACCATTAGGTATCCGAGTAAGATTACAAAAATGTATGGTAACATAAGGTGCAATACAATAAGATTACAAAAGGTATGGTAAGATAATTTGGAATACTGTAACATTACATAAGGCTTGAAAGCATACGGTAGAATATAGTAAGATCACTTAAGGTATGTTAAATTTAGGTTGAACACAGTAAGATTACAAAAGGTATGGTAACATAAGGTGGAATACAGTAAGATTACAAAAATGTATGGTAACATAAGGTAGAGAACAGTAAGATTACAAAAGGTATGGTAACCTAGGGAGGAATACAGAGAGATTGCACAAGCTATGGTAACATAAGGTAGAATAAAGTAAGATTACATAATGTATGTTAACATAAGGTGGAACACAGTAAAAAGAACAAAAAATGGTAACATAAGATGAAATACAGTAAGATTACATAAGGAATGTTAACATAATACAGTAAGATTACAGAATTATCAGTAGAATACAGTAAGATTACATAAGGCATGTTAATATAAGGTTGAACACAGTAAGATCATAAAAGGTATGGTAAAATAAGGCGGAATACACTAACATTACATAAGATATGACAACATAAGGTAGAATAGAGTAAGATTACATGAGGTATGGTAACATAAGGTAGAATAGAGTAAGATTACAAAAATGTATGGTAACATAAGGTAGACCACAGTAAGATTACAAAAGGTATGGTAAGATACGAAGGAATACAGTAAGATTACATAAGGTATGGTAACATAAGGTAGAATACAGTAAGATTTAAAAAAGTATGGTAACATAAGGTAGAACACAGTAAGATTACTAAAGATATGGTAACATACGGTGGAATACAGCAAGATTACATAAGGCATTGAAACATCAGCTAGGATAGAATAACATTATGTAAGGTGTGTTAAAATGAAGTAGAACACAGTAATATTACCAAAAGTATGGTAACATAAGGAAGAACATAGTAAGATTACAAAATTTATGGAAACATATAAGGTAGAATAGAGTAAGATTATATTAGGTACGGTAACAATAGGTAGAACACAGCGAGATTACCTAAGGTATGGTAACATAAGGTAGAGAACAGTAAGATTACAAAAGGTATGGTAACCTAGCGAGGAATACAGTAAGATTACATATGGTATGGTAACATAAGGTAGAATAAAGTAAGATTACATAATGTATGTTAACATAAGGTAGAACACAGTAAAAAGAACAAAAAAAATGGTAGCATAAGGTGAAATACAGTAAGAATACATAAGGAATGTTAACATAATACAGTAAGATTACAGTATTATCAGTAGAATACAGTAATATTACATAAGGCATGTTAATATAAGGTTGAACACAGTAGGATTACAAAAGGTATGGTAAAATAAGGCGGAATACACTAACATTACATAAGATATGGCAACATAAGGTAGAATAGAGTAAGATTACATGAGGTATGGTAACATAAAATAGAATAGAGTAAGATTACAAAAATGTTTGGTAACATAAGGTAGAGCACAGTAAGATTACAAAATTTACAAAAACATATAAGGTAGAATAGAGTAAGACTATATAAGGTACGGTAACAAAAGGCAGAATACAGCGAGATTACAAAAGGTATAGTAACATAAGGTAGAATACAATAAGATTATATAAGGTATGGTAATATAAGGTAGAATGGAGTAAGATTGCATAAGGTATGGTAACATAAGGTAGAACACAGTAAGATTACAAAAGGTATTGTAACATAACGTAGTACTCAGTAAGATTACATAAAGTATGGTAACAGAAGGTAGAGCACAGTAAGATTACAAAAGGTATGATAATATAAGGTGGAATACAATAAGATAATATAAGGTTTGAAAACAAGGTAGAATAGAGTAAGATTAGGTAAGGTATGTTAACATAAGGTTGAACACACTAGAATTACAAAGGTATATTAACAAAAGGTGGAACACAGTAAGATTACAAAATGTATGGTAACATAAGGTAGAATAGAGTAAGATTGCATAAGGTTTGAGAACATAAGGTAGACTCAGTAAGATTACAAAAGGTATAGTAACATAAAATGGAATATAGTAAGATTACATAAGGTTCGGTAACATAAGGTAGAAAACAGTAAGATTACATAAGGAATGTTAACATAATACAGTAAGATTACAGAATTATCAGTAGAATACAGTAAGATTACATAAGGCATGTTAATATAAGGTTGAACACAGTAAGATTACATAAGGTATGTTAACATAAGGTTGAACACAGTAAGATCATAAAAGGTATGGTAAAATAAGGCGGAATACACTAACATTACATAAGATATGACAACATAAGGTAGAATAGAGTAAGATTACATGATGTATGGTAACATAAGGTAGAATAGAGTAAGATTACAAAAATGTATGGTAACATAAGGTAGACCACAGTAAGATTACAAAAGGTATGGTAAGATACGAAGGAATACAGTAAGATTACATAAGGTATGGTAACATAAGGTGGAATACAGCAAGATTACATAAGGCATTGAAACATCAGCTAGGATAGAATAACATTATGTAAGGTGTGTTAAAATGAAGTAGAACACAGTAATATTACCAAAAGTATGGTAACATAAGGAAGAACATAGTAAGATTACAAAATTTATGGAAACGTATAAGGTAGAATAGAGTAAGATTACAAAAGGTATTGTAACATAACGTAGTACTCAGTAAGATTACATAAAGTATGGTAACAGAAGGTAGAGCACAGTAAGATTACAAAAGGTATGATAATATAAGGTGGAATACAATAAGATAATATAAGGTTTGAAAACAAGGTAGAATAGAGTAAGATTAGGTAAGGTATGTTAACATAAGGTTGAACACACTAGAATTACAAAGGTATATTAACAAAAGGTGGAACACAGTAAGATTACAAAATGTATGGTAACATAAGGTAGAATAGAGTAAGATTGCATAAGGTTTGAGAACATAAGGTAGACTCAGTAAGATTACAAAAGGTATAGTAACATAAAATGGAATATAGTAAGATTACATAAGGTTCGGTAACATAAGGTAGAAAACAGTAAGATTACATAAGGAATGTTAACATAATACAGTAAGATTACAGAATTATCAGTAGAATACAGTAAGATTACATAAGGCATGTTAATATAAGGTTGAACACAGTAAGATTACATAAGGTATGTTAACATAAGGTTGAACACAGTAAGATCATAAAAGGTATGGTAAAATAAGGCGGAATACACTAACATTACATAAGATATGACAACATAAGGTAGAATAGAGTAAGATTACATGATGTATGGTAACATAAGGTAGAATAGAGTAAGATTACAAAAATGTATGGTAACATAAGGTAGACCACAGTAAGATTACAAAAGGTATGGTAAGATACGAAGGAATACAGTAAGATTACATAAGGTATGGTAACATAAGGTGGAATACAGCAAGATTACATAAGGCATTGAAACATCAGCTAGGATAGAATAACATTATGTAAGGTGTGTTAAAATGAAGTAGAACACAGTAATATTACCAAAAGTATGGTAACATAAGGAAGAACATAGTAAGATTACAAAATTTATGGAAACGTATAAGGTAGAATAGAGTAAGATTATATAAGGTACGATAACAATAGGTAGAACACAGCGAGATTACATAAAGTATGGTAACATAAGGTAGAGAACAGTAAGATTACAAAAGGTATGGTAACCTAGGGAGGAATACAGTAAGATTACATATGGTATGGTAACATAAGGTAGAATAAAGTAAGATTACATAATGTATGTTAACATAAGGTAGAACATAGTAAAAAGAACAAAAAAAATGGTAGCATAAGATGAAATACAGTAAGAATACATAAGGAATGTTAACATAATACAGTAAGATTACAGTATTATCAGTAGAATACAGTAATATTACATAAGGCATGTTAATATAAGGTTGAACAAGTAAGATTACAAAAGGTATGGTAAGATAAGGCGGAATACACTAACATTACATAAGATATGGCAACATAAGGTAGAATAGAGTAAGATTACATGAGGTATGGTAAGATAAGGTAGAATAGAGTAAGATTACAAAAATGTATGGTAACATAAGGTAGACCACAGTAAGATTACAAAAGGTATGGTAAGATACGAAGGAATACAGTAAGATTACATGAGGTATGGTAACATAAGGTAGAATACAGTAAGATTAAAAAAAGTATGGTAACATAAGGGAGAACACAGTAAGATTACTAAAGATATGGTAACATAAGGTGGAATACAGGAAGATTACATAAGGTATTGAAACATCAGCTAGGATAGAATAACATTCTGTAAGGTGTGTTAAAATGAAGTAGAACACAGTAATATTACCAAAAGTATGGTAACATAAGGAAGAACATAGTAAGATTACAACATTTATGGAAACATATAAGGTAGAATAGAGTAAGATTATATAAGGTACGATAACAATAGGTAGAACACAGCGAGATTACATAAAGTATGGTAACATAAGGTAGAGAACAGTAAGATTACAAAAGGTATGGTAACTTAGGGAGGAATACAGTAAGATTACATATGGTATGGTAACATAAGGTAGAATAAAGTAAGATTACATAATGTATGTTAACATAAAGTAGAACACAGTAAAAAGAACAAAAAAAATGGTAGCATAAGGTGAAATACAGTAAGAATACATAAGGAATGTTAACATAATACAGTAAGATTACAGTATTATCAGTAGAATACAGTAATATTACATAAGGCATGTTAATATAAGGTTGAACAAGTAAGATTACAAAAGGTATGGTAAGATAAGGCGGAATACACTAACATTACATAAGATATGGCAACATAAGGTAGAATAGAGTAAGATTACATGAGGTATGGTAACATAAGGTAGAATAGAGTAAGATTACAAAAATGTATGGTAACATAAGGTAGAGCACAGTAAGATTACAAAATGTATGGTAACATAAGGTAGAATAGAGTAAGATTGCATAAGGTATGAGAACATAAGGTAGACTCAGTAAGATTACAAAAGGTATAGTAACATAAAATGGAATATAGTAAGATTACATAAGGTTCGGTAACATAAGGTAGAATACAGTAAAATTACATAAGGTATGGTAACATAAGGTAGAACAAAGTGAGATTACAAAAGATATGGTAACATAAGGAGGAATACAGTAGTATTACATTAGGTATGGTACCATTAGGTATCCGAGTAAGATTACAAAAATGTATGGTAACATAAGGTGCAATACAATAAGATTACAAAAGGTATGGTAAGATAATTTGGAATACTGTAACATTACATAAGGCTTGAAAGCATACGGTAGAATATAGTAAGATCACTTAAGGTATGTTAAATTTAGGTTGAACACAGTAAGATTACAAAAGGTATGGTAACATAAGGTGGAATACAGTAAGATTACAAAAATGTATGGTAACATAAGGTAGAGAACAGTAAGATTACAAAAGGTATGGTAACCTAGGGAGGAATACAGAGAGATTGCACAAGCTATGGTAACATAAGGTAGAATAAAGTAAGATTACATAATGTATGTTAACATAAGGTGGAACACAGTAAAAAGAACAAAAAATGGCAACATTATGTGAAATACAGTAAGATTACTTAAGGAATGTTAACATAATACAGTAAGATTACAGAATTATCAGTAGAATACAGTAAGATTACATAAGGCATGTTAATATAAGGTTGAACACAGTAAGATTACATAAGGTATGTTAACATAAGGTTGAACACAGTAAGATCATAAAAGGTATGGTAAAATAAGGCGGAATACACTAACATTACATAAGATATGACAACATAAGGTAGAATAGAGTAAGATTACATGAGGTATGGTAACATAAGGTAGAATAGAGTAAGATTACAAAAATGTATGGTAACATAAGGTAGACCACAGTAAGATTACAAAAGGTATGGTAAGATACGAAGGAATACAGTAAGATTACATAAGGTATGGTAACATAAGGTAGAATACAGTAAGATTAAAAAAAGTATGGTAACATAAGGTAGAACACAGTAAGATTACTAAAGATATGGTAACATACGGTGGAATACAGCAAGATTACATAAGGCATTGAAACATCAGCTAGAATAGAATAACATTATGTAAGGTGTGTTAAAATGAAGTAGAACACAGTAATATTACCAAAAGTATGGTAACATAAGGAAGAACATAGTAAGATTACAAAATTTATGGAAACATATAAGGTAGAATAGAGTAAGATTATATAAGGTACGGTAACAATAGGTAGAACACAGCGAGATTACATAAGGTATGGTAACATAAGGTAGAGAACAGTAAGATTACAAAAGGTATGGTAACCTAGGGAGGAATACAGTAAGATTACATATGGTATGGTAACATAAGGTAGAATAAAGTAAGATTACATAATGTATGTTAACATAAGGTAGAACACGTTAAAAAGAACAAAAAAAATGGTAGCATAAGGTGAAATACAGTAAGAATACATAAGGAATGTTAACATAATACAGTAAGATTACAGTATTATCAGTAGAATACAGTAATATTACATAAGGCATGTTAATATAAGGTTGAGCACAGTAAGATTACAAAAGGTATGGTAAAATAAGGCGGAATACACTAACATTACATAAGATATGGCAACATAAGGTAGAATAGAGTAAGATTACATGAGGTATGGTAACATAAAATAGAATAGAGTAAGATTACAAAAATGTTTGGTAACATAAGGTAGAGCACAGTAAGATTACAAAATTTACAAAAACATATAAGGTAGAATAGAGTAAGACTATATTAGGTACGGTAACAAAAGGCAGAATACAGCGAGATTACAAAAGGTATAGTAACATAAGGTAGAATACAATAAGATTATATAAGGTATGGTAATATAAGGTAGAATGGAGTAAGATTGCATAAGGTATGGTAACATAAGGTAGAACACAGTAAGATTACAAAAGGTACTGTAACATAACGTAGTACTCAGTAAGATTACATAAAGTATGGTAACAGAAGGTAGAGCACAGTAAGATTACAAAAGGTATGATAATATAAGGTGGAATACAATAAGATAATATAAGGTTTGAAAACAAGGTAGAATAGAGTAAGATTAGGTAAGGTATGTTAACATAAGGTTGAACACACTAGAATTACAAAGGTATATTAACAAAAGGTGGAACACAGTAAGATTACAAAATGTATGGTAACATAAGGTAGAATAGAGTAAGATTGCATAAGGTATGAGAACATAAGGTAGACTCAGTAAGATTACAAAAGGTATAGTAACATAAAATGGAATATAGTAAGATTACATAAGGTTCGGTAACATAAGGTAGAATACAGTAAAATTACATAAGGTATGGTAACATAAGGTAGAACAAAGTGAGATTACAAAAGATATGGTAACATAAGGAGGAATACAGTAGTATTACATTAGGTATGGTACCATTAGGTATCCGAGTAAGATTACAAAAATGTATGGTAACATAAGGTGCAATACAATAAGATTACAAAAGGTATGGTAAGATAATTTGGAATACTGTAACATTACATAAGGCTTGAAAGCATACGGTAGAATATAGTAAGATCACTTAAGGTATGTTAAATTTAGGTTGAACACAGTAAGATTACAAAAGGTATGGTAACATAAGGTGGAATACAGTAAGATTACAAAAATGTATGGTAACATAAGGTAGAGAACAGTAAGATTACAAAAGGTATGGTAACCTAGGGAGGAATACAGAGAGATTGCACAAGCTATGGTAACATAAGGTAGAATAAAGTAAGATTACATAATGTATGTTAACATAAGGTGGAACACAGTAAAAAGAACAAAAAATGGCAACATTATGTGAAATACAGTAAGATTACATAAGGAATGTTAACATAATACAGTAAGATTACAGAATTATCAGTAGAATACAGTAAGATTACATAAGGCATGTTAATATAAGGTTGAACACAGTAAGATTACATAAGGTATGTTAACATAAGGTTGAACACAGTAAGATCATAAAAGGTATGGTAAAATAAGGCGGAATACACTAACATTACATAAGATATGACAACATAAGGTAGAATAGAGTAAGATTACATGAGGTATGGTAACATAAGGTAGAATAGAGTAAGATTACAAAAATGTATGGTAACATAAGGTAGACCACAGTAAGATTACAAAAGGTATGGTAAGATACGAAGGAATACAGTAAGATTACATAAGGTATGGTAACATAAGGTAGAATACAGTAAGATTAAAAAAAGTATGGTAACATAAGGTAGAACACAGTAAGATTACTAAAGATATGGTAACATACGGTGGAATACAGCAAGATTACATAAGGCATTGAAACATCAGCTAGGATAGAATAACATTATGTAAGGTGTGTTAAAATGAAGTAGAACACAGTAATATTACCAAAAGTATGGTAACATAAGGAAGAACATAGTAAGATTACAAAATTTATGGAAACATATAAGGTAGAATAGAGTAAGATTATATAAGGTATGGTAACAATAGGTAGAACACAGCGAGATTACCTAAGGTATGGTAACATAAGGTAGAGAACAGTAAGATTACAAAAGGTATGGTAACCTAGGGAGGAATACAGTAAGATTACATATGGTATGGTAACATAAGGTAGAATAAAGTAAGATTACATAATGTATGTTAACATAAGGTAGAACACAGTAAAAAGAACGAAAAAAATGGTAGCATAAGGTGAAATACAGTAAGAATACATAAGGAATGTTAACATAATACAGTAAGATTACAGTATTATCAGTAGAATACAGTAATATTACATAAGGCATGTTAATATAAGGTTGAACACAGTAGGATTACAAAAGGTATGGTAAAATAAGGCGGAATACACTAACATTACATAAGATATGGCAACATAAGGTAGAATAGAGTAAGATTACATGAGGTATGGTAACATAAAATAGAATAGAGTAAGATTACAAAAATGTTTTGTAACATAAGGTAGAGCACAGTAAGATTACAAAATTTACAAAAACATATAAGGTAGAATAGAGTAAGACTATATAAGGTACGGTAACAAAAGGCAGAATACAGCGAGATTACAAAAGGTATAGTAACATAAGGTAGAATACAATAAGATTATATAAGGTATGGTAATATAAGGTAGAATGGAGTAAGATTGCATAAGGTATGGTAACATAAGGTAGAACACAGTAAGATTACAAAAGGTATTGTAACATAACGTAGTACTCAGTAAGATTACATAAGGTATGGTAACAGAAGGTAGAGCACAGTAAGATTACAAAAGGTATGATAATATAAGGTGGAATACAATAAGATAATATAAGGTTTGAAAAGAAGGTAGAATAGAGTAAGATTAGGTAAGGTATGTTAACATAAGGTTGAACACACTAGAATTACAAAGGTATATTAACAAAAGGTGGAACACAGTAAGATTACAAAATGTATGGTAACATAAGGTAGAATAGAGTAAGATTGCATAAGGTATGAGAACATAAGGTAGACTCAGTAAGATTACAAAAGGTATAGTAACATAAAATGGAATATAGTAAGATTACATTAGGTTCGGTAACATAAGGTAGAATACAGTAAAATTACATAAGGTATGGTAACATAAGGTAGAACAAAGTGAGATTACAAAAGATATGGTAACATAAGGAGGAATACAGTAGTATTACATTAGGTATGGTACCATTAGGTATCCGAGTAAGATTACAAAAATGTATGGTAACATAAGGTGCAATACAATAAGATTACAAAAGGTATGGTAAGATAATTTGGAATACTGTAACATTACATAAGGCTTGAAAGCATACGGTAGAATATAGTAAGATCACTTAAGGTATGTTAAATTTAGGTTGAACACAGTAAGATTACAAAAGGTATGGTAACATAAGGTGGAATACAGTAAGATTACAAAAATGTATGGTAACATAAGGTAGAGAACAGTAAGATTACAAAAGGTATGGTAACCTAGGGAGGAATACAGAGAGATTGCACAAGCTATGGTAACATAAGGTAGAATAAAGTAAGATTACATAATGTATGTTAACATAAGGTGGAACACAGTAAAAAGAACAAAAAATGGCAACATTATGTGAAATACAGTAAGATTACATAAGGAATGTTAACATAATACAGTAAGATTACAGAATTATCAGTAGAATACAGTAAGATTACATAAGGCATGTTAATATAAGGTTGAACACAGTAAGATTACATAAGGTATGTTAACATAAGGTTGAACACAGTAAGATCATAAAAGGTATGGTAAAATAAGGCGGAATACACTAACATTACATAAGATATGACAACATAAGGTAGAATAGAGTAAGATTACATGAGGTATGGTAACATAAGGTAGAATAGAGTAAGATTACAAAAATGTATGGTAACATAAGGTAGACCACAGTAAGATTACAAAAGGTATGGTAAGATACGAAGGAATACAGTAAGATTACATAAGGTATGGTAACATAAGGTAGAATACAGTAAGATTAAAAAAAGTATGGTAACATAAGGTAGAACACAGTAAGATTACTAAAGATATGGTAACATACGGTGGAATACAGCAAGATTACATAAGGCATTGAAACATCAGCTAGGATAGAATAACATTATGTAAGGTGTGTTAAAATGAAGTAGAACACAGTAATATTACCAAAAGTATGGTAACATAAGGAAGAACATAGTAAGATTACAAAATTTATGGAAACATATAAGGTAGAATAGAGTAAGATTATATTAGGTACGGTAACAATAGGTAGAACACAGCGAGATTACATAAGGGTTGGTAACATAAGGTAGAGAACAGTAAGATTACAAAAGGTATGGTAACCTAGGGAGGAATACAGTAAGATTACATATGGTATGGTAACATAAGGTAGAATAAAGTAAGATTACATAATGTATGTTAACATAAGGTAGAACACGGTAAAAAGAACAAAAAAAATGGTAGCATAAGGTGAAATACAGTGAGAATACATAAGGAATGTTAACATAATACAGTAACATTACAGTATTATCAGTAGAATACAGTAATATTACATAAGGCATGTTAATATAAGGTTGAACACAGTAAGATTACAAAAGGTATGGTAAAATAAGGCGGAATACACTAACATTACATAAGATATGGCAACATAAGGTAGAATAGAGTAAGATTACATGAGGTATGGTAACATAAAATAGAATAGAGTAAGATTACAAAAATGTTTTGTAACATAAGGTAGAGCACAGTAAGATTACAAAATTTACAAAAACATATAAGGTAGAATAGAGTAAGACTATATAAGGTACGGTAACAAAAGGCAGAATACAGCGAGATTACAAAAGGTATAGTAACATAAGGTAGAATACAATAAGATTATATAAGGTATGGTAATATAAGGTAGAATGGAGTAAGATTGCATAAGGTATGGTAACATAAGGTAGAACACAGTAAGATTACAAAAGGTATTGTAACATAACGTAGTACTCAGTAAGATTACATAAGGTATGGTAACAGAAGGTAGAGCACAGTAAGATTACAAAAGGTATGATAATATAAGGTGGAATACAATAAGATAATATAAGGTTTGAAAACAAGGTAGAATAGAGTAAGATTAGGTAAGGTATGTTAACATAAGGTTGAACACACTAGAATTACAAAGGTATATTAACAAAAGGTGGAACACAGTAAGATTACAAAATGTATGGTAACATAAGGTAGAATAGAGTAAGATTGTATAAGGTATGAGAACATAAGGTAGACTCAGTAAGATTACAAAAGGTATAGTAACATAAAATGGAATATAGTAAGATTACATAAGGTTCGGTAACATAAGGTAGAATACAGTAAAATTACATAAGGTATGGTAACATAAGGTAGAACAAAATGAGATTACAAAAGATATGGTAACATAAGGAGGAATACAGTAGTATTACATTAGGTATGGTACCATTAGGTATCCGAGTAAGATTACAAAAATGTATGGTAACATAAGGTGCAATACAATAAGATTACAAAAGGTATGGTAAGATAATTTGGAATACTGTAACATTACATAAGGCTTGAAAGCATACGGTAGAATATAGTAAGATCACTTAAGGTATGTTAAATTTAGGTTGAACACAGTAAGATTACAAAAGGTATGGTAACATAAGGTGGAATACAGTAAGATTACAAAA
Source organism: Eleutherodactylus coqui (assembly GCF_035609145.1). Lineage (NCBI taxonomy): Eukaryota > Metazoa > Chordata > Amphibia > Anura > Eleutherodactylidae > Eleutherodactylus > Eleutherodactylus coqui. Next base: position 85,387,037 of record NC_089837.1, on the reverse strand, counting down.
ATGTATGATAACATAAGGTAGAGAACAGTAAGATTACAAAAGGTATGGTAACCTAGGGAGGAATACAGAGAGATTGCACAAGCTATGGTAACATAAGGTAGAATAAAGTAAGATTACATAATGTATGTTAACATAAGGTGGAACACAGTAAAAAGAACAAAAAATGGCAACATTATGTGAAATACAGTAAGATTACATAAGGAATGTTAACATAATACAGTAAGATTACAGAATTATCAGTAGAATACAGTAAGATTACATAAGGCATGTTAATATAAGGTTGAACACAGTAAGATTACATAAGGTATGTTAACATAAGGTTGAACACAGTAAGATCATAAAAGGTATGGTAAAATAAGGCGGAATACACTAACATTACATAAGATATGACAACATAAGGTAGAATAGAGTAAGATTACATGAGGTATGGTAACATAAGGTAGAATAGAGTAAGATTACAAAAATGTATGGTAACATAAGGTAGACCACAGTAAGATTACAAAAGGTATGGTAAGATACGAAGGAATACAGTAAGATTACATAAGGTATGGTAACATAAGGTAGAATACAGTAAGATTAAAAAAAGTATGGTAACATAAGGTAGAACACAGTAAGATTACTAAAGATATGGTAACATACGGTGGAATACAGCAAGATTACATAAGGCATTGAAACATCAGCTAGGATAGAATAACATTATGTAAGGTGTGTTAAAATGAAGTAGAACACAGTAATATTACCAAAAGTATGGTAACATAAGGAAGAACATAGTAAGATTACAAAATTTATGGAAACATATAAGGTAGAATAGAGTAAGATTATATAAGGTATGGTAACAATAGGTAGAACACAGCGAGATTACCTAAGGTATGGTAACATAAGGTAGAGAACAGTAAGATTACAAAAGGTATGGTAACCTAGGGAGGAATACAGTAAGATTACATATGGTATGGTAACATAAGGTAGAATAAAGTAAGATTACATAATGTATGTTAACATAAGGTAGAACACAGTAAAAAGAACGAAAAAAATGGTAGCATAAGGTGAAATACAGTAAGAATACATAAGGAATGTTAACATAATACAGTAAGATTACAGTATTATCAGTAGAATACAGTAATATTACATAAGGCATGTTAATATAAGGTTGAACACAGTAGGATTACAAAAGGTATGGTAAAATAAGGCGGAATACACTAACATTACATAAGATATGGCAACATAAGGTAGAATAGAGTAAGATTACATGAGGTATGGTAACATAAAATAGAATAGAGTAAGATTACAAAAATGTTTTGTAACATAAGGTAGAGCACAGTAAGATTACAAAATTTACAAAAACATATAAGGTAGAATAGAGTAAGACTATATAAGGTACGGTAACAAAAGGCAGAATACAGCGAGATTACAAAAGGTATAGTAACATAAGGTAGAATACAATAAGATTATATAAGGTATGGTAATATAAGGTAGAATGGAGTAAGATTGCATAAGGTATGGTAACATAAGGTAGAACACAGTAAGATTACAAAAGGTATTGTAACATAACGTAGTACTCAGTAAGATTACATAAGGTATGGTAACAGAAGGTAGAGCACAGTAAGATTACAAAAGGTATGATAATATAAGGTGGAATACAATAAGATAATATAAGGTTTGAAAAGAAGGTAGAATAGAGTAAGATTAGGTAAGGTATGTTAACATAAGGTTGAACACACTAGAATTACAAAGGTATATTAACAAAAGGTGGAACACAGTAAGATTACAAAATGTATGGTAACATAAGGTAGAATAGAGTAAGATTGCATAAGGTATGAGAACATAAGGTAGACTCAGTAAGATTACAAAAGGTATAGTAACATAAAATGGAATATAGTAAGATTACATTAGGTTCGGTAACATAAGGTAGAATACAGTAAAATTACATAAGGTATGGTAACATAAGGTAGAACAAAGTGAGATTACAAAAGATATGGTAACATAAGGAGGAATACAGTAGTATTACATTAGGTATGGTACCATTAGGTATCCGAGTAAGATTACAAAAATGTATGGTAACATAAGGTGCAATACAATAAGATTACAAAAGGTATGGTAAGATAATTTGGAATACTGTAACATTACATAAGGCTTGAAAGCATACGGTAGAATATAGTAAGATCACTTAAGGTATGTTAAATTTAGGTTGAACACAGTAAGATTACAAAAGGTATGGTAACATAAGGTGGAATACAGTAAGATTACAAAAATGTATGGTAACATAAGGTAGAGAACAGTAAGATTACAAAAGGTATGGTAACCTAGGGAGGAATACAGAGAGATTGCACAAGCTATGGTAACATAAGGTAGAATAAAGTAAGATTACATAATGTATGTTAACATAAGGTGGAACACAGTAAAAAGAACAAAAAATGGCAACATTATGTGAAATACAGTAAGATTACATAAGGAATGTTAACATAATACAGTAAGATTACAGAATTATCAGTAGAATACAGTAAGATTACATAAGGCATGTTAATATAAGGTTGAACACAGTAAGATTACATAAGGTATGTTAACATAAGGTTGAACACAGTAAGATCATAAAAGGTATGGTAAAATAAGGCGGAATACACTAACATTACATAAGATATGACAACATAAGGTAGAATAGAGTAAGATTACATGAGGTATGGTAACATAAGGTAGAATAGAGTAAGATTACAAAAATGTATGGTAACATAAGGTAGACCACAGTAAGATTACAAAAGGTATGGTAAGATACGAAGGAATACAGTAAGATTACATAAGGTATGGTAACATAAGGTAGAATACAGTAAGATTAAAAAAAGTATGGTAACATAAGGTAGAACACAGTAAGATTACTAAAGATATGGTAACATACGGTGGAATACAGCAAGATTACATAAGGCATTGAAACATCAGCTAGGATAGAATAACATTATGTAAGGTGTGTTAAAATGAAGTAGAACACAGTAATATTACCAAAAGTATGGTAACATAAGGAAGAACATAGTAAGATTACAAAATTTATGGAAACATATAAGGTAGAATAGAGTAAGATTATATTAGGTACGGTAACAATAGGTAGAACACAGCGAGATTACATAAGGGTTGGTAACATAAGGTAGAGAACAGTAAGATTACAAAAGGTATGGTAACCTAGGGAGGAATACAGTAAGATTACATATGGTATGGTAACATAAGGTAGAATAAAGTAAGATTACATAATGTATGTTAACATAAGGTAGAACACGGTAAAAAGAACAAAAAAAATGGTAGCATAAGGTGAAATACAGTGAGAATACATAAGGAATGTTAACATAATACAGTAAGATTACAGTATTATCAGTAGAATACAGTAATATTACATAAGGCATGTTAATATAAGGTTGAACACAGTAGGATTACAAAAGGTATGGTAAAATAAGGCGGAATACACTAACATTACATAAGATATGGCAACATAAGGTAGAATAGAGTAAGATTACATGAGGTATGGTAACATAAAATAGAATAGAGTAAGATTACAAAAATGTTTGGTAACATAAGGTAGAGCACAGTAAGATTACAAAATTTACAAAAACATATAAGGTAGAATAGAGTAAGACTATATAAGGTACGGTAACAAAAGGCAGAATACAGCGAGATTACAAAAGGTATAGTAACATAAGGTAGAATACAATAAGATTATATAAGGTATGGTAATATAAGGTAGAATGGAGTAAGATTGCATAAGGTATGGTAACATAAGGTTGAACACAGTAAGATTACAAAAGGTATTGTAACATAACGTAGTACTCAGTAAGATTACATAAGGTATGGTAACAGAAGGTAGAGCACAGTAAGATTACAAAAGGTATGATAATATAAGGTGGAATACAATAAGATAATATAAGGTTTGAAAACAAGGTAGAATAGAGTAAGATTAGGTAAGGTATGTTAACATAAGGTTGAACACACTAGAATTACAAAGGTATATTAACAAAAGGTGGAACACAGTAAGATTACAAAATGTATGGTAACATAAGGTAGAATAGAGTAAGATTGCATAAGGTATGAGAACATAAGGTAGACTCAGTAAGATTACAAAAGGTATAGTAACATAAAATGGAATATAGTAAGATTACATAAGGTTCGGTAACATAAGGTAGAATACAGTAAAATTACATAAGGTATGGTAACATAAGGTAGAACAAAGTGAGATTACAAAAATATGGTAACATAAGGAGGAATACAGTAGTATTACATTAGGTATGGTACCATTAGGTATCCGAGTAAGATTACAAAAATGTATGGTAACATAAGGTGCAATACAATAAGATTACAAAAGGTATGGTAAGATAATTTGGAATACTGTAACATTACATAAGGCTTGAAAGCATACGGTAGAATATAGTAAGATCACTTAAGGTATGTTAAATTTAGGTTGAACACAGTAAGATTACAAAAGGTATGGTAACATAAGGTGGAATACAGTAAGATTACAAAAATGTATGGTAACATAAGGTAGAGAACAGTAAGATTACAAAAGGTATGGTAACCTAGGGAGGAATACAGAGAGATTGCACAAGCTATGGTAACATAAGGTAGAATAAAGTAAGATTACATAATGTATGTTAACATAAGGTGGAACACAGTAAAAAGAACAAAAAATGGCAACATTATGTGAAATACAGTAAGATTACATAAGGAATGTTAACATAATACAGTAAGATTACAGAATTATCAGTAGAATACAGTAAGATTACATAAGGCATGTTAATATAAGGTTGAACACAGTAAGATTACATAAGGTATGTTAACATAAGGTTGAACACAGTAAGATCATAAAAGGTATGGTAAAATAAGGCGGAATACACTAACATTACATAAGATATGACAACATAAGGTAGAATAGAGTAAGATTACAAAAATGTATGGTAACATAAGGTAGACCACAGTAAGATTACAAAAGGTATGGTAAGATACGAAGGAATACAGTAAGATTACATAAGGTATGGTAACATAAGGTAGAATACAGTAAGATTAAAAAAAGTATGGTAACATAAGGTAGAACACAGTAAGATTACTAAAGATATGGTAACATACGGTGGAATACAGTAAGATTACATAAGGTATTGAAACATCAGCTAGGATAGAATAACATTATGTAAGGTGTGTTAAAATGAAGTAGAACACAGTAATATTACCAAAAGTATGGTAACATGAGGAAGAACATAGTAAGATTACAAAATTTATGGAAACATATAAGGTAGAATAGAGTAAGATTATATAAGGTACGGTAACAATAGGTAGAACACAGCGAGATTACATAAGGGTTGGTAACATAAGGTAGAGAACAGTAAGATTACAAAAGGTATGGTAACCTAGGGAGGAATACAGTAAGATTACATATGGTATGGTAACATAAGGTAGAATAAAGTAAGATTACATAATGTATGTTAACATAAGGTAGAACACGGTAAAAAGAACAAAAAAAATGGTAGCATAAGGTGAAATACAGTAAGAATACATAAGGAATGTTAACATAATACAGTAAGATTACAGTATTATCAGTAGAATACAGTAATATTACATAAGGCATGTTAATATAAGGTTGAACACAGTAAGATTACAAAAGGTATGGTAAAATAAGGCGGAATACACTAACATTACATAAGATATGGCAACATAAGGTAGAATAGAGTAAGATTACATGAGGTATGGTAACATAAAATAGAATAGAGTAAGATTACAAAAATGTTTGGTAACATAAGGTAGAGCACAGTAAGATTACAAAATTTACAAAAACATATAAGGTAGAATAGAGTAAGACTATATAAGGTACGGTAACAAAAGGCAGAATACAGCGAGATTACAAAAGGTATAGTAACATAAGGTAGAATACAATAAGATTATATAAGGTATGGTAATATAAGGTAGAATGGAGTAAGATTGCATAAGGTATGGTAACATAAGGTAGAACACAGTAAGATTACAAAAGGTATTGTAACATAACGTAGTACTCAGTAAGATTACATAAGGTATGGTAACAGAAGGTAGAGCACAGTAAGATTACAAAAGGTATGATAATATAGGGTAGAATACAATAAGATAATATAAGGTTTGAAAACAAGGTAGAATAGAGTAAGATTAGGTAAGGTATGTTAACATAAGGTTGAACACACTAGAATTACAAAGGTATATTAACAAAAGGTGGAACACAGTAAGATTACAAAATGTATGGTAACATAAGGTAGAATAGAGTAAGATTGCATAAGGTATGAGAACATAAGGTAGACTCAGTAAGATTACAAAAGGTATAGTAACATAAAATGGAATATAGTAAGATTACATAAGGTTCGGTAACATAAGGTAGAATACAGTAAAATTACATAAGGTATGGTAACATAAGGTAGAACAAAGTGAGATTACAAAAGATATGGTAACATAAGGAGGAATACAGTAGTATTACATTAGGTATGGTACCATTAGGTATCCGAGTAAGATTACAAAAATGTATGGTAACATAAGGTGCAATACAATAAGATTACAAAAGGTATGGTAAGATAATTTGGAATACTGTAACATTACATAAGGCTTGAAAGCATACGGTAGAATATAGTAAGATCACTTAAGGTATGTTAAATTTAGGTTGAACACAGTAAGATTACAAAAGGTATGGTAACATAAGGTGGAATACAGTAAGATTACAAAAATGTATGGTAACATAAGGTAGAGAACAGTAAGATTACAAAAGGTATGGTAACCTAGGGAGGAATACAGAGAGATTGCACAAGCTATGGTAACATAAGGTAGAATAAAGTAAGATTACATAATGTATGTTAACATAAGGTGGAACACAGTAAAAAGAACAAAAAATGGTAACATAAGATGAAATACAGTAAGATTACATAAGGAATGTTAACATAATACAGTAAGATTACAGAATTATCAGTAGAATACAGTAAGATTACATAAGGCATGTTAATATAAGGTTGAACACAGTAAGATTACATAAGGTATGTTAACATAAGGTTGAACACAGTAAGATCATAAAAGGTATGGTAAAATAAGGCGAAATACACTAATATTACATAAGATATGACAACATAAGGTAGAATAGAGTAAGATTACATGAGGTATGGTAACATAAGGTAGAATAGAGTAAGATTACAAAAATGTATGGTAACATAAGGTAGACCACAGTAAGATTACAAAAGGTATGGTAAGATACGAAGGAATACAGTAAGATTACATAAGGTATGGTAACATAAGGTAGAATACAGTAAGATTAAAAAAAAGTATGGTAACATAAGGTAGAACACAGTAAGATTACTAAAGATATGGTAACATAAGGAGGAATACAGTAGTATTACATTAGGTATGGTACCATTAGGTATCCGAGTAAGATTACAAAAATGTATGGTAACATAAGGTGCAATACAATAAGATTACAAAAGGTATGGTAAGATAATTTGGAATACTGTAACATTACATAAGGCTTGAAAGCATACGGTAGAATATAGTAAGATCACTTAAGGTATGTTAAATTTAGGTTGAACACAGTAAGATTACAAAAGGTATGGTAACATAAGGTGGAATACAGTAAGATTACAAAAATGTATGGTAACATAAGGTAGAGAACAGTAAGATTACAAAAGGTATGGTAACCTAGGGAGGAATACAGAGAGATTGCACAAGCTATGGTAACATAAGGTAGAATAAAGTAAGATTACATAATGTATGTTAACATAAGGTGGAACACAGTAAAAAGAACAAAAAATGGCAACATTATGTGAAATACAGTAAGATTACATAAGGAATGTTAACATAATACAGTAAGATTACAGAATTATCAGTAGAATACAGTAAGATTACATAAGGCATGTTAATATAAGGTTGAACACAGTAAGATTACATAAGGTATGTTAACATAAGGTTTAACACAGTAAGATCATAAAAGGTATGGTAAAATAAGGCGGAATACACTAACATTACATAAGATATGACAACATAAGGTAGAATAGAGTAAGATTACATGAGGTATGGTAACATAAGGTAGAATAGAGTAAGATTACAAAAATGTATGGTAACATAAGGTAGACCACAGTAAGATTACAAAAGGTATGGTAAGATACGAAGGAATACAGTAAGATTACATAAGGTATGGTAACATAAGGTAGAATACAGTAAGATTAAAAAAAGTATGGTAACATAAGGTAGAACACAGTAAGATTACTAAAGATATGGTAACATACGGTGGAATACAGCAAGATTACATAAGGCATTGAAACATCAGCTAGGATAGAATAACATTATGTGAGGTGTGTTAAAATGAAGTAGAACACAGTAATATTACCAAAAGTATGGTAACATAAGGAAGAACATAGTAAGATTACAAAATTTATGGAAACATATAAGGTAGAATAGAGTAAGATTATATTAGGTATGGTAACAATAGGTAGAACACAGCGAGATTACCTAAGGTATGGTAACATAAGGTAGAGAACAGTAAGATTACAAAAGGTATGGTAACCTAGGGAGGAATACAGTAAGATTACATATGGTATGGTAACATAAGGTAGAATAAAGTAAGATTACATAATGTATGTTAACATAAGGTAGAACATAGTAAAAAGAACAAAAAAAATGGTAGCATAAGGTGAAATACAGTAAGAATACATAAGGAATGTTAACATAATACAGTAAGATTACAGTATTATCAGTAGAATACAGTAATATTACATAAGGCATGTTAATATAAGGTTGAACACAGTAGGATTACAAAAGGTATGGTAAAATAAGGCGGAATACACTAACATTACATAAGATATGGCAACATAAGGTAGAATAGAGTAAGATTACATGAGGTATGGTAACATAAAATAGAATAGAGTAAGATTACAAAAATGTTTGGTAACATAAGGTAGAGCACAGTAAGATTACAAAATTTACAAAAACATATAAGGTAGAATAGAGTAAGACTATATAAGGTACGGTAACAAAAGGCAGAATACAGCGAGATTACAAAAGGTATAGTAACATAAGGTAGAATACAATAAGATTATATAAGGTATGGTAATATAAGGTAGAATGGAGTAAGATTGCATAAGGTATGGTAACATAAGGTTGAACACAGTAAGATTACAAAAGGTATTGTAACATAACGTAGTACTCAGTAAGATTACATAAGGTATGGTAACAGAAGGTAGAGCACAGTAAGATTACAAAAGGTATGATAATATAAGGTGGAATACAATAAGATAATATAAGGTTTGAAAACAAGGTAGAATAGAGTAAGATTAGGTAAGGTATGTTAACATAAGGTTGAACACACTAGAATTACAAAGGTATATTAACAAAAGGTGGAACACAGTAAGATTACAAAATGTATGGTAACATAAGGTAGAATAGAGTAAGATTGCATAAGGTATGAGAACATAAGGTAGACTCAGTAAGATTACAAAAGGTATAGTAACATAAAATGGAATATAGTAAGATTACATAAGGTTCGGTAACATAAGGTAGAATACAGTAAAATTACATAAGGTATGGTAACATAAGGTAGAACAAAGTGAGATTACAAAAATATGGTAACATAAGGAGGAATACAGTAGTATTACATTAGGTATGGTACCATTAGGTATCCGAGTAAGATTACAAAAATGTATGGTAACATAAGGTGCAATACAATAAGATTACAAAAGGTATGGTAAGATAATTTGGAATACTGTAACATTACATAAGGCTTGAAAGCATACGGTAGAATATAGTAAGATCACTTAAGGTATGTTAAATTTAGGTTGAACACAGTAAGATTACAAAAGGTATGGTAACATAAGGTGGAATACAGTAAGATTACAAAAATGTATGGTAACATAAGGTAGAGAACAGTAAGATTACAAAAGGTATGGTAACCTAGGGAGGAATACAGAGAGATTGCACAAGCTATGGTAACATAAGGTAGAATAAAGTAAGATTACATAATGTATGTTAACATAAGGTGGAACACAGTAAAAAGAACAAAAAATGGCAACATTATGTGAAATACAGTAAGATTACATAAGGAATGTTAACATAATACAGTAAGATTACAGAATTATCAGTAGAATACAGTAAGATTACATAAGGCATGTTAATATAAGGTTGAACACAGTAAGATTACATAAGGTATGTTAACATAAGGTTGAACACAGTAAGATCATAAAAGGTATGGTAAAATAAGGCGGAATACACTAACATTACATAAGATATGACAACATAAGGTAGAATAGAGTAAGATTACAAAAATGTATGGTAACATAAGGTAGACCACAGTAAGATTACAAAAGGTATGGTAAGATACGAAGGAATACAGTAAGATTACATAAGGTATGGTAACATAAGGTAGAATACAGTAAGATTAAAAAAAGTATGGTAACATAAGGTAGAACACAGTAAGATTACTAAAGATATGGTAACATACGGTGGAATACAGTAAGATTACATAAGGTATTGAAACATCAGCTAGGATAGAATAACATTATGTAAGGTGTGTTAAAATGAAGTAGAACACAGTAATATTACCAAAAGTATGGTAACATGAGGAAGAACATAGTAAGATTACAAAATTTATGGAAACATATAAGGTAGAATAGAGTAAGATTATATAAGGTACGGTAACAATAGGTAGAACACAGCGAGATTACATAAGGGTTGGTAACATAAGGTAGAGAACAGTAAGATTACAAAAGGTATGGTAACCTAGGGAGGAATACAGTAAGATTACATATGGTATGGTAACATAAGGTAGAATAAAGTAAGATTACATAATGCATGTTAACATAAGGTAGAACACGGTAAAAAGAACAAAAAAAATGGTAGCATAAGGTGAAATACAGTAAGAATACATAAGGAATGTTAACATAATACAGTAAGATTACAGTATTATCAGTAGAATACAGTAATATTACATAAGGCATGTTAATATAAGGTTGAACACAGTAAGATTACAAAAGGTATGGTAAAATAAGGCGGAATACACTAACATTACATAAGATATGGCAACATAAGGTAGAATAGAGTAAGATTACATGAGGTATGGTAACATAAAATAGAATAGAGTAAGATTACAAAAATGTTTGGTAACATAAGGTAGAGCACAGTAAGATTACAAAATTTACAAAAACATATAAGGTAGAATAGAGTAAGACTATATAAGGTACGGTAACAAAAGGCAGAATACAGCGAGATTACAAAAGGTATAGTAACATAAGGTAGAATACAATAAGATTATATAAGGTATGGTAATATAAGGTAGAATGGAGTAAGATTGCATAAGGTATGGTAACATAAGGTAGAACACAGTAAGATTACAAAAGGTATTGTAACATAACGTAGTACTCAGTAAGATTACATAAGGTATGGTAACAGAAGGTAGAGCACAGTAAGATTACAAAAGGTATGATAATATAAGGTGGAATACAATAAGATAATATAAGGTTTGAAAACAAGGTAGAATAGAGTAAGATTAGGTAAGGTATGTTAACATAAGGTTGAACACACTAGAATTACAAAGGTATATTAACAAAAGGTGGAACACAGTAAGATTACAAAATGTATGGTAACATAAGGTAGAATAGAGTAAGATTGCATAAGGTATGAGAACATAAGGTAGACTCAGTAAGATTACAAAAGGTATAGTAACATAAAATGGAATATAGTAAGATTACATAAGGTTCGGTAACATAAGGTAGAATACAGTAAAATTACATAAGGTATGGTAACATAAGGTAGAACAAAGTGAGATTACAAAAGATATGGTAACATAAGGAGGAATACAGTAGTATTACATTAGGTATGGTACCATTAGGTATCCGAGTAAGATTACAAAAATGTATGGTAACATAAGGTGCAATACAATAAGATTACAAAAGGTATGGTAAGATAATTTGGAATACTGTAACATTACATAAGGCTTGAAAGCATACGGTAGAATATAGTAAGATCACTTAAGGTATGTTAAATTTAGGTTGAACACAGTAAGATTACAAAAGGTATGGTAACATAAGGTGGAATACAGTAAGATTACAAAAATGTATGGTAACATAAGGTAGAGAACAGTAAGATTACAAAAGGTATGGTAACCTAGGGAGGAATACAGAGAGATTGCACAAGCTATGGTAACATAAGGTAGAATAAAGTAAGATTACATAATGTATGTTAACATAAGGTGGAACACAGTAAAAAGAACAAAAAATGGTAACATAAGATGAAATACAGTAAGATTACATAAGGAATGTTAACATAATACAGTAAGATTACAGAATTATCAGTAGAATACAGTAAGATTACATAAGGCATGTTAATATAAGGTTGAACACAGTAAGATTACATAAGGTATGTTAACATAAGGTTGAACACAGTAAGATCATAAAAGGTATGGTAAAATAAGGCGAAATACACTAATATTACATAAGATATGACAACATAAGGTAGAATAGAGTAAGATTACATGAGGTATGGTAACATAAGGTAGAATAGAGTAAGATTACAAAAATGTATGGTAACATAAGGTAGACCACAGTAAGATTACAAAAGGTATGGTAAGATACGAAGGAATACAGTAAGATTACATAAGGTATGGTAACATAAGGTAGAATACAGTAAGATTAAAAAAAAGTATGGTAACATAAGGTAGAACACAGTAAGATTACTAAAGATATGGTAACATAAGGAGGAATACAGTAGTATTACATTAGGTATGGTACCATTAGGTATCCGAGTAAGATTACAAAAATGTATGGTAACATAAGGTGCAATACAATAAGATTACAAAAGGTATGGTAAGATAATTTGGAATACTGTAACATTACATAAGGCTTGAAAGCATACGGTAGAATATAGTAAGATCACTTAAGGTATGTTAAATTTAGGTTGAACACAGTAAGATTACAAAAGGTATGGTAACATAAGGTGGAATACAGTAAGATTACAAAAATGTATGGTAACATAAGGTAGAGAACAGTAAGATTACAAAAGGTATGGTAACCTAGGGAGGAATACAGAGAGATTGCACAAGCTATGGTAACATAAGGTAGAATAAAGTAAGATTACATAATGTATGTTAACATAAGGTGGAACACAGTAAAAAGAACAAAAAATGGCAACATTATGTGAAATACAGTAAGATTACATAAGGAATGTTAACATAATACAGTAAGATTACAGAATTATCAGTAGAATACAGTAAGATTACATAAGGCATGTTAATATAAGGTTGAACACAGTAAGATTACATAAGGTATGTTAACATAAGGTTTAACACAGTAAGATCATAAAAGGTATGGTAAAATAAGGCGGAATACACTAACATTACATAAGATATGACAACATAAGGTAGAATAGAGTAAGATTACATGAGGTATGGTAACATAAGGTAGAATAGAGTAAGATTACAAAAATGTATGGTAACATAAGGTAGACCACAGTAAGATTACAAAAGGTATGGTAAGATACGAAGGAATACAGTAAGATTACATAAGGTATGGTAACATAAGGTAGAATACAGTAAGATTAAAAAAAGTATGGTAACATAAGGTAGAACACAGTAAGATTACTAAAAATATGGTAACATACGGTGGAATACAGCAAGATTACATAAGGCATTGAAACATCAGCTAGGATAGAATAACATTATGTGAGGTGTGTTAAAATGAAGTAGAACACAGTAATATTACCAAAAGTATGGTAACATAAGGAAGAACATAGTAAGATTACAAAATTTATGGAAACATATAAGGTAGAATAGAGTAAGATTATATTAGGTACGGTAACAATAGGTAGAACACAGCGAGATTACATAAGGTATGGTAACATAAGGTAGAGAACAGTAAGATTACAAAAGGTATGGTAACCTAGGGAGGAATACAGTAAGATTACATATGGTATGGTAACATAAGGTAGAATAAAGTAAGATTACATAATGTATGTTAACATAAGGTAGAACACGGTAAAAAGAACAAAAAAAATGGTAGCATAAGGTGAAATACAGTAAGAATACATAAAGAATGTTAACATAATACAGTAAGATTACAGTATTATCAGTAGAATACAGTAATATTACATAAGGCATGTTAATATAAGGTTGAACACAGTAAGATTACAAAAGGTATGGTAAAATAAGGCGGAATACACTAACATTACATAAGATATGGCAACATAAGGTAGAATAGAGTAAGATTACATGAGGTATGGTAACATAAAATAGAATAGAGTAAGATTACAAAAATGTTTGGTAACATAAGGTAGAGCACAGTAAGATTACAAAATTTACAAAAACATATAAGGTAGAATAGAGTAAGACTATATAAGGTACGGTAACAAAAGGCAGAATACAGCGAGATTACAAAAGGTATAGTAACATAAGGTAGAATACAATAAGATTATATAAGGTATGGTAATATAAGGTAGAATGGAGTAAGATTGCATAAGGTATGGTAACATAAGGTAGAACACAGTAAGATTACAAAAGGTATTGTAACATAACGTAGTACTCAGTAAGATTACATAAGGTATGGTAACAGAAGGTAGAGCACAGTAAGATTACAAAAGGTATGATAATATAAGGTGGAATACAATAAGATAATATAAGGTTTGAAAACAAGGTAGAATAGAGTAAGATTAGGTAAGGTATGTTAACATAAGGTTGAACACACTAGAATTACAAAGGTATATTAACAAAAGGTGGAACACAGTAAGATTACAAAATGTATGGTAACATAAGGTAGAATAGAGTAAGATTGCATAAGGTATGAGAACATAAGGTAGACTCAGTAAGATTACAAAAGGTATAGTAACATAAAATGGAATATAGTAAGATTACATAAGGTTCGGTAACATAAGGAAGAATACAGTAAAATTACATAAGGTATGGTAACATAAGGTAGAACAAAGTGAGATTAGAAAAGATATGGTAACATAAGGAGGAATACAGTAGTATTACATTAGGTATGGTACCATTAGGTATCCGAGTAAGATTACAAAAATGTATGGTAACATAAGGTGCAATACAATAAGATTACAAAAGGTATGGTAAGATAATTTGGAATACTGTAACATTACATAAGGCTTGAAAGCATACGGTAGAATATAGTAAGATCACTTAAGGTATGTTAAATTTAGGTTGAACACAGTAAGATTACAAAAGGTATGGTAACATAAGGTGGTATACAGTAAGATTACAAAAATGTATGATAACATAAGGTAGAGAACAGTAAGATTACAAAAGGTATGGTAACCTAGGGAGGAATACAGAGAGATTGCACAAGCTATGGTAACATAAGGTAGAATAAAGTAAGATTACATAATGTATGTTAACATAAGGTGGAACACAGTAAAAAGAACAAAAAATGGCAACATTATGTGAAATACAGTAAGATTACATAAGGAATGTTAACATAATACAGTAAGATTACAGAATTATCAGTAGAATACAGTAAGATTACATAAGGCATGTTAATATAAGGTTGAACACAGTAAGATTACATAAGGTATGTTAACATAAGGTTGAACACAGTAAGATCATAAAAGGTATGGTAAAATAAGGCGGAATACACTAACATTACATAAGATATGACAACATAAGGTAGAATAGAGTAAGATTACAAAAATGTATGGTAACATAAGGTAGACCACAGTAAGATTACAAAAGGTATGGTAAGATACGAAGGAATACAGTAAGATTACATAAGGTATGGTAACATAAGGTAGAATACAGTAAGATTAAAAAAAGTATGGTAACATAAGGTAGAACACAGTAAGATTACTAAAGATATGGTAACATACGGTGGAATACAGTAAGATTACATAAGGTATTGAAACATCAGCTAGGATAGAATAACATTATGTAAGGTGTGTTAAAATGAAGTAGAACACAGTAATATTACCAAAAGTATGGTAACATGAGGAAGAACATAGTAAGATTACAAAATTTATGGAAACATATAAGGTAGAATAGAGTAAGATTATATAAGGTACGGTAACAATAGGTAGAACACAGCGAGATTACATAAGGGTTGGTAACATAAGGTAGAGAACAGTAAGATTACAAAAGGTATGGTAACCTAGGGAGGAATACAGTAAGATTACATATGGTATGGTAACATAAGGTAGAATAAAGTAAGATTACATAATGTATGTTAACATAAGGTAGAACACGGTAAAAAGAACAAAAAAAATGGTAGCATAAGGTGAAATACAGTAAGAATACATAAGGAATGTTAACATAATACAGTAAGATTACAGTATTATCAGTAGAATACAGTAATATTACATAAGGCATGTTAATATAAGGTTGAACACAGTAAGATTACAAAAGGTATGGTAAAATAAGGCGGAATACACTAACATTACATAAGATATGGCAACATAAGGTAGAATAGAGTAAGATTACATGAGGTATGGTAACATAAAATAGAATAGAGTAAGATTACAAAAATGTTTGGTAACATAAGGTAGAGCACAGTAAGATTACAAAATTTACAAAAACATATAAGGTAGAATAGAGTAAGACTATATAAGGTACGGTAACAAAAGGCAGAATACAGCGAGATTACAAAAGGTATAGTAACATAAGGTAGAATACAATAAGATTATATAAGGTAAGGTAATATAAGGTAGAATGGAGTAAGATTGCATAAGGTATGGTAACATAAGGTAGAACACAGTAAGATTACAAAAGGTATTGTAACATAACGTAGTACTCAGTAAGATTACATAAAGTATGGTAACAGAAGGTAGAGCACAGTAAGATTACAAAAGGTATGATAATATAAGGTGGAATGCAATAAGATAATATAAGGTTTGAAAACAAGGTAGAATAGAGTAAGATTAGGTAAGGTATGTTAACATAAGGTTGAACACACTAGAATTACAAAGGTATATTAACAAAAGGTGGAACACAGTAAGATTACAAAATGTATGGTAACATAAGGTAGAATAGAGTAAGATTGCATAAGGTATGAGAACATAAGGTAGACTCAGTAAGATTACAAAAGGTATAGTAACATAAAATGGAATATAGTAAGATTACATAAGGTTCGGTAACATAAGGTAGAATACAGTAAAATTACATAAGGTATGGTAACATAAGGTAGAACAAAGTGAGATTACAAAAGATATGGTAACATAAGGAGGAATACAGTAGTATTACATTAGGTATGGTACCATTAGGTATCCGAGTAAGATTACAAAAATGTATGGTAACATAAGGTGCAATACAATAAGATTACAAAAGGTATGGTAAGATAATTTGGAATACTGTAACATTACATAAGGCTTGAAAGCATACGGTAGAATATAGTAAGATCACTTAAGGTATGTTAAATTTAGGTTGAACACAGTAAGATTACAAAAGGTATGGTAACATAAGGTGGAATACAGTAAGATTACAAAAATGTATGGTAACATAAGGTAGAGAACAGTAAGATTACAAAAGGTATGGTAACCTAGGGAGGAATACAGAGAGATTGCACAAGCTATGGTAACATAAGGTAGAATAAAGTAAGATTACATAATGTATGTTAACATAAGGTGGAACACAGTAAAAAGAACAAAAAATGGTAACATAAGATGAAATACAGTAAGATTACATAAGGAATGTTAACATAATACAGTAAGATTACAGAATTATCAGTAGAATACAGTAAGATTACATAAGGCATGTTAATATAAGGTTGAACACAGTAAGATTACATAAGGTATGTTAACATAAGGTTGAACACAGTAAGATCATAAAAGGTATGGTAAAATAAGGCGAAATACACTAACATTACATAAGATATGACAACATAAGGTAGAATAGAGTAAGATTACATGAGGTATGGTAACATAAGGTAGAATAGAGTAAGATTACAAAAATGTATGGTAACATAAGCTAGACCACAGTAAGATTACAAAAGGTATGGTAAGATACGAAGGAATACAGTAAGATTACATAAGGTATGGTAACATAAGGTAGAATACAGTAAGATTAAAAAAAGTATGGTAACATAAGATAGAACACAGTAAGATTACTAAAGATATGGTAACATAAGGAGGAATACAGTAGTATTATATTAGGTATGGTACCATTAGGTATCCGAGTAAGATTACAAAAATGTATGGTAACATAAGGTGCAATACAATAAGATTACAAAAGGTATGGTAAGATAATTTGGAATACTGTAACATTACATAAGGCTTGAAAGCATACGGTAGAATATAGTAAGATCACTTAAGGTATGTTAAATTTAGGTTGAACACAGTAAGATTACAAAAGGTATGGTAACATAAGGTGGAATACAGTAAGATTACAAAAATGTATGGTAACATAAGGTAGAGAACAGTAAGATTACAAAAGGTATGGTAACCTAGGGAGGAATACAGAGAGATTGCACAAGCTATGGTAACATAAGGT
Organism: Eleutherodactylus coqui; assembly: GCF_035609145.1. NCBI lineage: Eukaryota > Metazoa > Chordata > Amphibia > Anura > Eleutherodactylidae > Eleutherodactylus > Eleutherodactylus coqui. The sequence goes on along the minus strand of NC_089837.1, from coordinate 85,368,613 downwards.
AGAATAAAGTAAGATTACATAATGTATGTTAACATAAGGTGGAACACAGTAAAAAGAACAAAAAATGGCAACATTATGTGAAATACAGTAAGATTACATAAGGAATGTTAACATAATACAGTAAGATTACAGAATTATCAGTAGAATACAGTAAGATTACATAAGGCATGTTAATATAAGGTTGAACACAGTAAGATTACATAAGGTATGTTAACATAAGGTTTAACACAGTAAGATCATAAAAGGTATGGTAAAATAAGGCGGAATACACTAACATTACATAAGATATGACAACATAAGGTAGAATAGAGTAAGATTACATGAGGTATGGTAACATAAGGTAGAATAGAGTAAGATTACAAAAATGTATGGTAACATAAGGTAGACCACAGTAAGATTACAAAAGGTATGGTAAGATACGAAGGAATACAGTAAGATTACATAAGGTATGGTAACATAAGGTAGAATACAGTAAGATTAAAAAAAGTATGGTAACATAAGGTAGAACACAGTAAGATTACTAAAGATATGGTAACATACGGTGGAATACAGCAAGATTACAAAAGGCATTGAAACATCAGCTAGGATAGAATAACATTATGTAAGGTGTGTTAAAATGAAGTAGAACACAGTAATATTACCAAAAGTATGGTAACATAAGGAAGAACATAGTAAGATTACAAAATTTATGGAAACATATAAGGTAGAATAGAGTAAGATTATATTAGGTACGGTAACAATAGGTAGAACACAGCGAGATTACATAAGGGTTGGTAACATAAGGTAGAGAACAGTAAGATTACAAAAGGTATGGTAACCTAGGGAGGAATACAGTAAGATTACATATGGTATGGTAACATAAGGTAGAATAAAGTAAGATTACATAATGTATGTTAACATAAGGTAGAACACGGTAAAAAGAACAAAAAAAATGGTAGCATAAGGTGAAATACAGTAAGAATACATAAACAATGTTAACATAATACAGTAAGATTACAGTATTATCAGTAGAATACAGTAATATTACATAAGGCATGTTAATATAAGGTTGAACACAGTAAGATTACAAAAGGTATGGTAAAATAAGGCGGAATACACTAACATTACATAAGATATGGCAACATAAGGTAGAATAGAGTAAGATTACATGAGGTATGGTAACATAAAATAGAATAGAGTAAGATTACAAAAATGTTTGGTAACATAAGGTAGAGCACAGTAAGATTACAAAATTTACAAAAACATATAAGGTAGAATAGAGTAAGACTATATAAGGTACGGTAACAAAAGGCAGAATACAGCGAGATTACAAAAGGTATAGTAACATAAGGTAGAATACAATAAGATTATATAAGGTATGGTAATATAAGGTAGAATGGAGTAAGATTGCATAAGGTATGGTAACATAAGGTAGAACACAGTAAGATTACAAAAGGTATTGTAACATAACGTAGTACTCAGTAAGATTACATAAGGTATGGTAACAGAAGGTAGAGCACAGTAAGATTACAAAAGGTATGATAATATAAGGTGGAATACAATAAGATAATATAAGGTTTGAAAACAAGGTAGAATAGAGTAAGATTAGGTAAGGTATGTTAACATAAGGTTGAACACACTAGAATTACAAAGGTATATTAACAAAAGGTGGAACACAGTAAGATTACAAAATGTATGGTAACATAAGGTAGAATAGAGTAAGATTGCATAAGGTATGAGAACATAAGGTAGACTCAGTAAGATTACAAAAGGTATAGTAACATAAAATGGAATATAGTAAGATTACATAAGGTTCGGTAACATAAGGAAGAATACAGTAAAATTACATAAGGTATGGTAACATAAGGTAGAACAAAGTGAGATTAGAAAAGATATGGTAACATAAGGAGGAATACAGTAGTATTACATTAGGTATGGTACCATTAGGTATCCGAGTAAGATTACAAAAATGTATGGTAACATAAGGTGCAATACAATAAGATTACAAAAGGTATGGTAAGATAATTTGGAATACTGTAACATTACATAAGGCTTGAAAGCATACGGTAGAATATAGTAAGATCACTTAAGGTATGTTAAATTTAGGTTGAACACAGTAAGATTACAAAAGGTATGGTAACATAAGGTGGTATACAGTAAGATTACAAAAATGTATGATAACATAAGGTAGAGAACAGTAAGATTACAAAAGGTATGGTAACCTAGGGAGGAATACAGAGAGATTGCACAAGCTATGGTAACATAAGGTAGAATAAAGTAAGATTACATAATGTATGTTAACATAAGGTGGAACACAGTAAAAAGAACAAAAAATGGCAACATTATGTGAAATACAGTAAGATTACATAAGGAATGTTAACATAATACAGTAAGATTACAGAATTATCAGTAGAATACAGTAAGATTACATAAGGCATGTTAATATAAGGTTGAACACAGTAAGATTACATAAGGTATGTTAACATAAGGTTGAACACAGTAAGATCATAAAAGGTATGGTAAAATAAGGCGGAATACACTAACATTACATAAGATATGACAACATAAGGTAGAATAGAGTAAGATTACAAAAATGTATGGTAACATAAGGTAGACCACAGTAAGATTACAAAAGGTATGGTAAGATACGAAGGAATACAGTAAGATTACATAAGGTATGGTAACATAAGGTAGAATACAGTAAGATTAAAAAAAGTATGGTAACATAAGGTAGAACACAGTAAGATTACTAAAGATATGGTAACATACGGTGGAATACAGTAAGATTACATAAGGTATTGAAACATCAGCTAGGATAGAATAACATTATGTAAGGTGTGTTAAAATGAAGTAGAACACAGTAATATTACCAAAAGTATGGTAACATGAGGAAGAACATAGTAAGATTACAAAATTTATGGAAACATATAAGGTAGAATAGAGTAAGATTATATAAGGTACGGTAACAATAGGTAGAACACAGCGAGATTACATAAGGGTTGGTAACATAAGGTAGAGAACAGTAAGATTACAAAAGGTATGGTAACCTAGGGAGGAATACAGTAAGATTACATATGGTATGGTAACATAAGGTAGAATAAAGTAAGATTACATAATGTATGTTAACATAAGGTAGAACACGGTAAAAAGAACAAAAAAAATGGTAGCATAAGGTGAAATACAGTAAGAATACATAAGGAATGTTAACATAATACAGTAAGATTACAGTATTATCAGTAGAATACAGTAATATTACATAAGGCATGTTAATATAAGGTTGAACACAGTAAGATTACAAAAGGTATGGTAAAATAAGGCGGAATACACTAACATTACATAAGATATGGCAACATAAGGTAGAATAGAGTAAGATTACATGAGGTATGGTAACATAAAATAGAATAGAGTAAGATTACAAAAATGTTTGGTAACATAAGGTAGAGCACAGTAAGATTACAAAATTTACAAAAACATATAAGGTAGAATAGAGTAAGACTATATAAGGTACGGTAACAAAAGGCAGAATACAGCGAGATTACAAAAGGTATAGTAACATAAGGTAGAATACAATAAGATTATATAAGGTATGGTAATATAAGGTAGAATGGAGTAAGATTGCATAAGGTATGGTAACATAAGGTAGAACACAGTAAGATTACAAAAGGTATTGTAACATAACGTAGTACTCAGTAAGATTACATAAGGTATGGTAACAGAAGGTAGAGCACAGTAAGATTACAAAAGGTATGATAATATAAGGTGGAATGCAATAAGATAATATAAGGTTTGAAAACAACGTAGAATAGAGTAAGATTAGGTAAGGTATGTTAACATAAGGTTGAACACACTAGAATTACAAAGGTATATTAACAAAAGGTGGAACACAGTAAGATTACAAAATGTATGGTAACATAAGGTAGAATAGAGTAAGATTGCATAAGGTATGAGAACATAAGGTAGACTCAGTAAGATTACAAAAGGTATAGTAACATAAAATGGAATATAGTAAGATTACATAAGGTTCGGTAACATAAGGTAGAATACAGTAAAATTACATAAGGTATGGTAACATAAGGTAGAACAAAGTGAGATTAGAAAAGATATGGTAACATAAGGAGGAATACAGTAGTATTACATTAGGTATGGTACCATTAGGTATCCGAGTAAGATTACAAAAATGTATGGTAACATAAGGTGCAATACAATAAGATTACAAAAGGTATGGTAAGATAATTTGGAATACTGTAACATTACATAAGGCTTGAAAGCATACGGTAGAATATAGTAAGATCACTTAAGGTATGTTAAATTTAGGTTGAACACAGTAAGATTACAAAAGGTATGGTAACATAAGGTGGAATACAGTAAGATTACAAAAATGTATGGTAACATAAGGTAGAGAACAGTAAGATTACAAAAGGTATGGTAACCTAGGGAGGAATACAGAGAGATTGCACAAGCTATGGTAACATAAGGTAGAATAAAGTAAGATTACATAATGTATGTTAACATAAGGTGGAACACAGTAAAAAGAACAAAAAATGGTAACATAAGATGAAATACAGTAAGATTACATAAGGAATGTTAACATAATACAGTAAGATTACAGAATTATCAGTAGAATACAGTAAGATTACATAAGGCATGTTAATATAAGGTTGAACACAGTAAGATTACATAAGGTATGTTAACATAAGGTTGAACACAGTAAGATCATAAAAGGTATGGTAAAATAAGGCGAAATACACTAACATTACATAAGATATGACAACATAAGGTAGAATAGAGTAAGATTACATGAGGTATGGTAACATAAGGTAGAATAGAGTAAGATTACAAAAATGTATGGTAACATAAGCTAGACCACAGTAAGATTACAAAAGGTATGGTAAGATACGAAGGAATACAGTAAGATTACATAAGGTATGGTAACATAAGGTAGAATACAGTAAGATTAAAAAAAGTATGGTAACATAAGATAGAACACAGTAAGATTACTAAAGATATGGTAACATAAGGAGGAATACAGTAGTATTACATTAGGTATGGTACCATTAGGTATCCGAGTAAGATTACAAAAATGTATGGTAACATAAGGTGCAATACAATAAGATTACAAAAGGTATGGTAAGATAATTTGGAATACTGTAACATTACATAAGGCTTGAAAGCATACGGTAGAATATAGTAAGATCACTTAAGGTATGTTAAATTTAGGTTGAACACAGTAAGATTACAAAAGGTATGGTAACATAAGGTGGAATACAGTAAGATTACAAAAATGTATGGTAACATAAGGTAGAGAACAGTAAGATTACAAAAGGTATGGTAACCTAGGGAGGAATACAGAGAGATTGCACAAGCTATGGTAACATAAGGTAGAATAAAGTAAGATTACATAATGTATGTTAACATAAGGTGGAACACAGTAAAAAGAACAAAAAATGGCAACATTATGTGAAATACAGTAAGATTACATAAGGAATGTTAACATAATACAGTAAGATTACAGAATTATCAGTAGAATACAGTAAGATTACATAAGGCATGTTAATATAAGGTTGAACACAGTAAGATTACATAAGGTATGTTAACATAAGGTTTAACACAGTAAGATCATAAAAGGTATGGTAAAATAAGGCGGAATACACTAACATTGCATAAGATATGACAACATAAGGTAGAATAGAGTAAGATTACATGAGGTATGGTAACATAAGGTAGAATAGAGTAAGATTACAAAAATGTATGGTAACATAAGGTAGACCACAGTAAGATTACAAAAGGTATGGTAAGATACGAAGGAATACAGTAAGATTACATAAGGTATGGTAACATAAGGTAGAATACAGTAAGATTAAAAAAAGTATGGTAACATAAGGTAGAACACAGTAAGATTACTAAAGATATGGTAACATACGGTGGAATACAGCAAGATTACATAAGGCATTGAAACATCAGCTAGGATAGAATAACATTATGTAAGGTGTGTTAAAATGAAGTAGAACACAGTAATATTACCAAAAGTATGGTAACATAAGGAAGAACATAGTAAGATTACAAAATTTATGGAAACATATAAGGTAGAATAGAGTAAGATTATATTAGGTACGGTAACAATAGGTAGAACACAGCGAGATTACATAAGGGTTGGTAACATAAGGTAGAGAACAGTAAGATTACAAAAGGTATGGTAACCTAGGGAGGAATACAGTAAGATTACATATGGTATGGTAACATAAGGTAGAATAAAGTAAGATTACATAATGTATGTTAACATAAGGTAGAACACGGTAAAAAGAACAAAAAAAATGGTAGCATAAGGTGAAATACAGTAAGAATACATAAGGAATGTTAACATAATACAGTAAGATTACAGTATTATCAGTAGAATACAGTAATATTACATAAGGCATGTTAATATAAGGTTGAACACAGTAAGATTACAAAAGGTATGGTAAAATAAGGCGGAATACACTAACATTACATAAGATATGGCAACATAAGGTAGAATAGAGTAAGATTACATGAGGTATGGTAACATAAAATAGAATAGAGTAAGATTACAAAAATGTTTGGTAACATAAGGTAGAGCACAGTAAGATTACAAAATTTACAAAAACATATAAGGTAGAATAGAGTAAGACTATATAAGGTACGGTAACAAAAGGCAGAATACAGCGAGATTACAAAAGGTATAGTAACATAAGGTAGAATACAATAAGATTATATAAGGTATGGTAATATAAGGTAGAATGGAGTAAGATTGCATAAGGTATGGTAACATAAGGTAGAACACAGTAAGATTACAAAAGGTATTGTAACATAACGTAGTACTCAGTAAGATTACATAAGGTATGGTAACAGAAGGTAGAGCACAGTAAGATTACAAAAGGTATGATAATATAAGGTGGAATACAATAAGATAATATAAGGTTTGAAAACAAGGTAGAATAGAGTAAGATTAGGTAAGGTATGTTAACATAAGGTTGAACACACTAGAATTACAAAGGTATATTAACAAAAGGTGGAACACAGTAAGATTACAAAATGTATGGTAACATAAGGTAGAATAGAGTAAGATTGCATAAGGTATGAGAACATAAGGTAGACTCAGTAAGATTACAAAAGGTATAGTAACATAAAATGGAATATAGTAAGATTACATAAGGTTCGGTAACATAAGGAAGAATACAGTAAAATTACATAAGGTATGGTAACATAAGGTAGAACAAAGTGAGATTAGAAAAGATATGGTAACATAAGGAGGAATACAGTAGTATTACATTAGGTATGGTACCATTAGGTATCCGAGTAAGATTACAAAAATGTATGGTAACATAAGGTGCAATACAATAAGATTACAAAAGGTATGGTAAGATAATTTGGAATACTGTAACATTACATAAGGCTTGAAAGCATACGGTAGAATATAGTAAGATCACTTAAGGTATGTTAAATTTAGGTTGAACACAGTAAGATTACAAAAGGTATGGTAACATAAGGTGGAATACAGTAAGATTACAAAAATGTATGATAACATAAGGTAGAGAACAGTAAGATTACAAAAGGTATGGTAACCTAGGGAGGAATACAGAGAGATTGCACAAGCTATGGTAACATAAGGTAGAATAAAGTAAGATTACATAATGTATGTTAACATAAGGTGGAACACAGTAAAAAGAACAAAAAATGGCAACATTATGTGAAATACAGTAAGATTACATAAGGAATGTTAACATAATACAGTAAGATTACAGAATTATCAGTAGAATACAGTAAGATTACATAAGGCATGTTAATATAAGGTTGAACACAGTAAGATTACATAAGGTATGTTAACATAAGGTTGAACACAGTAAGATCATAAAAGGTATGGTAAAATAAGGCGGAATACACTAACATTACATAAGATATGACAACATAAGGTAGAATAGAGTAAGATTACAAAAATGTATGGTAACATAAGGTAGACCACAGTAAGATTACAAAAGGTATGGTAAGATACGAAGGAATACAGTAAGATTACATAAGGTATGGTAACATAAGGTAGAATACAGTAAGATTAAAAAAAGTATGGTAACATAAGGTAGAACACAGTAAGATTACTAAAGATATGGTAACATACGGTGGAATACAGTAAGATTACATAAGGTATTGAAACATCAGCTAGGATAGAATAACATTATGTAAGGTGTGTTAAAATGAAGTAGAACACAGTAATATTACCAAAAGTATGGTAACATGAGGAAGAACATAGTAAGATTACAAAATTTATGGAAACATATAAGGTAGAATAGAGTAAGATTATATAAGGTACGGTAACAATAGGTAGAACACAGCGAGATTACATAAGGGTTGGTAACATAAGGTAGAGAACAGTAAGATTACAAAAGGTATGGTAACCTAGGGAGGAATACAGTAAGATTACATATGGTATGGTAACATAAGGTAGAATAAAGTAAGATTACATAATGTATGTTAACATAAGGTAGAACACGGTAAAAAGAACAAAAAAAATGGTAGCATAAGGTGAAATACAGTAAGAATACATAAGGAATGTTAACATAATACAGTAAGATTACAGTATTATCAGTAGAATACAGTAATATTACATAAGGCATGTTAATATAAGGTTGAACACAGTAAGATTACAAAAGGTATGGTAAAATAAGGCGGAATACACTAACATTACATAAGATATGGCAACATAAGGTAGAATAGAGTAAGATTACATGAGGTATGGTAACATAAAACAGAATAGAGTAAGATTACAAAAATGTTTGGTAACATAAGGTAGAGCACAGTAAGATTACAAAATTTACAAAAACATATAAGGTAGAATAGAGTAAGACTATATAAGGTACGGTAACAAAAGGCAGAATACAGCGAGATTACAAAAGGTATAGTAACATAAGGTAGAATACAATAAGATTATATAAGGTATGGTAATATAAGGTAGAATGGAGTAAGATTGCATAAGGTATGGTAACATAAGGTAGAACACAGTAAGATTACAAAAGGTATTGTAACATAACGTAGTACTCAGTAAGATTACATAAGGTATGGTAACAGAAGGTAGAGCACAGTAAGATTACAAAAGGTATGATAATATAAGGTGGAATACAATAAGATAATATAAGGTTTGAAAACAAGGTAGAATAGAGTAAGATTAGGTAAGGTATGTTAACATAAGGTTGAACACACTAGAATTACAAAGGTATATTAACAAAAGGTGGAACACAGTAAGATTACAAAATGTATGGTAACATAAGGTAGAATAGAGTAAGATTGCATAAGGTATGAGAACATAAGGTAGACTCAGTAAGGTTACAAAAGGTATAGTAACATAAAATGGAATATAGTAAGATTACATAAGGTTCGGTAACATAAGGTAGAACACAGTAAGATTACAAAAGGTATTGTAACATAACGTAGTACTCAGTAAGATTACATAAGGTATGGTAACAGAAGGTAGAGCACAGTAAGATTACAAAAGGTATGATAATATAAGGTGGAATACAATAAGATAATATAAGGTTTGAAAACAAGGTAGAATAGAGTAAGATTAGGTAAGGTATGTTAACATAAGGTTGAACACACTAGAATTACAAAGGTATATTAACAAAAGGTGGAACACAGTAAGATGACAAAATGTATGGTAACATAAGGTAGAATAGAGTAAGATTGCATAAGGTATGAGAACATAAGGTAGACTCAGTAAGATTACAAAAGGTATAGTAACATAAAATGGAATATAGTAAGATTACATAAGGTTCGGTAACATAAGGTAGAATACAGTAAGATTACATAAGGTATGGTAACATAAGGTAGAACAAAGTGAGATTACAAAAGATATGGTAACATAAGGAGGAATACAGTAGTATTACATTAGGTATGGTACCATTAGGTATCCGAGTAAGATTACAAAAATGTATGGTAACATAAGGTGCAATACAATAAGATTACAAAAGGTATGGTAAGATAATTTGGGATACTGTAACATTACATAAGGCTTGAAAGCATACGGTAGAATATAGTAAGATCACTTAAGGTATGCTAAATTTAGGTTGAACACAGTAAGATTACAAAAATGTTTGGTAACATAAGGTAGAGCACAGTAAGATTACAAAATTTACAAAAACATATAAGGTAGAATAGAGTAAGACTATATAAGGTACGGTAACAAAAGGCAGAATACAGCGAGATTACAAAAGGTATAGTAACATAAGGTAGAATACAATAAGATTATATAAGGTATGGTAATATAAGGTAGAATGGAGTAAGATTGCATAAGGTATGGTAACATAAGGTAGAACACAGTAAGATTACAAAAGGTATTGTAACATAACGTAGTACTCAGTAAGATTACATAAGGTATGGTAACAGAAGGTAGAGCACAGTAAGATTACAAAAGGTATGATAATATAAGGTGGAATACAATAAGATAATATAAGGTTTGAAAACAAGGTAGAATAGAGTAAGATTAGGTAAGGTATGTTAACATAAGGTTGAACACACTAGAATTACAAAGGTATATTAACAAAAGGTGGAACACAGTAAGATTACAAAATGTATGGTAACATAAGGTAGAATAGAGTAAGATTGCATAAGGTATGAGAACATAAGGTAGACTCAGTAAGGTTACAAAAGGTATAGTAACATAAAATGGAATATAGTAAGATTACATAAGGTTCGGTAACATAAGGTAGAACACAGTAAGATTACAAAAGGTATTGTAACATAACGTAGTACTCAGTAAGATTACATAAGGTATGGTAACAGAAGGTAGAGCACAGTAAGATTACAAAAGGTATGATAATATAAGGTGGAATACAATAAGATAATATAAGGTTTGAAAACAAGGTAGAATAGAGTAAGATTAGGTAAGGTATGTTAACATAAGGTTGAACACACTAGAATTACAAAGGTATATTAACAAAAGGTGGAACACAGTAAGATGACAAAATGTATGGTAACATAAGGTAGAATAGAGTAAGATTGCATAAGGTATGAGAACATAAGGTAGACTCAGTAAGATTACAAAAGGTATAGTAACATAAAATGGAATATAGTAAGATTACATAAGGTTCGGTAACATAAGGTAGAATACAGTAAGATTACATAAGGTATGGTAACATAAGGTAGAACAAAGTGAGATTACAAAAGATATGGTAACATAAGGAGGAATACAGTAGTATTACATTAGGTATGGTACCATTAGGTATCCGAGTAAGATTACAAAAATGTATGGTAACATAAGGTGCAATACAATAAGATTACAAAAGGTATGGTAAGATAATTTGGAATACTGTAACATTACATAAGGCTTGAAAGCATACGGTAGAATATAGTAAGATCACTTAAGGTATGCTAAATTTAGGTTGAACACAGTAAGATTACAAAAATGTTTGGTAACATAAGGTAGAGCACAGTAAGATTACAAAATTTACAAAAACATATAAGGTAGAATAGAGTAAGACTATATAAGGTACGGTAACAAAAGGCAGAATACAGCGAGATTACAAAAGGTATAGTAACATAAGGTAGAATACAATAAGATTATATAAGGTATGGTAATATAAGGTAGAATGGAGTAAGATTGCATAAGGTATGGTAACATAAGGTAGAACACAGTAAGATTACAAAAGGTATTGTAACATAACGTAGTACTCAGTAAGATTACATAAGGTATGGTAACAGAAGGTAGAGCACAGTAAGATTACAAAAGGTATGATAATATAAGGTGGAATACAATAAGATAATATAAGGTTTGAAAACAAGGTAGAATAGAGTAAGATTAGGTAAGGTATGTTAACATAAGGTTGAACACACTAGAATTACAAAGGTATATTAACAAAAGGTGGAACACAGTAAGATGACAAAATGTATGGTAACATAAGGTAGAATAGAGTAAGATTGCATAAGGTATGAGAACATAAGGTAGACTCAGTAAGATTACAAAAGGTATAGTAACATAAAATGGAATATAGTAAGATTACATAAGGTTCGGTAACATAAGGTAGAATACAGTAAGATTACATAAGGTATGGTAACATAAGGTAGAACAAAGTGAGATTACAAAAGATATGGTAACATAAGGAGGAATACAGTAGTATTACATTAGGTATGGTACCATTAGGTATCCGAGTAAGATTACAAAAATGTATGGTAACATAAGGTGCAATACAATAAGATTACAAAAGGTATGGTAAGATAATTTGGGATACTGTAACATTACATAAGGCTTGAAAGCATACGGTAGAATATAGTAAGATCACTTAAGGTATGCTAAATTTAGGTTGAACACAGTAAGATTACAAAAGGTATGGTAACATAAGGTGGAATACAGTAAGATTACAAAAATGTATGGTAACATAAGGTAGAGAACAGTAAGATTACAAAAGGCATGGTAACCTAGGGAGGAATACAGAGAGATTGCACAAGCTATGGTAACATAAGGTAGAATAAAGTAAGATTACAAAAATGTATGGTAACATAAGGTAGAGAACAGTAAGATTACAAAAGGTATGGTAACCTAGGGAGGAATACAGAGAGATTGCACAAGCTATGGTAACATAAGGTAGAATAAAGTAAGATTACATAATGTATGTTAACATAAGGTGGAACACAGTAAAAAGAACAAAAAATGGCAACATTATATGAAATACAGTAAGATTACATAAGGAATGTTAACATAATACAGTAAGATTACAGAATTATCAGTAGAATACAGTAAGATTACATAAGGCATGTTAATATAAGGTTGAACACAGTAAGATTACATAAGGTATGTTAACATAAGGTTGAACACAGTAAGATCATAAAAGGTATGGTAAAATAAGTCGGAATACACTAACATTACATAAGATATGACAACATAAGGTAGAATAGAGTAAGATTACATGAGGTATGGTAACATAAGGTAGAATAGAGTAAGATTACAAAAATGTATGGTAACATAAGGTAGACCACAGTAAGATTACAAAAGGTATGGTAAGATACGAAGGAATACAGTAAGATTACATAAGGTATGGTAACATAAGGTAGAATACAGTAAGATTAAAAAATGTATGGTAACATAAGGTAGAACACAGTAAGATTATTAAAGATATGGTAACATACGGTGGAATACAGCAAGATTACATAAGGCATTGAAACATCAGCTAGGATAGAATAACATTATGTAAGGTGTGTTAAAATGAAGTAGAACACAGTAATATTACCAAAAGTATGGTAACATAAGGAAGAACATAGTAAGATTACAAAATTTATGAAAACATATAAGGTAGAATAGAGTAAGATTATATAAGGTACGATAACAATAGGTAGAACACAGCGAGATTACATAAAGTATGGTAACATAAGGTAGAGAACAGTAAGATTACAAAAGGTATGGTAACCTAGGGAGGAATACAGTAAGATTACATATGGTATGGTAACATAAGGTAGAATAAAGTAAGATTACATAATGTATGTTAACATAAGGTAGAACACAGTAAAAAGAACAAAAAAAATGGTAGCATAAGGTGAAATACAGTAAGAATACATAAGGAATGTTAACATAATACAGTAAGATTACAGTATTATCAGTAGAATACAGTAATATTACATAAGGCATGTTAATATAAGGTTGAACAAGTAAGATTACAAAAGGTATGGTAAGATAAGGCGGAATACACTAACATTACATAAGATATGGCAACATAAGGTAGAATAGAGTAAGATTACATGAGGTATGGTAACATAAGGTAGAATAGAGTAAGATCACAAAAATGTATGGTAACATAAGGTAGACCACAGTAAGATTACAAAAGGTATGGTAAGATACGAAGGAATACAGTAAGATTACATAAGGTATGGTAACATAAGGTAGAATACAGTAAGATTAAAAAAAGTATGGTAACATAAGGTAGAACACAGTAAGATTACTAAAGATATGGTAACATAAGGTGGAATACAGGAAGATTACATAAGGCATTGAAACATCAGCTAGGATAGAATAACATTATGTAAGGTGTGTTAAAATGAAGTAGAACACAGTAATATTACCAAAAGTATGGTAACATAAGGAAGAACATAGTAAGATTACAAAATTTATGGAAACATATAAGGTAGAATAGAGTAAGATTATATAAGGTACGATAACAATAGGTAGAACACAGCGAGATTACATAAAGTATGGTAACATAAGGTAGAGAACAGTAAGATTACAAAAGGTATGGTAACCTAGGGAGGAATACAGTAAGATTACATATGGTATGGTAACATAAGGTAGAATAAAGTAAGATTACATAATGTATGTTAAAATAAGGTAAAACACAGTAAAAAGAACAAAAAAAATGGTAGCATAAGGTGAAATACAGTAAGAATACATAAGGAATGTTAACATAATACAGTAAGATTACAGTATTATCAGTAGAATACAGTAATATTACATAAGGCATGTTAATATAAGGTTGAACACAGTAAGATTACAAAAGGTATGGTAAAATAAGGCGGAATACACTAACATTACATAAGATATGGCAACATAAGGTAGAATAGAGTAAGATTACATGAGGTATGGTAACATAAAATAGAATAGAGTAAGATTACAAAAATGTTTGGTAACATAAGGTAGAGCACAGTAAGATTACAAAATTTACAAAAACATATAAGGTAGAATAGAGTAAGACTATATAAGGTACGGTAACAAAAGGCAGAATACAGCGAGATTACAAAAGGTATAGTAACATAAGGTAGAATACAATAAGATTATATAAGGTATGGTAATATAAGGTAGAATGGAGTAAGATTGCATAAGGTATGGTAACATAAGGTAGAACACAGTAAGATTACAAAAGGTATTGTAACATAACGTAGTACTCAGTAAGATTACATAAGGTATGGTAACAGAAGGTAGAGCACAGTAAGATTACAAAAGGTATGATAATATAAGGTGGAATACAATAAGATAATATAAGGTTTGAAAACAAGGTAGAATAGAGTAAGATTAGGTAAGGTATGTTAACATAAGGTTGAACACACTAGAATTACAAAGGTATATTAACAAAAGGTGGAACACAGTAAGATTACAAAATGTATGGTAACATAAGGTAGAATAGAGTAAGATTGCATAAGGTATGAGAACATAAGGTAGACTCAGTAAGATTACAAAAGGTATAGTAACATAAAATGGAATATAGTAAGATTACATAAGGTTCGGTAACATAAGGAAGAATACAGTAAAATTACATAAGGTATGGTAACATAAGGTAGAACAAAGTGAGATTAGAAAAGATATGGTAACATAAGGAGGAATACAGTAGTATTACATTAGGTATGGTACCATTAGGTATCCGAGTAAGATTACAAAAATGTATGGTAACATAAGGTGCAATACAATAAGATTACAAAAGGTATGGTAAGATAATTTGGAATACTGTAACATTACATAAGGCTTGAAAGCATACGGTAGAATATAGTAAGATCACTTAAGGTATGTTAAATTTAGGTTGAACACAGTAAGATTACAAAAGGTATGGTAACATAAGGTGGAATACAGTAAGATTACAAAAATGCATGATAACATAAGGTAGAGAACAGTAAGATTACAAAAGGTATGGTAACCTAGGGAGGAATACAGAGAGATTGCACAAGCTATGGTAACATAAGGTAGAATAAAGTAAGATTACATAATGTATGTTAACATAAGGTGGAACACAGTAAAAAGAACAAAAAATGGCAACATTATGTGAAATACAGTAAGATTACATAAGGAATGTTAACATAATACAGTAAGATTACAGAATTATCAGTAGAATACAGTAAGATTACATAAGGCATGTTAATATAAGGTTGAACACAGTAAGATTACATAAGGTATGTTAACATAAGGTTGAACACAGTAAGATCATAAAAGGTATGGTAAAATAAGGCGGAATACACTAACATTACATAAGATATGACAACATAAGGTAGAATAGAGTAAGATTACAAAAATGTATGGTAACATAAGGTAGACCACAGTAAGATTACAAAAGGTATGGTAAGATACGAAGGAATACAGTAAGATTACATAAGGTATGGTAACATAAGGTAGAATACAGTAAGATTAAAAAAAGTATGGTAACATAAGGTAGAACACAGTAAGATTACTAAAGATATGGTAACATACGGTGGAATACAGTAAGATTACATAAGGTATTGAAACATCAGCTAGGATAGAATAACATTATGTAAGGTGTGTTAAAATGAAGTAGAACACAGTAATATTACCAAAAGTATGGTAACATGAGGAAGAACATAGTAAGATTACAAAATTTATGGAAACATATAAGGTAGAATAGAGTAAGATTATATAAGGTACGGTAACAATAGGTAGAACACAGCGAGATTACATAAGGGTTGGTAACATAAGGTAGAGAACAGTAAGATTACAAAAGGTATGGTAACCTAGGGAGGAATACAGTAAGATTACATATGGTATGGTAACATAAGGTAGAATAAAGTAAGATTACATAATGTATGTTAACATAAGGTAGAACACGGTAAAAAGAACAAAAAAAATGGTAGCATAAGGTGAAATACAGTAAGAATACATAAGGAATGTTAACATAATACAGTAAGATTACAGTATTATCAGTAGAATACAGTAATATTACATAAGGCATGTTAATATAAGGTTGAACACAGTAAGATTACAAAAGGTATGGTAAAATAAGGCGGAATACACTAACATTACATAAGATATGGCAACATAAGGTAGAATAGAGTAAGATTACATGAGGTATGGTAACATAAAACAGAATAGAGTAAGATTACAAAAATGTTTGGTAACATAAGGTAGAGCACAGTAAGATTACAAAATTTACAAAAACATATAAGGTAGAATAGAGTAAGACTATATAAGGTACGGTAACAAAAGGCAGAATACAGCGAGATTACAAAAGGTATAGTAACATAAGGTAGAATACAATAAGATTATATAAGGTATGGTAATATAAGGTAGAATGGAGTAAGATTGCATAAGGTATGGTAACATAAGGTAGAACACAGTAAGATTACAAAAGGTATTGTAACATAACGTAGTACTCAGTAAGATTACATAAGGTATGGTAACAGAAGGTAGAGCACAGTAAGATTACAAAAGGTATGATAATATAAGGTGGAATACAATAAGATAATATAAGGTTTGAAAACAAGGTAGAATAGAGTAAGATTAGGTAAGGTATGTTAACATAAGGTTGAACACACTAGAATTACAAAGGTATATTAACAAAAGGTGGAACACAGTAAGATTACAAAATGTATGGTAACATAAGGTAGAATAGAGTAAGATTGCATAAGGTATGAGAACATAAGGTAGACTCAGTAAGGTTACAAAAGGTATAGTAACATAAAATGGAATATAGTAAGATTACATAAGGTTCGGTAACATAAGGTAGAACACAGTAAGATTACAAAAGGTATTGTAACATAACGTAGTACTCAGTAAGATTACATAAGGTATGGTAACAGAAGGTAGAGCACAGTAAGATTACAAAAGGTATGATAATATAAGGTGGAATACAATAAGATAATATAAGGTTTGAAAACAAGGTAGAATAGAGTAAGATTAGGTAAGGTATGTTAACATAAGGTTGAACACACTAGAATTACAAAGGTATATTAACAAAAGGTGGAACACAGTAAGATGACAAAATGTATGGTAACATAAGGTAGAATAGAGTAAGATTGCATAAGGTATGAGAACATAAGGTAGACTCAGTAAGATTACAAAAGGTATAGTTACATAAAATGGAATATAGTAAGATTACATAAGGTTCGGTAACATAAGGTAGAATACAGTAAGATTACATAAGGTATGGTAACATAAGGTAGAACAAAGTGAGATTACAAAAGATATGGTAACATAAGGAGGAATACAGTAGTATTACATTAGGTATGGTACCATTAGGTATCCGAGTAAGATTACAAAAATGTATGGTAACATAAGGTGCAATACAATAAGATTACAAAAGGTATGGTAAGATAATTTGGGATACTGTAACATTACATAAGGCTTGAAAGCATACGGTAGAATATAGTAAGATCACTTAAGGTATGCTAAATTTAGGTTGAACACAGTAAGATTACAAAAATGTTTGGTAACATAAGGTAGAGCACAGTAAGATTACAAAATTTACAAAAACATATAAGGTAGAATAGAGTAAGACTATATAAGGTACGGTAACAAAAGGCAGAATACAGCGAGATTACAAAAGGTATAGTAACATAAGGTAGAATACAATAAGATTATATAAGGTATGGTAATATAAGGTAGAATGGAGTAAGATTGCATAAGGTATGGTAACATAAGGTAGAACACAGTAAGATTACAAAAGGTATTGTAACATAACGTAGTACTCAGTAAGATTACATAAGGTATGGTAACAGAAGGTAGAGCACAGTAAGATTACAAAAGGTATGATAATATAAGGTGGAATACAATAAGATAATATAAGGTTTGAAAACAAGGTAGAATAGAGTAAGATTAGGTAAGGTATGTTAACATAAGGTTGAACACACTAGAATTACAAAGGTATATTAACAAAAGGTGGAACACAGTAAGATTACAAAATGTATGGTAACATAAGGTAGAATAGAGTAAGATTGCATAAGGTATGAGAACATAAGGTAGACTCAGTAAGGTTACAAAAGGTATAGTAACATAAAATGGAATATAGTAAGATTACATAAGGTTCGGTAACATAAGGTAGAACACAGTAAGATTACAAAAGGTATTGTAACATAACGTAGTACTCAGTAAGATTACATAAGGTATGGTAACAGAAGGTAGAGCACAGTAAGATTACAAAAGGTATGATAATATAAGGTGGAATACAATAAGATAATATAAGGTTTGAAAACAAGGTAGAATAGAGTAAGATTAGGTAAGGTATGTTAACATAAGGTTGAACACACTAGAATTACAAAGGTATATTAACAAAAGGTGGAACACAGTAAGATGACAAAATGTATGGTAACATAAGGTAGAATAGAGTAAGATTGCATAAGGTATGAGAACATAAGGTAGACTCAGTAAGATTACAAAAGGTATAGTAACATAAAATGGAATATAGTAAGATTACATAAGGTTCGGTAACATAAGGTAGAATACAGTAAGATTACATAAGGTATGGTAACATAAGGTAGAACAAAGTGAGATTACAAAAGATATGGTAACATAAGGAGGAATACAGTAGTATTACATTAGGTATGGTACCATTAGGTATCCGAGTAAGATTACAAAAATGTATGGTAACATAAGGTGCAATACAATAAGATTACAAAAGGTATGGTAAGATAATTTGGAATACTGTAACATTACATAAGGCTTGAAAGCATACGGTAGAATATAGTAAGATCACTTAAGGTATGCTAAATTTAGGTTGAACACAGTAAGATTACAAAAATGTTTGGTAACATAAGGTAGAGCACAGTAAGATTACAAAATTTACAAAAACATATAAGGTAGAATAGAGTAAGACTATATAAGGTACGGTAACAAAAGGCAGAATACAGCGAGATTACAAAAGGTATAGTAACATAAGGTAGAATACAATAAGATTATATAAGGTATGGTAATATAAGGTAGAATGGAGTAAGATTGCATAAGGTATGGTAACATAAGGTAGAACACAGTAAGATTACAAAAGGTATTGTAACATAACGTAGTACTCAGTAAGATTACATAAGGTATGGTAACAGAAGGTAGAGCACAGTAAGATTACAAAAGGTATGATAATATAAGGTGGAATACAATAAGATAATATAAGGTTTGAAAACAAGGTAGAATAGAGTAAGATTAGGTAAGGTATGTTAACATAAGGTTGAACACACTAGAATTACAAAGGTATATTAACAAAAGGTGGAACACAGTAAGATGACAAAATGTATGGTAACATAAGGTAGAATAGAGTAAGATTGCATAAGGTATGAGAACATAAGGTAGACTCAGTAAGATTACAAAAGGTATAGTAACATAAAATGGAATATAGTAAGATTACATAAGGTTCGGTAACATAAGGTAGAATACAGTAAGATTACATAAGGTATGGTAACATAAGGTAGAACAAAGTGAGATTACAAAAGATATGGTAACATAAGGAGGAATACAGTAGTATTACATTAGGTATGGTACCATTAGGTATCCGAGTAAGATTACAAAAATGTATGGTAACATAAGGTGCAATACAATAAGATTACAAAAGGTATGGTAAGATAATTTGGGATACTGTAACATTACATAAGGCTTGAAAGCATACGGTAGAATATAGTAAGATCACTTAAGGTATGCTAAATTTAGGTTGAACACAGTAAGATTACAAAAGGTATGGTAACATAAGGTGGAATACAGTAAGATTACAAAAATGTATGGTAACATAAGGTAGAGAACAGTAAGATTACAAAAGGCATGGTAACCTAGGGAGGAATACAGAGAGATTGCACAAGCTATGGTAACATAAGGTAGAATAAAGTAAGATTACAAAAATGTATGGTAACATAAAGTAGAGAACAGTAAGATTACAAAAGGTATGGTAACCTAGGGAGGAATACAGAGAGATTGCACAAGCTATGGTAACATAAGGTAGAATAAAGTAAGATTACATAATGTATGTTAACATAAGGTGGAACACAGTAAAAAGAACAAAAAATGGCAACATTATATGAAATACAGTAAGATTACATAAGGAATGTTAACATAATACAGTAAGATTACAGAATTATCAGTAGAATACAGTAAGATTACATAAGGCATGTTAATATAAGGTTGAACACAGTAAGATTACATAAGGTATGTTAACATAAGGTTGAACACAGTAAGATCATAAAAGGTATGGTAAAATAAGTCGGAATACACTAACATTACATAAGATATGACAACATAAGGTAGAATAGAGTAAGATTACATGAGGTATGGTAACATAAGGTAGAATAGAGTAAGATTACAAAAATGTATGGTAACATAAGGTAGACCACAGTAAGATTACAAAAGGTATGGTAAGATACGAAGGAATACAGTAAGATTACATAAGGTATGGTAACATAAGGTAGAATACAGTAAGATTAAAAAAAGTATGGTAACATAAGGTAGAACACAGTAAGATTACTAAAGATATGGTAACATAAGGTGGAATACAGGAAGATTACATAAGGCATTGAAACATCAGCTAGGATAGAATAACATTATGTAAGGTGTGTTAAAATGAAGTAGAACACAGTAATATTACCAAAAGTATGGTAACATAAGGAAGAACATAGTAAGATTACAAAATTTATGGAAACATATAAGGTAGAATAGAGTAAGATTATATAAGGTACGATAACAATAGGTAGAACACAGCGAGATTACATAAAGTATGGTAACATAAGGTAGAGAACAGTAAGATTACAAAAGGTATGGTAACCTAGGGAGGAATACAGTAAGATTACATATGGTATGGTAACATAAGGTAGAATAAAGTAAGATTACATAATGTATGTTAAAATAAGGTAAAACACAGTAAAAAGAACAAAAAAAATGGTAGCATAAGGTGAAATACAGTAAGAATACATAAGGAATGTTAACATAATACAGTAAGATTACAGTATTATCAGTAGAATACAGTAATATTACATAAGGCATGTTAATATAAGGTCGAACACAGTAAGATTACAAAAGGTATGGTAAAATAAGGCGGAATACACTAACATTACATAAGATATGGCAACGTAAGGTAGAATAGAGTATGATTACATGAGGTATGGTAACATAAGGTAGAATAGAGTAAGATTACAAAAAGTATGGTAACATAAGGTAGAGCACAGTAAGATTACAATATTTATGGTAACATATAAGGTAGAATAGAGTAAGACTATATAAGGTACGGTAACAAAAGGTAGAATACAGCGAGATTACATAAGGTATGGTAACATAAGTTAGAACACAGTAAGATTACAAAAGGTCTAGTATATTAAGTTGAAATACAGTAAGATTATATAGGGTTTGAAAACATAAGGTAGAATAGAGTAAGATTATGTAAGGTAAAATAACATAAGTTTGTACATAGTGAGATTACAAAAGGTAAAGTAACATATGGTAGAATACAGAAAGATTACTAATGGTATGGTAACATAAGTGAGAATAGAGTAAGACTGCATCAGGTATGGTAACATAAGTGAGAATAGACTAAGACTGCATAAGGTATGGTAACATAAGGTAGAACACAGTAAAATTGCAAAATGTATGGTAACATTAGGTAGAATAGAGTAAGATTACAAAAGGTATGGCAACAAATGGTAGAACACAGTAAGATTACAAAATGTATAGTAACATAGGTTGAAATACAGTAATATTATATAGGATTTAAAACCATAAGGTAGAATAGAGCAAGGTAACATAAGATATGTTACCGAAGGGTGACCACAGTAAGATTACAAAAGGTATAGTAACATAAGGTGCGATACAGTAAGATTACAAAATGTATGGTAAAATAAGGTAGAATAGAGTAAGATTGCATAAGTTATGGTAATATAAGGTAGACATAGTAAAATTATAAAAGGTATAGCAACATAAGGTGGAATACAGTAAGATTACATAAGGTTAGCTAATATAAGGCAGAATAGAGTAAGATTACAAAAGGTAGTTTAACATAAGGTAGAATACAGTAAGATTACAAAAGATATGGTAACATAACGAGAAATAAAGTAAGATTACATAAGGTATGGTAAAATAAGGTAGAATGGAGTAAGATTATGTAAGAAGTGTTAACATAAGGAAGAACACTGTAAGATTACAAAAGGTATGGTAACATAAGGTGAAATACAGTAAGATTACAAAAGATATGGTAACATAACGAGAAATACAGTAAGATTACATAAGGTATGGAAACATAAGGTAGAATAGAGTAAGATTATGTAAGAAGTGTTAACATAAGGAAGAAGATTACAAAAGGTGTGGTAACAAAAGGTAGAGGAGAGTAGGATTCCAAAAGATATAGTAACATAAGATTGAATGCAGTAAGATTACAAAAGGTTAGGTAACATAAGGTAGACTACAGGTATGTTAACATAAGGTAGGACACAGTAAGATTACAAAAGGTATGGTAACATAAGGAGGAATACACTAACATTACATAAGGTATGGTAACATAAGGTGGAAAACAGTAAGATTACATAATGCATGGTAACAAAAGGAAGAACACAGTAGTTTTTAAAAAAGTACGGTAAAACAAGGGGAAATACAGTAAGAATAGAAAAAGTATGGTAACACTAGGTGAAATACAGTAAGATTACATAAAGTATGGTAACATAAGGCAGAATAGAGGAAGATTACATAAGGCATGTTAACATAAGGTAAAACACAGTAAGATTACAAAAGAAATGGTAACATAAGGTCGAATATAGTATGAATACAAAAGGTATAGAAACGTAATATAGAATAGAGTAAGATTACATAAGGAATGGTGAAAGAAGGTAGAGCACATTAAGATAACAAAAGGTTTAGTAACATAAGGTAGAATACAGTAGGATTACATGAGGTATGGTAACAAAAAGCACAACACAGTTAGATGACATAAGGTATGAAAACATAAGGTAGAATAGAGTACGATTCCATAAGGCTAGGTAACATAAGCTAAAACACAGCAAAATTACAAAAGGTATGGTAACATAAGGTGGAATACAGCAAGATTACAAAATGTTTCGTAACATAAGGTAGAATAGAGCACGATTACGTAAGCTATGGTAATAAGTTAAAATGAAGTAAGATTACATAAAGTATGTTAATATAAGGTAGAACACAGTAAGATTACATGAGGTATGGTAACATAAGGTAGAAAACAGTAAGATTGCAAAAGGTATGGTAACAAATGGTAGAACACAGTAAGATTACAAAACGTATAGTAACATAAATTGCAATACAGTAAGATTATATATGATTTAAAATCATAAGGTAGAATAGAGCAAAAAAACTTAAGGTTTGTTACCAAAGGGTGAACACAGTAAGATTACAAAAGGTATAGTAACATAAGGTGGGATACAGTAAGATTTCAAAATGTATGGTAAAATAAGGTAGAATACAGTAAGATTGCATAAGTTATGGTAACATAAGGTATACACAATAAAATTATAAAAGGTATAGCAACATGAGGTGGAATACAGTTAGATTACAGAGGGTTAGCTAACATAAGGTGGAATACAGTAAGATTACAAAAGGTATGGTAACATAAGGTGGAATAGAGTCAGATTACATAAGGTATGTTAGTACAAGGTAGTATACACTAAGATTACAAAAGGTATGGTAACACAAGGCGGAATACACTAACATTACATTAGGTATTGTAACATAAGATGCAATACAGTAAGAATACATAAGTTATAGAAACATAAGGTAGAAAAAAATAAGAATATGTAAGGAGAGTTAACATAAGGCAAAACACAGTAAGATTACAAAAGGTATGCTAACATAAGGAGAAATAAAGAAAGATTACATAAGGTATGGTAACATAATTTAGAATAGAGAAATATTATGCAAGGTTAGGTAACATTAGGTAGAACACAACAAAATTACAAAAGGTATGGTAATATAAGGTGAAATATAGTAAGATTACATAAGGTATGGTAACATAAGGTGGAATAAAGTAAGATTACATAAGGTATGGTAACAGAAGGTAGAACACAGTTAGATTACAAAACGTAGGCTCACATAAGGTACAATAGAGTAAAATTTCATAAGGTATGTTAACATAAGGTAGAATACAGTAAGATTACAAAAGGTATGGTAACATAACGAGAAATAAAATAAGATTACATAAGGTATGGTAACATAAGGTAGAATAGAGTAAGATTATGTAAGGTTAGGTAACCTAAGGTAGAAGACAGCAAAATTACAAAAGGTATGGTAACGTAATGTGGAATACAGTAAGATTACAAAACGTTTGGTAACATAAGGTAGAATAGAGTAAGATTACGTAAGCTATGGTAATAAGCTAAAATAAAGTAAGATTACAAAAGGTATGTTAATATAAGGTAGAACACAGTAAGATTACAAAAGGTTTGGTAACATAAGGCAGAATAGAGTAAGATTACGTAAGGTATGGTAATAAGTTAAAGTAAAGTAATATTACACAAGGTATGTTAATATAAGGTAGAACATAGTAAGATTGCAAAAGGTATGGTAACATAAGGTAGAGTAGAGTAGGAGTAGAGTGGGATTACAAAAGGTATAGTAACATAAGTTGGAATACAGTAAGATAACATAGGATATGGTAGCAAGGTAGAATAGAGTGAGATTACATAAGGCATTTTAACATAAGGTGGAACACAGTAAAAGTACAAGAAATATGGTAACATAAGGTGGAGTACAGGAAGATTACAAAAGGTATGGTAACAAAACGAGAAATACACTAACATTACATAAGGTATTTTTAACAACAGGTGGAAAACAGTAAAATTACAAAAAGTATGGTAACATAAGGTTGAATACAGTAAGATTACATAAGGTATGGCAACATAGGGTGGAATATAGTAAGATTACAAAAGCAATGGTAACATAAGGTCGAATATAAGCAGAAGCAATAGTAACACATTGTAGAATAGAGTTACATAAGAGATCGTGAAAGAAGGTACAGCACATTAAGATTACAAAAGGTATAGTAACATAAGGTGGAAAACAGTAAAATTACAAAAGGTTTGGAAACATAAGGTAGAATAGAGTAATATTATATAAGATGTTAACATAAGGTAGTACACAGTAAGATCACAAAAGGTATTGTAACATAAGGTGGGATACAGTAAGATTAAATAAGGTATGGAAACATAAGGTAGAATAGAGTAAGATTAAGTAAGAAGTGTTAACATAAGGAAAAACACTGTAAGATTACAAAAAATATGGTAACATAGGGTAGAGTAGAGTAGGATTACAAAAGGTATAGTAAAATAAGATGAAATGCAGTAAGATTACAAAAGGTTAGGTAACATAAGGTAGACTACACGTATGTTAACATAAGGTAGGACACAGTAAGATTACAAAAGGTATGGTAAAATAAGGCGGAATACACTAACATTACATAAGGTATGGTAACATAAGGTAGAATAGAGTAAGATTTAAAAAAGTATGGTAACATAAGGTACAACACAGTAAGATTACTAAAGATATGGCAACATAAGGTAGAATAGAGTAAGATTACAAAAATGTATGGTAACATAAGGTAGAGCACAGTAAGATTACAAAAGGTATAGTAAGATAAGAAGGAATATAGTAAGATTACATAAGTATGGTAACTTAAGGTAGAACACAGTAAGATTACTAAAGATATGGTAACATAAGGTGGAATATAGGAAGATTACATAAGGCATTGAAACATAAGCTAGGATAGAATAACATTATGTAAGGTGTGCTAAAATGAAGTAGAACACAGTAATGTTACCAAAAGTATGGTAACATAAGGTAGAATAGAGTAAGATTATATAAGGTACGGTAATAAAAGGTAGAACACAGCGAGATTACATAAGGTATGGTAACATAAGGTAGAGCACAGTAAGATTACAAAAGGTCTAGTATACTAAGTTGAAATACAGTAAGATTATATAGGGTTTGAAAACATAAGGTAGAATAGAGTCAGATTATGTAAGGTAAGTTAACATAAGGTTGTACACAGTGAAATAACAAAAGGTAAAGTAACATAAGGTAGAATAGAGTAAGACGGCATAAGGTATGGTAACATAAGTGAGAATAGACTAAGACTGCATAAGGTATGGTAACATAAGGTAGAACAAAGTAAGATTGTGAAATGTATGGTAACATAAAGTAGAATAGAGTAAGATTACAAAAGGTATGGTAACAAATGGTAGAACACAGTAAGTTTACAAAACATATAGTAACATAAGTTGAAATACAATAAGATTATATAGGATTTAAAACCATAAGGTAGCATAGAGCAAGATAACGTAAGGTATGCTACCGAAGGGTGAACACAGTAAGATTATATAAGGTATGTTAACATAAGGTAGAACATAGTAGGATTACAAAAGGAATAGCAACATAAGGTGGAATATAGTAAGATTACAAAAGGTATGGTAACATAATGTACAATCTAAAATATCACAAATACTCTGCTCCTAAGAGCTTACAATCTAAAATATCACAAATACCATGCTCCTAAGAGCTTGCAATCTAAAATACAAAAGAAGCTCTGTTTGAAATGTGACATTTTATGAACTTTGTGAGAATAGCTCCTAAGAGCTTACAATCTAATATACAAAAGAAACCCTGGTCCGAAGAGCTTACAATCTAATATATAACAAATGCCCTGCTTCTACGAGTTTACAATCTAATATACAACGGAAACCCTGCACGTTCAAAAGAGCTTACAATCTAATATATTTTAAATGCCGCGCTCATAAGAGTTTACAAGCCTATACTTATTTTATCAAACCATATGTAATCTTACTGCATTCTACGGTATTCTTACCATACCAAATATAATTTTACTATAGTCTACCTCATGTTATCTGATCTTCACGTATCCTACTATACCTTATGTATTCTTACTATATTCTACCGTATGCTACCTTATGTTATCCCATGTTGCTATACGTTATGTAATCTTAATGTATTCTAACTTATTTTACCTCGTTATTTTATGCAGCCATACCTTATGTAATCTTACTGTATTTCACATTATGTTACCATACCTTATGTAGTCTTACAGAATTTCACCTTATGTTACCATACCTTATGTAATCTTACTGTATTCCACCTTATGTTACCATACCTTATGTAATCTTACTGTATTTCACATTATGTTACCATACCTTATGTAGTCTTACAGAATTTCACCTTATGTTACCATGCCTTATGTAATCCTAATTAATTCCACCTTATGTTACCATACCTTATGTAATCGTACAGTATTCTCTTTTGTTTACTGTAAGTAATCTTACTGCATTTTACCTTATGTTATCTCATCTCACCATACAATCTAAACGAACTCCTCCTTATGTTACCATACCTTATCTGAGCTTACTGCATTTTACCTTCTTTCACCTTGATATTTCATCTTATCATAACTTTTCTTATCGTACAATATTCTACCTCGCGTTACCTTACCTGTAATAATATTAGCGTTTTACCTTATCATACCTTTTGCAATCTTACTGTATTCTACTTTATTTAACCTAATGTTATCTTATGTATCAATACCTTATTATATAATTTTATCTTACCACCCCTTTTGTGATCTTCCTGTGTTCTACCTTATTTAACGCTACATAATCTTACAGTATTTTACCTCACGTTACCATACCTTATGTAATCTTACTGTATTTTACCTCATGTTACCATAACTTATGTAATCAGATGGTGTTCAACCTTATCTTATCACACTTTACGTAATCTTCCTGTGTTCTAACATTTGTTACCAAACCTTATGTAATCGTACTGTGTTCTACGTTTTGTTAACATACCTTATGTAATCTTATTCTATTCTACCTTATGTAGCAATACCCATTGTACCATACCTTATGTAATCACTCTATGTTGTACAATTTGTTACCATACCTTATATACTCTTACTGTATACCACTTTATGTTACCTGAATTATGTAGTTTTACTGTGTTCTACTTTTTGTTACCATACGTTGTGTAATCTTATTCTCTTCAACCTTATGTAACCATAACTTATGTTATCTTACTGTGTTGAAACTTTTTGTTACCATACCTCATGTAATCTTACTGTATTCCACCTTATGTTACCACCTCTTATGTATTTCTACTATGTTCTACCTTTTGTTACCATACCCCATGTAATCTTACTGTATTCCACCTTATGTTACCACTCCTTATGTATTTCTACTATGTTCTACCTTTTGTTACCATACCTCATGTAATCTTACTGTGTTCTAAATTTTGTAACCATACCTTATGTAATCTTATTCTCTTCTACCTTATTTTACCATACCTTATGTCATTTTACTGGTTTGAAACTTTTTGTTACCATACCTCATGTAATCTTACTGTATTCCACCTTATGTTACCATACCTTATGTATTTCTACTATGATCTACTTTTTGTTACCATACCTTTTGTAATATTACTGTATTCCACCTTATGTTACCATACCTCATGTAATCTTACTGTGTTCTGCATTTTATAACCATACCTTATGTAATCTTATTCTCTTCTACCTTCAGCTACCATACCTTATGTCATCTTACTGTGTTGTACTTTTTGTTACCATACCTCATGTAATCTCGCTGTATTCCACCTTATGTTACCATACCTCATGTAATCTTACTGTATTCCAGCTTATGTGGCCATATCTTATGCATTTCTACTATGTTCTACTTTCTGTTACCATATCTCATGTAATCTTACTATGTTCTACTTTTTGTTACCATACCTCATGTAATCTTACTATGTTCTACTTTTTGTTACCATACCTCATGTAATCTTACTGTATTCCACCTTATGTTACCATACCTAATGAATTTCTACTATGTTCTACTTTCTGTTACCATATCTCATGTAATCTTACTATGTTCTACTTTTTGTTACCATAGCTTATGTAATCTTACTGTGTTCTACATTTTGTAACCATACCTTATGTAATCTTTTTTTTCTTCTACCTTATGTTACCATACCTTATGTCATCTTACTGGTTTGAAATCTTTTCTTACCATGCCTCATGTAATCTTAATGTATTCCACCATATGTGGCCATACCTTATGTATTTCTACTATGTTCGACTTTTTGTTACCATACCTCATGTAATCTTACTATGTTCTACTTTTTCTTACTATACCTCATGTAATATTACTGTGGCTACCTTTTGTAACCATACCTTATGTAATCTTATTTACTTCTACCTTATGTTACCATACCTTATGACATCTTACTGTGTTGTACTTTGTATTACCATACCGCATGTAATTTTTCTGTATTCCACCTTATGTTACCAAACCTTATGTATTTCTACTATGTTCTACTTTTTGTTAACATTCCTTTTGTAATCTTACTGTATTCCACCTTATGTTACCATACCTCATGTAATCTTACTGTATTCCACCTTATGTTACCATACCTAATGAATTTCTTCTATATTCTACTTTCTGTTACCATATCTCATGTTATCTTACTATGTTCTACTTTTTGTTACCATACCTTATGTAATCTTACTGTGTTCTACATTTTGTAACCGTACCTTATGTAATCTTTTTCTCTTCTACCTTATGTTACCATACCTTATGTCATCCTACTGGTTTTAAACTTTTTGTTACCATACCTCATGTAATCTTACTGTATTCCACCTTATGTTATCATACCTTATGTATTTCTACAATGATCTACTTTTTGTAACCATACCTTATGTAATCTTATTTTCTTCTACCTTATTTTACCATAACTTATGTCAACTTCCTGTGTTGAAACTTTTTGTTACCATATCTCATGCAATCTTACCGTATTCCACCTTCAGTTTGCATTCCTCATGTAATCTTACTGTGTTCTACATTTTGTAACCAGAACTAATGTAATATTCTCCTATTCTACCTTATGTTACCATGTTTTATGTAATCTTATTGTATTTTACCTTACGTAATCTTTGATTAACATACCTTGAGTAATCTTATTGTACTCAACGTTATGGAACGTTACCTCATCTGATTTTAGTTTATTTTACCTTATATTATCTTATCTTACCATAGCTTTATGTAATTTTACATGTGTTCTACTTTTTGTTACCATACCTTTTGTCATCTTACTGTATTCCACCTTATGCTACCATACCTCATGTAATCTTACTGTGTTCTACATTTTGTAACCATACCTTATGTAATCTTATTCTCTTCTACCTTATATTACCATACCGTATGTCATCTTACTGTGTTGCACTTTGTGTTACCATACCTCATGTAATCTTACTGTATTCCACCTTATGTTGCCATACCTTATGTATTTCTACTATGTTCTTCTTTTTGTTACCATACCTAATGTAATCTCACTATGTTCGACTTTTTGTTACCATACCTCATGTAATCTTACTGTGTTCTACATTTTGTAATCATACCTTATGTAATCTTATTCTCTTCTACCTTATGTTACCATACCTTATGTCATCTTACTGTATTGAAACTTTTTGTTACCATACCTCATGTAATCTTATTGTATTCCACCTTAAGTTGCCACACCTTATGTATTTCTACAATGTTCTACTTTTTGTAACCATACCTTATGTAATCTTACTTTCTTCCACCTTATGTTACCATAACTTATGTTATCTTACTGTGTTGAAACTTTTTGTTACCATACCTCATGTAATCTTACTGTATTCCACCTTATGTTACCATACCTTATGTATTTCTACTATGTTCTACTTTTTGTTACCATACCTCATGTAATATTACTGTGTTCTACATTTTGTAAACATACGTTATGTAATCTTATTTTCTTCTACCTTATGTTACCATACCTTATGTCATCTTAATGGTTTGAAACTTTTTGTTACCATACCTCATGTAATCTTACTGTATTCCACCTAATGTTACCATACCTTATGTATTTCTACTGTGATTCACTTTTTGTTACCATACCTTATGTAATCTTCCTGTATTCCATCTTATGTAACCATACCTCATGTAATCTTACTGTGTTCTACATTTTGTAACCATACCTTATGTAATCTTATTTTCTTCTACCTTTTGTTACCATACCTTATGTCGTCTTACTGTGTTGTACTTTTTGTTACCATACCTCATGTAATCTTGCTGTATTTCACCTTATGTTACCATACCTCATGTAATTTTACTGTGTTCTACATTTTGTAACCATACCTTATGTAATCTTATTTTCTTCTACCTTATGTTACCATACCTTATGTCGTCTTACTATATTGAAACTTTTTGTTACCATACCTCATGTAATTTTCCTGTATTCCACCTAATGTTACCATACCTTATGTAGTATTTCTACTATGTTCTACTTTTTGTCACCATACCTCATGTAATCTTACTGTATTCCACCTTATGTTACCATACCCCATGTAATATAACTGTGTTCTACATTTTGTAACCATACCTTATGTAATCTTACTTTCTTCCACCTTATGTTACCATAACTTATGTCATCTTAGTGTGTTGAAACTTTTTGTTACCATACCTCATGTAATCTTACTGTATTCCACCTTATGTTACCACTCCTTATGTATTTCTACTATGTTCTACCTTTTGTTACCATACCTCATGTAATCTTACTATGTTCTATTTTTGTTACCATTCCTTATGTAATCTTACTGTGTTCTACATTTTGTAACCATACCTTATGTAATCTTTATCTCTTCTACCTTATGTTACCATACCTTATGTCATCTTACAGTGTTGTACTTTTTATTACCATACCTCATGTAATCTTAATGTATTCCACCTTATGTTGCCATACCTTATGAATTTCTACTATGTTCTACTTTCTGTTACCATACCTCATGTAATCTTACTATGTTCTACTTTTTGTTACCATTCCTTATGTAATCTTACTGTGTTCTACATTTTGTAACCATACCTTATGTAATGTTATTCTCCTCTACCTTATGTTATCATACCTTATGTTATCTAACTGTGTTGTACTTTTTGTTACCATACCTCATGTAATCTTACTGTATTCCACCTTATGTTACCATACCTTATGAATTTCTACTTTCTGTTACCATACCTTTTATAATTTTACTATGTTCTATTTTTTGTTACCATACCTTATGTAATCTTACTGTGTTCTACATTTTGTAACAATACCATATGTAATCTTATTCTCTTCTACCTTATGTTACGATACCTTATGTCATCCTAATGGTTTGAAACTTTTTGTTACCATACCTTATGTAATCTTACTGTATTCCACCTTATGTTACCATACCTTATGTATTTCTACTAAGATCTACTTTTCGTTACCATACCTTATTTAATATTACTGTATTCCACCTTATGTTACCATACCTCATGTAATCTTTCTGTGTTCTACATTTCGTAACCATACCTTATGTAATCCTATTCCTTCTACCTTATTTTACCATACCTTATGTCATCTTACTGTGTTGTACTTTTTGTTACTATAACTCATGTAATTTTACTGTATTCCACCTTATATTACCATACCTTATGTATTTGTACTGTGTTCTACTGTTTGTTACCATACCTTATCTAATCTTACTGTGTTCTACCTTATGTTAACATAGCTTATGTCGTCTTACTGTATTGAAACTTTTTGTTACCATACCTCATGTAATCTTACTGTATTCCACCTTATGTTACCATACCTTATGTATTTCTACTATGTTCTACTTTTTGTTACCATACCTCATGTAATCTTACTGTGTTCTACATTTTGTAAACATAACTTATGTAATCTTATTTCTTCTACCTTATGTTACCATACCTTATGTCATCTTAATGGTTTGAAACTTTTTGTTACCATACCTCATGTAATCTTACTGTATTCCACCTAATGTTACCATACCTTATGTATTTCTACTGTGATTCACTTTTTGTTACCATACCTTATGTAATCTTACTGTATTCCATCTTATGTAACCATACCTCATGTAATCTTACTGTGTTCTACATTTTGTAACCATACCTCATGTAATCTTATTTTCTTCTACCTTTTGTTACCATACCTTATGTCGTCTTACTGTGTTGTACTTTTTGTTACCATACCTCATGTAATCTTGCTGTATTTCACCTTATGTTACCATACCTCATGTAATTTTACTGTGTTCTACATTTTGTAACCATACCTTATGTAATCTTTTCTTCTACCTTATGTTACCATACCTTATGTCGTCTTACTATATTGAAACTTTTTGTTACCATACCTCATGTAATTTTCCTGTATTCCACCTTATGTTACCATACCTTATGTAGTATTTCTACTATGTTCTTCTTTTTGTCACCATACCTCATGTAATCTTACTGTATTCCACCTTATGTTACCATACCCCATGTAATATAATTGTGTTCTACATTTTGTAACCATACCTTATGTAATCTTACTTTCGTCCACCTTATGTTACCATAACTTATGTCATCTTAGTGTGTTGAAACTTTTTGTTACCATACCTCATGTAATCTTACTGTATTCCACCTTATGTTACCACTCCTTATGTAATTCTACTATGTTCTACCTTTTGTTACCATACCGCATGTAATCTTACTATGTTCTATTTTTGTTACCATAGATCATGTAATATTACTACTGTGTTCTACATTTTGCAACCATACCTTATGTTATCTTATTTTCTTCTACCTTATGTTACCATAACTTATCTTATCTTACTGTGTTGAAACGTTTTGTTACCATACCTCATGTAATCTTACTGTATTCCACCTCATGTTACCATATCTTATGTATTTCTACTATGTTCTACCTTTTGTTACCATACCTAATGTAATCTTACTATGTTCTACTTTTTGTTACCATACCTCATGTAATATTACTGTGTTCTACATTTTGTAACCATACCTTCTGTAATATTATCCTACTCTACCTTATGTTACCATATTTTATGTAATCTTATTGTATTTTAACTTATGTAATCTTTCATTAACATACCTTAAGTAATCTTATTGTACTCAACCTTATTGAACCTTACCTCATCTGATTTTACTTTATTTTACCTTATGTTATCTTATCTTACCATAGCTTAGGTAATTTTACATGTGTTCTACTTTTTGTTACCATACCTTACGTAATCTTACTGTGTTGTACATTTTGTAACCATACCTTATGTAATCTTTATCTCTTCTACCTTATGTTACCAATCCTTATGTCATCTTACAGTGTTGTACTTTTTATGACTATACCTCATGTAATCTTAATGTATTCCACCTTATGTTGCCATACCTTATGAATTTCTACTATGTTCTACTTTCTGTTACCTTACCTCATGTGATCTTACTATGTTCTACTTTTTGTTACCATTCCTTATGTAATCTTACTGTGTTCTACATTTTGTAACAATACCTTATGTAATCTTATTTTCTTTTACCTTATGTTACCATACCTTATGTCGTCTTACTGTATTGAAACTTTTTGTTACCATACCTCATGTAATCTTACTGTATTCCACCTTATGTTACCATACCTTATGTATTTCTTCTATGTTCCACTTTTTCTTACCATACCTTATGTATTCTTACTGTATTCCACCTTATGTTACCATACCTCATGTAATCTTACTGTGTTCTACATTTTGTAACCATACCTTATGTAATGTTATTCTCCTCTACCTTATGTTATCATACCTTATGTTATCTTACTGTGTTGTACTTTTTGTTACCATACCTCATGTAATCTTACTGTATTCCACCTTATGTTACCATACCTTTTGTATTTCTACTATGTTCCAATTTTTGTTACCATACGTTATGTAATCTTAGTGTATTCCACCTTATGTTACCATACCTCATGTAATCTTACTGTGTTCTACATTTTGTGACCATACCTTATGTAATATTATCCTACTCTACCTTATGTTACCATATTTTATGTAATCTTATTGTATTTTACCTTATATAATCTTTCATTAACATACCTTGAGTAATCTTATTGTACTCAACCTTATGGAACCTTACCTCATCTGATTTTACTTTATTTTACCTTATGTTATCTTATCTTACCATAGCTTAGGTAATTTTACATGTGCTCTACTTTTTGTTACCATACCTTATGTTATCTTACTGTGATCCACCTTATGTTACCATCCCTCATGCAATTTTACTGTGTTCTACATTTTGTAACCATACCTTATGTAATCTTATTCTCTTCTACCTTATGTTACCATACCTTATGCCATCTTACTGTGTTGTACTTTTTGTAACCATACCTTATGTAATCTTACAGTATTCCACCTTATGTTACCATACCTTATGTATTTCTACTATGTTCTACTTTTTGTTACCATACCTCATGTAATATTACTGTGTTCTACATTTTGTAAACATACCTTATGTAATCTTATTTTCTTCTACCTTATGTTACCATACCTTATGTCATCTTAATGGTTTGAAACTTTTTGTTACCATACCTCATGTAATCTTACTGTATTCCACCTAATGTTACCATACCTTATGTATTTCTACAGTGATTCACTTTTTGTTACCATACCTTATGTATTTGTACTGTGTTCTACTGTTTGTTACCATACCTTATCTAATCTTACTGTGTTCTACCTTATGTTAACATAGCTTATGTCGTCTTACTGTATTGAAACTTTTTATTACCATACCTCATGTAATCTTACTGTATTCCACCTAATGTTACTATATCTTATGTATTTCTACTATGTTCTACCTTTTGTTACCATACCTAATGTAATCTTACTATGTTCTACTTTTTGTTACCATACCTCATGTAATATTACTGTGTTCTACATTTTGTAACCATACCTTCTGTAATATTATCCTACTCTACCTTATGTTACCATATTTTATGTAATCTTATTGTATTTTAACTTATGTAATCTTTCATTAACATACCTTGAGTAATCTTATTGTACTCAACCTTATTGAACCTTACCTCATCTGATTTTACTTTATTTTACCTTATGTTATCTTATCTTACCATAGCTTAGGAAATTTTACATGTGTTCTACTTTTTGTTACCATACCTTACGTAATCTTACTGTGTTCTACATTTTGTAACCATACCTTATGTAATCTTTATCTCTTCTACCTTATGTTACCATACCTTATGTCATCTTACAGTGTTGTACTTTTTATTACCATACCTCATGTAATCTTAATGTATTCCACCTTATGTTGCCATACCTTATGAATTTCTACTATGTTCTACTTTCTGTTACCATACCTCATGTGATCTTACTATGTTCTACTTTTTGTTACCATTCCTTATGTAATCTTACTGTGTTCTACATTTTGTAACAATACCTTATGTAATCTTATTTTCTTTTACCTTATGTTACCATACCTTATGTCGTCTTACTGTATTGAAACTTTTTGTTACCATACCTCATGTAATCTTACTGTATTCCACCTTATGTTTCCATACCTTATGTATTTCTTCTATGTTCCACTTTTTCTTACCATACCTTATGTATTCTTACTGTATTCCACCTTATGTTACTATACCTCATGTAATCTTACTGTGTTCTACATTTTGTAACCATACCTTATGTAATGTTATTCTCCTCTACCTTATGTTATCATACCTTATGTTATCTTAGTGTGTTGTACTTTTTGTTACCATACCTCATGTAATCTTACTGTATTCCACCTTATGTTACCATACCTTTTGTATTTCTACTATGTTCCACTTTTTGTTACCATATGTTATGTAATCTTAGTGTATTCCACCTTATGTTACCATACCTCATGTAATCTTGCTGTGTTCTACATTTTGTGACCATACCTTATGTAATATTATCCTACTCTACCTTATGTTACCATATTTTATGTAATCTTATTGTATTTTACCTTATATAATCTTTCATTAACATACCTTGAGTAATCTTATTGTACTCAACCTTATGGAACCTTACCTCATCTGATTTTACTTTATTTTACCTTATGTTATCTTATCTTACCATAGCTTAGGTAATTTTACATGTGCTCTACTTTTTGTTACCATACCTTATGTTATCTTACTGTGATCCACCTTATGTTACCATCCCTCATGTAATTTTACTGTGTTCTACATTTTGTAACCATACCTTATGCCATCTTACTGTGTTGTACTTTTTGTTACCATACCTTATGTAATCTTACAGTATTCCACCTTATGTTACCATACCTTATGAATTTCTACTTTCTGTTACCATACCTTTTATAATTTTACTATGTTCTATTTTTTGTTACCATACCTTATGTAATCTTACTGTGTTCTACATTTTGTAACAATACCATATGTAATCTTATTCTCTTCTACCTTATGTTACCATACCTTATGTATTTCTACTAAGATCTACTTTTCGTTACCATACCTTATTTAATATTACTGTATTCCACCTTATGTTACCATACCTCATGTAATCTTACTGTGTTCTACATTTTGTAACCATACCTTAAGTAATCCTATTCCTTCTACCTTATTTTACCATACCTTGTCATCTTACTGTGTTGTACTTTTTGTTACTATAACTCATGTAATTTTACTGTATTCCACCTTATATTACCATACCTTATGTATTTGTACTGTGTTCTACTGTTTGTTACCATACCTTAGCTAATCTTACTGTGTTCTACCTTATGTTAACATAGCTTATGTCGTCTTACTGTATTGAAACTTTTTGTTACCATACCTCATGTAATCTTACTGTATTCCACCTTATGTTACCATACCTTATGTATTTCTACTATGTTCTACTTTTTGTTACCATACCTCATGTAATATTACTGTGTTCTACATTTTGTAAACATACCTTATGTAATCTTATTTTCTTCTACCTTATGTTACCATACCTTATGTCATCTTAATGGTTTGAAACTTTTTGTTACCATACCTCATGTAATGTTATTCTCCTCTACCTTATGTTATCATACGTTATGTTATCTTACTGTGTTCTACTTTTCGTTACCATACCTTATGTAAGATTATACTATTCTACCTTATGTTACCATATTTTATGTAATCTTCTTGTATTTTACCTTATGTAATCTTTCATTACCATACCTTAAATAATCTTACAGTATTGCACCTTTTATTACCATTCTTTATGTAATCCTACGGTGTTCAACTTTTTGTTACCATACCTTATGTAATATTTTTCTATTCTACTTTGTTACCATATTTTTTGTAATCTTATAGTATTTTACCCTATGTCCTTTCTCATTACCATACCTTAAGTAATCTTATTGTACTTGAACCTTATATGACCTTACCTTAACTGATTATACTGTATTTTACCTTATGTTATGTTATATTACCATAACTTATGTAATCTTACTGTAGTCTACCTTATATTACTTTATGTATTCTTACTGTATTTTTCTTTATGTTTTCTTGTTACCATACCTTATGTAATTTTAATGTGTTCTACCTTTTGTTACCATAACTTATGTAATCTTACTGTATTCCAACTTATGTTACCATACCTTATGTAATCTCGCTATGTTGTACATTTTGTTACCATACCTTATATACTCTTACTGTATTCCACCTTATGTTACCTTACCTTATGTAATTTTACTGTGTTCTATTTTTTGTTACCATACGTTGTGTAATCTTACTGTATTTCACTTTATGTTACCATACCTCATGTAATCTTACTGTGTTCTACATTTTGTAACCATTACTTATGTAATCTTACAGAATTTCACCTTATATTACCATACCTTATGTAATCTTAATTTCACGTTATGTTACCATAAATTATGTAATCATATAGTATTCTACCTTATCATAGCACACCTTATGTAATCTTACTGTGTTCTACCTTTTGTTACAATACCTTATGCAATCTTACAGTATTGTACCTTATGCTACCATACCTTATGTAATCTTACGGTGTTCTACGTTTTGTTACCATACCTTATGTAATCTTTTTCTATTCTACTCTATGTAACAATACCCACTGTAATCTTACTGTATTTCACCTTATTTTAACATACCTTATGTAGTCCCGTTTTCTATCTTTTGTTACCATGCCTTATGTAATCTTACTATATTCCACCTTATGTTACCTTGCCTTATGTAATCTTACTATATTCCACCTTATGTTACCTTGCCTTATGGAATCTTACTGTGTTCTACTTTTTGTTAACATACGTTATGTAATCTTACTGTATTCCACCTTATGTTACCATACCTTATGTAATCTTACTGTGTTCTACATTTTGTAACCATTCCTTATGTAATCTTGATCTCTTCTACCTTATGTTACCATACCTTATGTTATCTTACTGTATTCCACCTTATGTTACCTTGCCTTATGTAATCTTACTGTGTTCTACTTTTTGTTACCATACCTTATGTTATCTTACTGAATCTTACCTTATGTTACCATACCTTATGTAATCATACTGTGTTCAATCTTTTGTTAACATACCTTATGTAATCTCACTATGATCTACTTTTTGTTACTATCCCTTATTTAATATTATTGTAGTCCACCTTAAGTTACCATACCTTACATAATCTTTCTGTGTTCTACATTTTGTAACCATGCCTTATGTAATCTTATTCTATTCTACCTTATGTTACCATACCTTATGTAATCTTACTGTACTCCACCTTATGTGTATTCCACCTTATGTTACGATACCTCATGTAATCTTACTGTGTTCTACATTTTGTAACCATACCTTATGTAATCTTATTCTATCTTATGTTACCATACCTTATGTAATCTTACTGTACTCCACCTTATGTTACGATACCTCATGTAATCTTACTGTGTTCTACATTTTGTAACCATACCTTATGTAATCTTATTCTATTCTGCCTTGTTACCATATTTTATGTAATCTTAATTAATTCCACCTTATGTTACCATACATTATGTAATCGTACAGTATTCTATCTTTTGTTTACCCTTTGTAATCTTACTGCATTTTACCTTATGTTAACTCATCTCACCATACAATCTCAATGAACTCCTCCTTATGTTACCATACCTTATCTGAGCTTTCTGCATTTTACCTTATTTCACCTTATCTCATTTTACCATAACTTTTCTTATCGTACAATATTCTACCTTTTGTTAACTTACCTGTTGTAATATTAATAGCGTTTTACCTTATCATACCTTTTGAAATCTTACTGTATTCTACTTTACTTAACCTAATGTTATCTTATGTATCCATACGTTATTATATAATCTTACCTTACCACACCTGATTTTCCCGTGTTCTACCTTATTTTATGCCATATAATCTTACTGTATTCTACTTTCCATTACCATACCTAATGTAATCTTACTGTATTTTACCTTATGTTACAATACCTTATGTAATCTTAATTAATTCCTCCCTATGTTACCATACTCTATGTAATCATAAAATCATAAAGTTCAACCTTATCTTACCTTACGTAATCGTAGTGTTCTAACATTTGTTACCAAACCTTTTGCAATCTTACTGTATTGTACCTTATGTTACCATATCTCATGTAATCTTATTGTGTTGTACGCTTTGTTACCATACCTTACGTAATCTTATTCTATTCCACCTTATGTAACAGTATCTATTGTAATCTTACTGTATTCCACCTTATGGTAAGTTACCTTATGTAATCTCGCTGTGTTCTACCTTTTGTTACCATACCTTATGAAATCTTCTTACTGTATTCCACCTTATGTTATCATACATTATACCAATTTTACTGTGTTCTCCCCTATGTTACCCTATCTTATGTAAACTTACTTTATCCTATCTTATTTTAACTTATGTAATTTTACTGCTTTTTGAATTTTTTGTTATCTCATTTTACCATACAATCTCAATGAATTCTACTTTAGGTTACCCTACCTTATACAATCTTACTGCATTTTACCTTATTTTAGCTTGTTATCTCTTTTTAACATACCCTTTGTTATATTACGGTATTCTACGTTGTTACCATTCCTTTTTTTAATATTACTGCGATTTACCTTATCATACCTCATGTAATCTTACAGTATTCTACCTTATGTTACCCTATGTCACTATAAACTATGTAATCTTACTGTGTTCTACTTTATTTTATCTTATGTATGATACCTATGTGTTACCTAACTGCATTTTACCTTATGTTACCGTACCTTATGTAATCTTAGTGTGTTCTACATTTTGTTACCATACCTTATGTAATATTACTGTATTCCACCTTATGTTACCATACCTCATGTAATCTTACTGTATTCCACCTTATGTTACCATACCTCATGTAATCTTACTGTGTTCTAAATTTTGTAACCATACCTTATGTAATCTTATTCTCTTCTACTTTATGTTACCATACCTTATGTCATCTTACTGTGTTGTACTTTTTGTTACCATACCTCATGTAATCTTACTGTATTCCACCTTATGTTACCATACCTTATGTATTTCTACTATGATCTAATTTTTGTTACCATACCATATGTAATCTTAGTGTATTCCACCTTTTGTTACCATACCTTATGTATTTTTACTGTGTTCTATTTTTTGTTACCATACCTCATGTAATTTTACTGTGTTCTACATTTTGTAACCATACCTTATGTAAGCTTATTCTCTTCTACCTTATGTTACCATACCTTATGTCATCCTACTGAGTTGTACTTTATATTACCATACCTCATGTAATCTTACAGTATTCCACCTTATGTTACCATACCTTATGTAATCTTACTGTGTTCTACATTTTGTAACCATACCTTATATAACCTTATTCTTTTCTACCTTATGTTACCATACCTTATGTCAACTTACTGTTTTGAAACTTTTTCTTACCATACCTCATGTAATCTTACTGTATTCCACCTTATGTTACCATACCATATGTATTTCTACTATGATCTACTTTTTGTTACCATACCTTACGTAATATTACTGTATTCCACCTTATGTTACCATACCTCATGTAATCTTACTGTGTTCTACATTTTGTAACCGTACCTTATGTAATCTTATTCTCTTCTACCTTCAGTTACCATACCTTTTGTCATCTTACTGTGTTGTACTTTTTGTTACCATACCTCATGTAATCTTACTGTAATCCTCCTTATGTTACCATACCTTATGTATTTCTATTGTGTTCTACTTTTTGTTACCATACCTTATGTAATCTTACTGTATTCCACCTTACGTTGTCATACCTTATATATTTCTAAAATGTTCTACTTTTTGCTACCATACCTTATGTAATCTTACTGTGTTCTACATTTTGTAACAATACCTTATGTAATCTTATTCTCTTCTACCTTATGTTACCATACCTTATGTCATCTTACTGTATTGAAACTTTTTGTTACCATACCTCATGTAATCTTACTGTATTCCATCTTATGTTGCCTTACCTTATGTATTTCTACTATGTTCTACTTTTTGTTCCATAACTCATGTAATCTTACTATGTTCTCTTTTTGTTACCATACCTCATGTAATCTTACTGTGTTCTACATTATGTAACCATTCCTCATATAATCTTATTTTCTTCTACCTTATGTTACCAAAACTTATGTCATCTTACTGTGTTGAAACTTTTTGTTACCGTAACTCATGTAATCTTACTGTATTCCACCTTATGTTACCATTCCTTATGTATTTCTACTGTGTTCTACTTTTTGTTACCATACCTCATGTAATCTTACTGTATTCCGCTTTTTTTAATCATACCTTATGTAATCTTATTCTCTTCTACGTTATGTTACCATACCTTATGTCATCTTACTGTGTGGTACTTTTTGTTACCATACCTTATGTAATCTTAGTGTATTCCACCTTATGTTACCATACCTTATGTATTTCTACTGTGTTCTACTTTTTATAACCATACCTTACGTAACCTTACTGTGTTCTACATTTTGTAACCATACCTAATGTAATCTTATTCTCATCTACCTTATTTTACCATACTTTTTGTCATCTTACTGTTTTGTGCTTTTTGTTACCATACCTCATGTAATCTTACTGTATTCCACCTTATGTTACCATACCTTGTTTATTTCTACTGTGTTCTACTTTTTGTTACCATACCTTATGTAATCTTACTGTGTACTACATTTTGTAACCATACCCTATGTATTTCTACTATGCTCTAATTTTTGTTACCATACCTTATGTAATCTTATTCTCTTCTACCTTATGTTATCATACCTTATGTCATCTTACTGCGTTGTACTTTGTATTACCATACCTCATGTAATCTTACAGTATTCCACCTTATGTTACCATACCTTATGTATTTATACTGTGTTCTACATTTTGTAACCATACCTTATGTATTTCTACTATGCTCTAATTTTTGTTACCATACCTTTTGTAATCTTACTGTATTCCACCTTATGTTACCGTACCTCATGTAATCTTACTGTGTTCTACATTTTGTAACCATACCTTAAATAATCTTATTCTCTTCTACCTTATGTTACCATACCTTATGTCATCTTACTGGTTTGAAACTTTTTGTTACCATACCTCATGTAATCTTACTGTATTCCACCTTATGTTACCATACCTTATGTATTTCTACTATGATCTAATTTTTGGTACCATACCATATGTAATCTTAGTGTATTCCACCTTATGTTACCATACCTCATGTAATCTTACTGTGTTCTACATTTTGTAACCGTACCTAATGTAATCTTATTCTCTTCTACCTTATGTTATCATACCTTATGTCATCTTACTGCGTTGTACTTTGTATTACCATACCTCATGTAATCTTACGGTATTCCACCTTATGTTACCATACCTTATGTATTAATACTGTGTTCTACTTTTTGTTACCATACCTTATATAATCTTACTGTGTTCTACGTTTTGTAACCATACCTTATGTA
Source organism: Eleutherodactylus coqui (assembly GCF_035609145.1). Taxonomy (NCBI): domain Eukaryota; kingdom Metazoa; phylum Chordata; class Amphibia; order Anura; family Eleutherodactylidae; genus Eleutherodactylus; species Eleutherodactylus coqui. The sequence goes on along the minus strand of NC_089837.1, from coordinate 85,324,154 downwards.
ATCTTATTCAGTTCTACATTATGTTACCATACCTTAAGTCATCTTACTGTGTTGTACTTTTTGTTACCATACCTTTTGTAATTTTACTGTATTCCACCTTATGTTACCATACCTTATGTATTTCTACTTTGTTCTACTTTTTGTTACCATACCTTATGTAATCTTACTGTGTTCTACATTTTTAACCATAGCTTATATAATATTATTCTCTTCTACCTTATGTTACCATACCTTACGTCATCTTATTGTGTTGAACTTTTTGTTACCATACCTTATGTAATCTTACTGTATTCCACCTTCTGTTACCATACCTTATGTATTTCTACTGTGATCTACTTTTTGTTACCATACCTTAAGTAATATTACTGTATTGCACCATATGTTACCATACCGTATGTATTTCTACTTTGTTCTACTTTTTGTTACCATACCTTATGTAATCTTACTGTATTCCACCTTCTGTTACCATACCTTATGTTTTTCTACTGTGATCTACTTTTTGTTACCATGCCTTATGTAATCTTACTGTGTTCTACATTTTGTAACCATACCTTATGTAATCTTATTCTCTTCTACCTTCAGTTACCTTACCTTATGTAATCTTACTGTGTTGTACTTTTTGCTACCATACCTTATGTAATCTTACTGTATTCTACCTTATGTTACCATACCTCATGTCATCTTACTGTATTCCACCATATGTTGCCATACCTTATGTATTTTTCCTATATTCTACTTTTTGTTACCATACCTCATGTAATATTACTGTATTCCACCTTGTTACCATACCTCATGTAATCTTACTGTGTTCTACATATTGTAACCGTACCTTATGTAATCTTATTCTCTTCTACCTTATGTTACCTAACCTTATGTCATCTTACTGTGTTGTACATTGTATTACCATACGTCATGTAATCTTATTTTATTCCACCTTATGTTACCATACCTTAAGTCATCTTACTGTGTTGTACTTTTTGTTACCATACCTTTTGTAATTTTACTGTATTCCACCTTATGTTACCATAACCTTATGTATTTCTACTGTGTTCTACTTTTTGTTACCATACCTTATGTAATCTTACTGTGTTCTACATTTTGTAACCATACCTAATGTAATCTTATTCTCTTCTACCTTATGTTACCATACCTTATGTCATCTTACTGTGCTGTTCTTTTTGTTACCATACCTCATGTAATCTTACTGTATTCCACCTTATGTTAGCATACCTTATGCATTTCTACCATGATCTCCTTTTTGTTACCATACCTTATGTAATCTTAGAGTATTCCACCTTATGTTACCATACCTCATGTAATCTTACTGTGTTCTACATTTTGTAACCGTACCTTATGTAATCTTATTCTCTTCTAACTTATGTTATCATACCTTATGTCATCTTACTGCGTTGTACATAGTACTACCATACCTCATGTAATCTTACTGTATTCCAACTTATGTTACCATACCTTATGTATTTCTACTGTATTCCACCTCATGTTGCCATACCTTATGTATTTCTCCTATGTTCTACTTTTTGTTACCATACCTCATGTAATCTTACTATGATCTACTTTTTGTTACCATACCTTATGTAATCTTACTGTATTCCACCTTATGTTACCGTACCTCATGTAATCTTAGTGTGTTCTACATTTTGTAACCATACCTTAAATAATCTTATTCACTTCTACCTTATGTTACCATACCTTATGTCATCTTACTGGTTTGAAACTTTTTGTTACCATACCTCATGTAATCTTACTGTATTCTTCCTTATGTTACCATACGTTATGTATTTCTACTATGATCTACTTTTTGTTACCATACCTCATGTAATCTTACGGTGTTCTACATTTTGAAACAGTACCTTATGTAATCTTATTCTCTTCTACCTTATGTTACCATACATTATGTCATTTTACTGTGTTCTACATTTTGTAACCAAACCTTATGTAATCTTATTGTGTTGTACTTTTTGTTACCATACCTTATGTAATCTTACTTTATTCCACCTTCTGTTACCATACCTCATGTAATCTTACTGTGTTGTACTTTTTGTTACCATACCTTTTGTAATTTTACTGTACTCCACCTTATGTTACCATACCTTATGTATTTCTACTGTGATCTACTTTTTGTTACCATACCTTTTGTAATATTATTATATTCCATCTTATGTTAACATACCTCATGTAATCTTACTGTGCTCTACATTTTGTAACCATACCTTATGTAATCTTATTCTCTTCTACCTTCAGTTACCATACCTCTTGTCATCTTACTGTATTCCACCTTATGTTGCCATACCTTATGTATTTCTAAAATGTTCTACATTTTGTAACCATACTTTATGTAATCTTATTCTCTTCTACCTTTTGTTACCATACCTTATGTCATCTTACTGTATTGAAACTTTTTTTAGCATTCCTCATGTAATCTTACTGTATTCCACCTTATGTTACCATACCTTATGTATTTCTACTGTGTTCTACTTTTTGTTACCATACCGTATGTAATCTTACTGTGTTCTACATTTTGTAACCATACCTTATGTAATCTTACTCTCTTCTACCTTATGTTACCAAACCTTATGTCATCTTACTGGTTTGAAACTTTTTGTTACCATACCTCATGTAATCTTACTGTATTCCACCTTATGATACCTTACCTTATGTATTTCTACTATGATCTACTTTTTGTTACCATACCTTATGAAATATTACTGTATTCCACCTTATGTTACCATACGTCATGTAATCTTAATGTGTTCTACATTTTGTAACCGTACCTTATGTAATCTTATTCTCTTATACCTTATGTTACCATACCTTTTGTCATCTTATTGTGTTGTACTTTTTGTTAACATACCTCATGTAATCTTACTGTAATCCAATTTATGTTACCATACCTTATGTATTTCTTCTGTGCTCTACTTTTTGTTACCATACCTTATGTAATCTTACTGTATTCCACCTTATGTTGTCATACCTTATGTATTTCTAAAATGTTCTACTTTTTGCTACTATACCTTATGTAATCTTACTGTGTTCTACATTCTGTAACCATACCTTAAATAATCTTATTCTCTTCTACCGTATGTTACCATACCTTATGTCCTCTTACTGTTTTGAAACTTTTTGTTACCATACCTCATGTAACCTTACTGTATTCCACCTTATGTTGCCATACCTTATGTATTTCTACTATGTTCTACTTTTTGTTCCATACCTCATGTAATCTTACTATGTTTTCTTTTTGTTACCATACCTCATGTAATCTTACTGTGTTCTACATTATGTAACCATACTTTATATAATACTATTTTCTTCTACCTAATGTTACCAAAACTTATGTCATCTTACTGTGTTGAAACTTTTTTTACCGTACCTCATGTAATCTTACTATGTTCTACTTTTTGTTACCATACCTCATGTAATCTTACTATGTTCTACATTTTGTTACCATACCTCATGTAATCTAACTATGTTCTACATTTTGTAACCATACCTTATGTAATCTTATTCTCTTCTACCTTATGTTACCATACCTTATGTCATCTTACTGTATTGAAACTTTTTGTTACCATACCGCATGTAATCTTACTGTTTTCCACCTTATGTTGCCTTACCTTATGCCTTTCTACTATGTTCTACTTTTTGTTACCATACCTCATGTAATCTTACTCTGTTCTACATTTCGTAAGCATACCTTATGTAATCTTATTTTCTTCTACCCTCAGTTACCATAAAAAAAGGCATCTTACTGTGTTGTACTTTTTGTTACCGTACCTCACGCAATCTTCCTGTATTCCACCTTATTTTACCATTCCTTATGTATTTCTACTATGTTTTACCTTTTGTTACCAGACCTCATGTAATCTTACTGTATTCCACCTAATGTTAACATAACTTATGTATTTCTACTATGTTCTACTTTTTGTTACCATACCTTATGTAATCTTACTGTGTTCTACGTTTTATAACTATACCTTATGTAATCTTTTTCTCTTCTACCTTATGTTTCCATACCTTATGTAATCTTACTGTGTTGTACTTTTTGTTACCATACCTTATCTAATCTTACTGTATTCCACTTTCTGTTACCATACCTTATGTATTTCTACTGTGTCCTTTTTTTTGTTACCATACCTTATGTAATCTTACTGTATTCAACCTTATGTTACCATACCTTATGTAATCTTATTCTCTTCTACCTTATGTTACCATACTTTTTGTCATCTTACTGTGTTGTACTTTTTGTTACCATACCTCATGTAATCTTACTGTATTCCACCCTATGTTACCATACCTTATGTATTTCTACTGTGTTCGACTTTTTGTTACCATACCTTATGTAATCTTACTGTGTTCTACATTTTGTAACCATACCTTATGTCATCTTACTGTGTTGTACTTTTTGTTACCATACCATTTGTAATTTTACTGTATTCCACCTTATATTACCATACCTTATAACATCTTATTCTGTTGCACTTTTTGTTACCATAACTTATGTAATCTTACTGTATTCCACCTTATGTTGCCATACCTTATGTATTTCTAAAATGTTCCACTTTTTGTTACCATACCTAACGAAATCTTACTATGTTCTACTTTTTGTTACCATACCTCATGTAATCTTACTGTGTTCTACATTTTGTAAGCATACCTTAAGTAATCTTATTTTCTTCTACCTTATGTTACCATAGCTTATGTCATCTTACTGTGTTGTAGTTTTTGTTACTATACCTCATGTAATTTTACTGTATTTCACCTTATGTTAACATTACTTATGTATTTCTACTGTGTTCAACTTCTTGTTACCATACCTTCTGTAATCTTACTGTGTTCTACATTTTGTAACTATACCTTAAGTAATCTTATTCTCTTCTACCATATGTTACCATACCTTATATCATCTTACTGTAATGAAACTTTTTGTTACCATACTTCATGTAATCTTACTGTCTTCTATATTTTGCAACCATACCTTATGTAATCTTATTTTCTTCTACCTTATGTTACCAAAACTTATGTCATCTTCCTCTGTTGAAACCTTTTGTTACCATACCTCATGTAATCTTACTGTATTCCACCTTATGTTACCATTCCTTATGTATTTCTACTGTGTTCTATTTTTTGTTACCATACCTTATGTAATATTACTGTGTTCTACATTTTGTAACTATACCTTATGTAATCTTATTGTCTTCTACCTTATGTTACCATACCTTATGTCATCTTACTGTGTTGTACTTTTTGCTACCATACCTTATGTAATCTTACTGTATTCAACCTTATGTTGTAATACCTTATGTATTTCTAAAATGTTCTACTTTTTGTTACCATACCTCATGTAATCTTACTATGTTCTACTGTTTGTTACCATACCTCATGTAATCTTACTGTGTTCTACATTTTGTAACCATACGTTACATAATCTTATTTTCTGCTACCTTACGTTACCATAACGTATGTCATCTTACTGTGTTGTACTTTTTGTTACCATACCTCATGTAATCTTACTGTATTCCACCTTATGTTTCCATACCTTATGTATTTCTACTGTGTTCTGCTTTTTGTTACCATACCTTATGTAATCTTACTGTGTTCTATATTTTGTAACCATACCTTATGTAATCTTACTCTCTTCTACATTATGTTACCATACCTTATGTCATCTTACTGTGTTGTACTTTTTGTTACCATACCTTTTGTAATTTTACTGTATTCCACCTTATGTTACCATACCTTATGTATTTTTACTGTGTTCTATTTTTTATTACCATACCATAGGTAATCTTACTGTGTTCTACATTTTGTAACCATACCTTAGGTAATCTTATTCTCTTCTACCTTATGTTACCATACCTTATGTCATCTTATTGTGTTGTAGTTTTTGTTACCATACCTTATGTATTCTTACTGCATTCCACCTTATGTTACCATAGCTTATGTATTTCTACTGTGTTCTACTTTTTGTTACAATACCTTATGTAATATTACTATTTTCCACCTTATCTTACCATACCTCATATAATCTTACTGTGTTCTACATTTTGTAACCATACCTTATGTAATCTAATTCTCTTCTACCTTGAGTTACCATACCTCTTGTCATCTTACTGCGTTGTACTTTTTGTTACCATAACTTATGCAATCTTACTGTATTCCACCTTATGTTGCCATACCTTATGTATTTTTTAAAATGTTCCACTTTTTGTTACCATACCTCATGTAATCTTACTATGTTCTACTTTTTGTTAGCATACCTCATGTAATCTTACTGTATTCCACCTTATGTTGCCATACCTTATGTATTTCTAAAATGTTCTACTTTTTGTTACCATACCTCATGTAATCTTACTGTGTTCTACATTTTGTAAGCATACCTTATGTAATTTTATTTTCTTCTACCTTATGTTACCATAGCTTAAGTCATCTTACTGTGTTGTACTTTTTGTTACCGTACCTCATTTAATCTTACTGTATTCCACCTAATGTTAACATAACTTATGTATTTCTTCTATGTTCTACTTTTTGGTACCCTACCTTATGTAATCTTACTGTGTTCTACGTTTTATAACCATACCTTATGTAATTTTATTCTCTTCAACCTTATGTTACCATACCTTATGTCATCTTACTGTGTTGTGCTTTTTGTTACCATACCTTATGTAATCTTACTGTATTCCATCTTATGTTACCATACCTTATGTATTTCTACTGTATTCCACCTTATGTTACCATACCTTATGTATTTCTGAAATATTCTACTTTTTGTTACCATACCTTATGTCATCTTACTGTGTTGTACTTTGTGTTACCATACCTCACGTAATCTTACTGTATTCCACCTTATGTTACTATTCCTTATGTAGTTCTACTATGTTTTACCTTTTGTTACCATACCTTATGTAATCTTACTGTGTTCTACATTTTGTAACCATACCTTATGTAATCTTATTCTATTCTACCTTATGTTACAATACCTTATGTTATCTTATTGTGTTGTACTTTTTGTTACCATACCTTATGTAATCTTACTGTATTCCACCTTATGTTACCATACCTTATGTATTTCTACAGTGATCTTCTTTTTGTTACTATACCTTATGTAATATTACTATCTTCCACCTTATCTTACCATACCTCATGTAATCTTACTGTGTTCTACATTTTGTAACCGTACCTTATGTAATCCCATTCTCTTCTACCTTCAGTTACCATACCTCTTGTTATCTTACTGTGTTGTACTTTTTGTTACCATACCTTATGTAATCTTACTGTATTCCACCTTATGTTACCATACCTCATGTCATGTTACTGTATACCACCTTATGTTGCCATACCTTATGTATTTCTAAAATGTTCCACTTTTTGTTACCATACCTCATGTAATCTTACTATGTTCCACTTTTTGTTACCATACCTTATGTAATCTTACTATGTTCTACTTTTTGTTACCATACCTTATGTAATCTTATTCTCTTCTACCTTATGTTACCATACCTTATGTCATCTTACTGTATTGAAACTTTTTGTTACCATACCTCTTGTAATCTTACTGTATTCCACCTTATGTTGCCATACCTTATGCCTTTCTACTATGTTCTACTTTTTGTTACCATACCTCATGTAATGTTACTATGTTCTCTTTTTGTTACCATACCTCATGTAATCTTACTGTGTTCTACATTTTGTAAGCATACCTTATGTAATCTTATTTTCTTCTACTTTACATTACCATAACTTATGTCATCTTACTGTGTTGTACTTTTTGTTACTGTATATCACGTATTCTTACTGTATTCCACCTTATGTTACCATCCTTATGTATTTCTTCTGTGTTCTACTTTTTGTTACCATACCTTATGGAATCTTACTGTATTCCACCTTATGTTAACATAACTTATGTATTTCTACTATGTTCTACTTTTTGTTACCATACCTTACGTAATCTTACTGTGTTCTATGTTTTATAACCATACCTTATGTGATCTTTTTCTCTTCTACCATATGTTACCATACCCTATGTCATCTTACTGTGTTGAACTTTTTGTTACCATACCTTATGTAATCTTACTGTATTCCATCTTATGTTACCATAACGTATGTATTTCTTCTGTGTTCTACTTTTTGTTACCATACCTTATGTAATTTTACTGTATTCCACCTTATCTTGCCATACCTTATGTATTTCTAAAATGTTCTACTTTTTGTTACCATACCTGATGTAATCTTACTGTGTTCTGCATATTGTAACCATACCTTATGTAATCTTATTCTCTTCTACATTATGTTACCATACCTTATGTCATCTTACTGTGTTCTACTTTTTGTTACCATACCTTTTGTAATTTTACTGTATTCCACCTTATCTTACCAAACCTTATGTATTTCTACTGTGTTCTACTTTTTGTTACCATACCTTATGTAATCTTACTGTGTTCTACATTTTGTAATCATACATTATATGATCTTATTCTCTTCTACCTTATGTTACCATACCTTATGACATCTTATTGTGTTGTACTTTTTCTTACCATACCTTATGTAATCTTATTGTATTCCACTTTATGTTGTCATACCTTATGTATTGCTAAAATGTTCTACTTTTTGTTACCATACCTCATGTAATCTTACTGTGTTCTACATTTTGTAACCATACCTTATGTAATCTTATTTTCTTCTACCTTATGTTACCATAACTTATGTCATCTTACTGTGTTGAAACTTTTTGTTACCATACCTCATGTAATCTTACTGTGTTCTACATTTTGTAACCATACCTTATGTAATCTTATTTTCTTCTACCTTATGTTACCATAACGTATGTCATCAAACTGTGTTGTACTTTTTGTTACTATACCTCATGTAATCTTACTATATTCCACCTTATGTTAACATTACTTATGTATTTTCTACTGTGTTCACCTTTTTGTTACCATACCTTCTGTAATCTTACTGTGTTCTACATTTTGTAACCATACCTTTAGTAATCTTATTCTCTTCTACCTTATTTTACCATACCTTATGTCATCTTACTGTATTGAAACTTTTTGTTACCATACCTCATGTAATCCTACTGTATTCCACCTTATGTTGCCATACCTTATGTATTTCTACTATGTTCTACTTCTTGTTACCATACCTCATGTAATCTTACTATGTTCTCTTTTTGTTACCATAAATCATGTAATCTTACTGTGTTCTACATTTTGTAACCATACCTTATGTAATCTTATTTTCTTCTACCTCATGTTACCATAACTTATGTCATCTTCCGGTGTTGAAACTTTTTGTTACCATACCTCATGTAATCTTACTGTATTCCACCTTATGTTACCATTCCGTATGTATTTCTACTGTGTTCTATTTTTTGTTACCAAACCTTATGTAATCTTACTGTGTTCTACATTTTGTAACAATAGCTTATGTAATCTTAATCTCTTCTACCTTAGGTTACCATACCTTATGTCGTCTTACTGTGTTGTACTTTTTGTTACCATACCTTATTTACCTTGTGTTACCATTCCTTATGTATTTCTACTATGTTCTACCTTTTGTTACCATACCTCATGCAATTTTACTGTATTCCACCTTATGTTAACATACCTTATTTATTTCTACTTTGTTCTACCTTTTGTTACCATACCTCATGTAATCTTACTATGTTCTACTTTTTTTTACCATACCTCATGTGATAGTACTGTTTTCCTTTTTGTAACCATACCTTATGTAATCTTATTCTCTTCTACCTTATGTTACAATACCTTATGTTATCTTATTGTGTTGTACTTTTTGTTACCATACCTTATGTAATCTTACTGTATTCCACCTTATGTTACCATACCTTATGTATTTCTACAGTGATCTACTTTTTGTTACTATACCTTATGTAATATTACTATCTTCCACCTTATCTTACCATACCTCATGTAATCTTACTGTGTTCTACATTTTGTAACCGTACCTTATGTAATCCCATTCTCTTCTACCTTCAGTTACCATACCTCTTGTTATCTTACTGTGTTGTACTTTTTATTACCATACCTTATGTAATCTTACTGTATTCCACCTTATGTTACCATACCTCATGTCATGTTACTGTATACCACCTTATGTTGCCATACCTTATGTATTTCTAAAATGTTCCACTTTTTGTTACCATACCTCATGTAATCTTACTATGTTCCACTTTTTGTTACCATACCTTATGTAATCTTACTATGTTCTACTTTTTGTTACCATACCTTATGTAATCTTATTCTCTTCTACCTTATGTTACCATACCTTATGTCATCTTACTGTATTGAAACTTTTTGTTACCATACCTCTTGTAATCTTACTGTATTCCACCTTATGTTGCCATACCTTATGCCTTTCTACTATGTTCTACTTTTTGTTACCATACCTCATGTAATGTTACTATGTTCTCTTTTTGTTACCATACCTCATGTAATCTTACTGTGTTCTACATTTTGTAAGCATACCTTATGTAATCTTATTTTCTTCTACCTTATGTTACCATACCTTATGTCATCTTACTGTATTGAAACTTTTTGTTACCATACCTCTAGTAATCTTACTGTGTTCTACATTTTGTAACCATACCTTATGTAATCTTATTTTCTTCTACCTTATGTTACCATAACTTATGTCATCAAACTGTGTTGTACTTTTTGTTACTATACCTCATGTAATCTTACTATATTCCACCTTATGTTAACATTACTTATGTATTTTCTACTGTGTTCAACTTTTTGTTACCATACCTTCTGTAATCTTACTGTGTTCTACATTTTGTAACCATACCTTTAGTAATCTTATTCTCTTCTACCTTATTTTACCATACCTTATGTCATCTTACTGTATTGAAACTTTTTGTTACCATACCTCATGTAATCCTACTGTATTCCACCTTATGTTGCCATACCTTATGTATTTCTACTATGTTCTTCTTCTTGTTACCATACCTCATGTAATCTTACTATGTTCTCTGTTTGTTACCATAAATCATGTAATCTTACTGTGTTCTACATTTTGTAACCATACCTTATGTAATCTTATTTTCTTCTACCTCATGTTACCATAACTTATGTCATCTTCCGGTGTTGAAACTTTTTGTTACCGTACCTCATGTAATCTTACTGTATTCCACCTTATGTTACCATTCCTTATGTATTTCTACTGTGTTCTATTTTTTTTTACCAAACCTTATGTAATCTTACTGTGTTCTACATTTTGTAACAATAGCTTATGTAATCTTAATCTCTTCTACCTTAGGTTACCATACCTTATGTCGTCTTACTGTGTTGTACTTTTTGTTACCATACCTTATTCTACCTTGTGTTACCATTCCTTATGTATTTCTACTATGTTCTACCTTTTGTTACCATACCTCATGCAATTTTACTGTATTCCACCTTATGTTAACATACCTTATTTATTTCTACTATGTTCTACCTTTTGTTACCATACCTCATGTAATCTTACTATGTTCTACTTTTTTTTACCATACCTCATGTAATAGTACTGTTTTCCTTTTTGTAACCATACCATATGTAATCTTATTCTTTTCTACCTTATGTTACCATACCTTATGTCATCTTACTGTGTTGTACTTTGTGTTACCATACCTCACGTAATCTTACTGTATTCCACCTTATGTTACTATTCCTTATGTAGTTCTACTATGTTTTACCTTTTGTTACCATACCTTATGTAATCTTACTGTGTTCTACATTTTGTAACCATACCTTATGTAATCTTATTCTCTTCTACCTTATGTTACAATACCTTATGTTATCTTATTGTGTTGTACTTTTTGTTACCATACCTTATGTAATCTTACTGTATTCCACCTTATGTTACCATACCTTATGTATTTCTACAGTGATCTACTTTTTGTTACTATACCTTATGTAATATTACTATCTTCCACCTTATCTTACCATACCTCATGTAATCTTACTGTGTTCTACATTTTGTAACCGTACCTTATGTAATCCCATTCTCTTCTACCTTCAGTTACCATACCTCTTGTTATCTTACTGTGTTGTACTTTTTGTTACCATACCTTATGTAATCTTACTGTATTCCACCTTATGTTACCATACCTCATGTCATGTTACTGTATACCACCTTATGTTGCCATACCTTATGTATTTCTAAAATGTTCCACTTTTTGTTACCATACCTCATGTAATCTTACTATGTTCCACTTTTTGTTACCATACCTTATGTAATCTTACTATGTTCTACTTTTTGTTACCATACCTTATGTAATCTTATTCTCTTCTACCTTATGTTACCATACCTTATGTCATCTTACTGTATTGAAACTTTTTGTTACCATACCTCTTGTAATCTTACTGTATTCCACCTTATGTTGCCATACCTTATGCCTTTCTACTATGTTCTACTTTTTGTTACCATACCTCATGTAATGTTACTATGTTCTCTTTTTGTTACCATACCTCATGTAATCTTACTGTGTTCTACATTTTGTAACCATACCTTATGTAATCTTATTCTCTTCTACCTTATGTTACAATACCTTATGTTATCTTATTGTGTTGTACTTTTTGTTACCATACCTTATGTAATCTTACTGTATTCCACCTTATGTTACCATACCTTATGTATTTCTACAGTGATCTACTTTTTGTTACTATACCTTATGTAATATTACTATCTTCCACCTTATCTTACCATACCTCATGTAATCTTACTGTGTTCTACATTTTGTAACCGTACCTTATGTAATCCCATTCTCTTCTACCTTCAGTTACCATACCTCTTGTTATCTTACTGTGTTGTACTTTTTGTTACCATACCTTATGTAATCTTACTGTATTCCACCTTATGTTACCATACCTCATGTCATGTTACTGTATACCACCTTATGTTGCCATACCTTATGTATTTCTAAAATGTTCCACTTTTTGTTACCATACCTCATGTAATCTTACTATGTTCCACTTTTTGTTACCATACCTTATGTAATCTTACTATGTTCTACTTTTTGTTACCATACCTTATGTAATCTTATTCTCTTCTACCTTATGTTACCATACCTTATGTCATCTTACTGTATTGAAACTTTTTGTTACCATACCTCTTGTAATCTTACTGTATTCCACCTTATGTTGCCATACCTTATGCCTTTCTACTATGTTCTACTTTTTGTTACCATACCTCATGTAATGTTACTATGTTCTCTTTTTGTTACCATACCTCATGTAATCTTACTGTGTTCTACATTTTGTAAGCATACCTTATGTAATCTTATTTTCTTCTACTTTACATTACCATAACTTATGTCATCTTACTGTGTTGTACTTTTTGTTACCGTATATCACGTAATCTTACTGTATTCCACCTTATGTTACCATCCTTATGTATTTCTTCTGTGTTCTACTTTTTGTTACCATACCTTATGGAATCTTACTGTATTCCACCTTATGTTAACATAACTTATGTATTTCTACTATGTTCTACTTTTTGTTACCATACCTTACGTAATCTTACTGTGTTCTATGTTTTATAACCATACCTTATGTGATCTTTTTCTCTTCCACCATATGTTACCATACCTTATGTCATCTTACTGTGTTGTACTTTTTGTTACCATAACTTATGTAATCTTACTGTATTCCATCTTATGTTACCATAACGTATGTATTTCTTCTGTGTTCTACTTTTTGTTACCATACCTTATGTAATTTTACTGTATTCCACCTTATCTTGCCATACCTTATGTATTTCTAAAATGTTCTACTTTTTGTTACCATACCTGATGTAATCTTACTGTGTTCTGCATATTGTAACCATACCTTATGTAATCTTATTCTCTTCTACATTATGTTACCATACCTTATGTCATCTTACTGTGTTCTACTTTTTGTTACCATACCTTTTGTAATTTTACTGTATTCCACCTTATCTTACCAAACCTTATGTATTTCTACTGTGTTCTACTTTTTGTTACCATACCTTATGTAATCTTACTGTGTTCTACATTTTGTAATCATACATTATATGATCTTATTCTCTTCTACCTTATGTTACCATACCTTATGACATCTTATTGTGTTGTACTTTTTCTTACCATACCTTATGTAATCTTATTATATTCCACTTTATGTTGTCATACCTTATGTATTGCTAAAATGTTCTACTTTTTGTTACCATACCTCATGTAATCTTACTGTGTTCTACATTTTGTAACCATACCTTATGTAATCTTATTTTCTTCTACCTTATGTTACCATAACTTATGTCATCAAACTGTGTTGTACTTTTTGTTACTATACCTCATGTAATCTTACTATATTCCACCTTATGTTAACATTACTTATGTATTTTCTACTGTGTTCACCTTTTTGTTACCATACCTTCTGTAATCTTACTGTGTTCTACATTTTGTAACCATACCTTTAGTAATCTTATTCTCTTCTACCTTATTTTACCATACCCTATGTCATCTTACTGTATTGAAACTTTTTGTTACCATACCTCATGTAATCCTACTGTATTCCACCTTATGTTGCCATACCTTATGTATTTCTACTATGTTCTACTTCTTGTTACCATACCTCATGTAATCTTACTATGTTCTCTTTTTGTTACCATAAATCATGTAATCTTACTGTGTTCTACATTTTGTAACCATACCTTATGTAATCTTATTTTCTTCTACCTCATGTTACCATAACTTATGTCATCTTCCGGTGTTGAAACTTTTTGTTACCATACCTCATGTAATCTTACTGTATTCCACCTTATGTTACCATTCCGTATGTATTTCTACTGTGTTCTATTTTTTGTTACCAAACCTTATGTAATCTTACTGTGTTCTACATTTTGTAACAATAGCTTATGTAATCTTAATCTCTTCTACCTTAGGTTACCATACCTTATGTCGTCTTACTGTGTTGTACTTTTTGTTACCATACCTTATTTACCTTGTGTTACCATTCCTTATGTATTTCTACTATGTTCTACCTTTTGTTACCATACCTCATGCAATTTTACTGTATTCCACCTTATGTTAACATACCTTATTTATTTCTACTTTGTTCTACCTTTTGTTACCATACCTCATGTAATCTTACTATGTTCTACTTTTTTTTACCATACTTCATGTGATAGTACTGTTTTCCTTTTTGTAACCATACCATATGTAATCTTATTTTCTGCTACCTTATGTTACCATACCTTATGTCATCTTACTGTGTTGTACTTTGTGTTACCATACCTCACGTAATCTTACTGTATTCCACCTTATGTTACTATTCCTTATGTAGTTCTACTATGTTTTACATTTTGTAACCATACCTTATGTAATCTTATTCTCTTCTACCTTATGTTACAATACCTTATGTCATCTTATTGTGTTGTACTTTTTGTTACCATACCTTATGTAATCTTACTGTATTCCACCTTATGTTACCATACCTTATGTATTTCTACAGTGATCTACTTTTTGTTACCATACCTTATGTAATATTACTATCTTCCACCTTATCTTACCATACCTCATGTAATCTTACTGTGTTCTACATTTTGTAACCGTACCTTATGTAATCTCATTCTCTTCTACCTTCAGTTACCATACCTCTTGTCATCTTACTGTGTTGTACTTTTTGTTACCATACCTTATGTAATCTTACTGTATTCCACCTTATGTTACCATACCTCATGTCATGTTACTGTATACCACCTTATGTTGCCATACCTTATGTATTTCTAAAATGTTCCACTTTTTGTTACCATACCTCATGTAATCTTACTATGTTCCACTTTTTGTTACCATACCTTATGTAATCTTACTATGTTCTACTTTTCGTTACCATACCTTATGTAATCTTATTCTCTTCTACCTTATGTTACCATACCTTATGTCATCTTACTGTATTGAAACTTTTTGTTACCATACCTCTTGTAATCTTACTGTATTCCACCTTATGTTGCCATACCTTATGCCTTTCTACTATGTTCTACTTTTTGTTACCATACCTCATGTAATGTTACTATGTTCTCTTTTTGTTACCATACCTCATGTAATCTTACTGTGTTCTACATTTTGTAAGCATACCTTATGTAATCTTATTTTCTTCTACTTTACATTACCATAACTTATGTCATCTTACTGTGTTGTACTTTTTGTTACCGTATATCACGTAATCTTACTGTATTCCACCTTATGTTACCATCCTTATGTATTTCTTCTGTGTTCTACTTTTTGTTACCATACCTAATGTAATCTTACTGTAATCCACCTTATGTTAACATAACTTATGTATTTCTACTATGTTCTACTTTTTGTTACCATACCTTACGAAATCTTACTGTGTTCTATGTTTTATAACCATACCTTATGTGATCTTTTTCTCTTCTACCTTATGTTACCATACCTTATGTCATCTTACTGTGTTGAACTTTTTGTTACCATAACTTATGTAATCTTACTGTATTCCATCTTATGTTACCATAACGTATGTATTTCTTCTGTGTTCTACTTTTTGTTACCATACCTTATGTAATTTTACTGTATTCCACCTTATCTTGCCATACCTTATGTATTTCTAAAATGTTCTACTTTTTGTTACCATATCTGATGTAATCTTACTGTGTTCTGCATATTGTAACCATACCTTATGTAATCTTATTCTCTTCTACATTATGTTACCATACCTTATGTCATCTTACTGTGTTCTACTTTTTGTTACCATACCTTTTGTAATTTTACTGTATTCCACCTTATCTTACCAAACCTTATGTATTTCTACTGTGTTCTAATTTTTGTTACCATACCTTATGTAATCTTACTGTGTTCTACATTTTGTAATCATACATTATATGATCTTATTCTCTTCTACCTTATGTTACCATACCTTATGACATCTTATTGTGTTGTACTTTTTCTTACCATACCTTATGTAATCTTATTATATTCCACTTTATGTTGTCATACCTTATGTATTGCTAAAATGTTCTACTTTTTGTTACCATACCTCATGTAATCTTACTGTGTTCTACATTTTGTAACCATACCTTATGTAATCTTATTTTCTTCTACCTTATGTTACCATAACTTATGTCATCAAACTGTGTTGTACTTTTTGTTACTATACCTCATGTAATCTTACTATATTCCAGCTTATGTTAACATTACTTATGTATTTTCTACTGTGTTCAACTTTTTGTTACCATACCTTCTGTAATCTTACTGTGTTCTACATTTTGTAACCATACCTTTAGTAATCTTATTCTCTTCTACCTTATTTTACCATACCTTATGTCATCTTACTGTATTGAAACTTTTTGTTACCATACCTCATGTAATCCTACTGTATTCCACCTTATGTTGCCATACCTTATGTATTTCTACTATGTTCTACTTCTTGTTACCATACCTCATGTAATCTTACTATGTTCTCTTTTTGTTACCATAAATCATGTAATCTTACTGTGTTCTACATTTTGTAACCATACCTTATGTAATCTTATTTTCTTCTACCTCATGTTACCATAATTTATGTCATCTTCCGGTGTTGAAACTTTTTGTTACCGTACCTCATGTAATCTTACTGTATTCCACCTTATGTTACCATTCCTTATGTATTTCTACTGTGTTCTATTTTTTGTTACCAAACCTTATGTAATCTTACTGTGTTCTACATTTTGTAACAATAGCTTATGTAATCTTAATCTCTTCTACCTTAGGTTACCATACCTTATGTCGTCTTACTGTGTTGTACTTTTTGTTACCATACCTTATTTACCTTGTGTTACCATTCCTTATGTATTTCTACTATGTTCTACCTTTTGTTACCATACCTTATGCAATTTTACTGTATTCCACTTTATGTTAACATACCTTATTTATTTCTACTATGTTCTACCTTTTGTTACCATACCTCATGTAATCTTAATATGTTCTACTTTTTTTTACCATACCTCATGTAATAGTACTGTTTTCCTTTTTCTAACCATACCATATGTAATCTTATTTTCTGCTACCTTATGTTACCATACCTTATGTCATCTTACTGTGTTGTACTTTGTGTTACCATACCTCACGTAATCTTACTGTATTCCACCTTATGTTACTATTCCTTATGTAGTTCTACTATGTTTTACCTTTTGTTACCATACCTTATGTAATCTTATTCTCTTCTACCTTATGTTACAATACCTTATGTCATCTTATTGTGTTGTACTTTTTGTTACCATACCTTATGTAATCTTACTGTATTCCACCTTATGTTACCATACCTTATGTATTTCTACAGTGATCTACTTTTTGTCACCATACCTTATGTAATATTACTATCTTCCACCTTATCTTACCATATCTCATGTAATCTTACTGTGTTCTACATTTTGTAACCGTACCTTATGTAATCTCATTCTCTTCTACCTTCAGTTACCATACCTCTTGTTATCTTACTGTGTTGTACTTTTTGTTACCATACCTTATGTAATCTTACTGTATTCCACCTTATGTTACCATACCTCATGTCATGTTACTGTATACCACCTTATGTTGCCATACCTTATGTATTTCTAAAATGTTCCACTTTTTGTTACCATACCTCATGTAATCTTAATATGTTCCACTTTTTGTTACCATACCTTATGTAATCTTACTATGTTCTACTTTTTGTTACCATACCTTATGTAATCTTATTCTCTTCTACCTTATGTTACCATACCTTATGTCATCTTACTGTATTGAAACTTTTTGTTACCATACCTCTTGTAATCTTACTGTATTCCACCTTATGTTGCCATACCTTATGCCTTTCTACTATGTTCTACTTTTTGTTACCATACCTCATGTAATGTTACTATGTTCTCTTTTTGTTACCATACCTCATGTAATCTTACTGTGTTCTACATTTTGTAACCATACCTTATGTAATCTTATTTTCTTCTACCTTATGTTACCATAACTTATGTCATCTTACTGTGTTGAAACTTTTTGTTACCATACAACATGTAATCTTACTGTGTTCTACATTTTGTAACCATACCTTATGTAATCTTATTTTCTTCAACCTTATGTTACCATAACTTATGTCATCAAACTGTGTTGTACTTTTTGTTACTATACCTCATGTAATCTTACTATATTCCACCTTATGTTAACATTACTTATGTATTTTCTACTGTGTTCAACTTTTTGTTACCATACCTTCTGTAATCTTACTGTGTTCTACATTTTGTAACCATACCTTTAGTAATCTTATTCTCTTCTACCTCATGTTACCATAACTTATGTCATCTTCCGGTGTTGAAACTTTTTGTTACCGTACCTCATGTAATCTTACTGTATTCCACCTTATGTTACCATTCCTTATGTATTTCTACTGTGTTCTATTTTTTGTTACCAAACCTTATGTAATCTTACTGTGTTCTACATTTTGTAACAATAGCTTATGTAATCTTAATCTCTTCTACCTTAGGTTACCATACCTTATGTCGTCTTACTGTGTTGTACTTTTTGTTACCATACCTTATTCTACCTTGTGTTACCATTCCTTATGTATTTCTACTATGTTCTACCTTTTGTTACCATACCTCATGCAATTTTACTGTATTCCACCTTATGTTAACATACCTTATTTATTTCTACTATGTTCTACCTTTTGTTACCATACCTCATGTAATCTTACTATGTTCTACTTTTTTTTTACCATACCTCCTGTAATAGTACTGTTTTCCTTTTTGTAACCATACCATATGTAATCTTATTTTCTGCTACCTTATGTTACCATACCTTATGTCATCTTACTGTGTTGTACTTTGTGTTACCATACCTCACGTAATCTTACTGTATTCCACCTTATGTTACTATTCCTTATGTAGTTCTACTATGTTTTACCTTTTGTTACCATACCTTATGTAATCTTCTTGTGTTCTACATTTTGTAACCATACCTTATGTAATCTTATTCTCTTCTACCTTATGTTACAATACCTTATGTTATCTTATTGTGTTGTACTTTTTGTTACCATACCTTATGTAATCTTACTGTATTCCACCTTATGTTACCATACCTTATGTATTTCTACAGTGATCTACTTTTTGTTACCATACCTTATGTAATATTACTATCTTCCACCTTATCTTACCATACCTCATGTAATCTTACTGTGTTCTACATTTTGTAACCGTACCTTATGTAATCTCATTCTCTTCTACCTTCAGTTACCATACCTCTTGTCATCTTACTGTGTTGTACTTTTTGTTACCATACCTTATGTAATCTTACTGTATTCCACCTTATGTTACCATACCTCATGTCATGTTACTGTATACCACCTTATGTTGCCATACCTTATGTATTTCTAAAATGTTCCACTTTTTGTTACCATACCTCATGTAATCTTACTATGTTCCACTTTTTGTTACCATACCTTATGTAATCTTATTCTCTTCTACCTTATGTTACCATACCTTATGTCATCTTACTGTATTGAAACTTTTTGTTACCATACCTCTTGTAATCTTACTGTATTCCACCTTATGTTGCCATACCTTATGCCTTTCTACTATGTTCTACTTTTTGTTACCATACCTCATGTAATGTTACTATGTTCTCTTTTTGTTACCATACCTCATGTAATCTTACTGTGTTCTACATTTTGTAAGCATACCTTATGTAATCTTATTTTCTTCTACTTACATTACCATAACTTATGTCATCTTACTGTGTTGCACTTTTTGTTACCGTATATCACGTAATCTTACTGTATTCCACCTTATGTTACCTTTCCTTATGTATTTCTTCTGTGTTCTACTTTTTGTTACCATACCTTATGTAATCTTACTATATTCCACCTTATGGTAACTTAACTTATGTATTTCTACTATGTTCTACTTTTTGTTACCATACCTTATGTAATCTTACTGTGTTCTACATTTTGTAACCATACCTTATGTAATCTTATTCTCTTCTACCTTATGTTACAATACCTTATGTCATCTTATTGTGTTGTACTTTTTGTTACCATACCTTATGTAATCTTACTGTATTCCACCTTATGTTACCATACCTTATGTATTTCTACAGTGATCTACTTTTTGTTACCATACCTTATGTAATATTACTATCTTCCACCTTATCTTACCATACCTCATGTAATCTTACTGTGTTCTACATTTTGTAACCGTACCTTATGTAATCTCATTCTCTTCTACCTTCAGTTACCATACCTCTTGTCATCTTACTGTGTTGTACTTTTTGTTACCATACCTTATGTAATCTTACTGTATTCCACCTTATGTTACCATACCTCATGTCATGTTACTGTATACCACCTTATGTTGCCATACCTTATGTATTTCTAAAATGTTCCACTTTTTGTTACCATACCTCATGTAATCTTACTATGTTCCACTTTTTGTTACCATACCTTATGTAATCCTATTCTCTTCTACCTTATGTAACCATACCTTATTTCATCTTACTGTATTGAAACTTTTTGTTACCATACCTCTTGTAATCTTACTGTATTCCACCTTATGTTGCCATACCTTATGCCTTTCTACTATGTTCTACTTTTTGTTACCATACCTCATGTAATGTTACTATGTTCTCTTTTTGTTACCATACCTCATAAAATCTTACTGTGTTCTACATTTTGTAAGCATACCTTATGTAATCTTATTTTCTTCTACTTTACATTACCATAACTTATGTCATCTTACTGTGTTGCACTTTTTGTTACCGTATATCACGTAATCTTACTGTATTCCACCTTATGTTACCTTTCCTTATGTATTTCTTCTGTGTTCTACTTTTTGTTACCATACCTTATGTAATCTTACTGTATTCCACCTTATGGTAACATAACTTATGTATTTCTACTATGTTCTACTTTTTGTTACCATACCTTATGTAATCTTACTGTGTTCTACATTTTGTAACCATACCTTATGTAATCTTATTCTCTTCTACCTTATGTTACAATACCTTATGTCATCTTATTGTGTTGTACTTTTTGTTACCATACCTTATGTAATCTTACTGTATTCCACCTTATGTTACCATACCTTATGTATTTCTACAGTGATCTACTTTTTGTTACCATACCTTATGTAATATTACTATCTTCCACCTTATCTTACCATACCTCATGTAATCTTACTGTGTTCTACATTTTGTAACCGTACCTTACGTAATCTCATTCTCTTCTACCTTCAGTTACCATACCTCTTGTTATCTTACTGTGCTGTACTTTTTGTTACCATACCTTATGTAATCTTACTGTATTCCACCTTATGTTACCATACCTCATGTCATGTTACTGTATACCACCTTATGTTGCTATACCTTATGTATTTCTAAAATGTTCCACTTTTTGTTACCATACCTCATGTAATCTTACTATGTTCCACTTTTTGTTACCATACCTTATGTAATCTTACTATGTTCTACTGTTCGTTACCATACCTTATGTAATCTTATTCTCTTCTACCTTATGTTACCATACCTTATGTCATCTTACTGTATTGAAACTTTTTGTTACCATACCTCTTGTAATCTTACTGTATTCCACCCTATGTTGCCATACCTTATGCCTTTCTACTATGTTCTACTTTTTGTTACCATACCTCATGTAATGTTACTATGTTCTCTTTTTGTTACCATACCTCATGTAATCTTACTGTGTTCTACATTTTGTAAGCATACCTTATGTAATCTTATTTTCTTCTACTTTACATTACCATAACTTATGTCATCTTACTGTGTTGTACTTTTTGTTACCGTATATCACGTAATCTTACTGTATTCCACCTTATGTTACCATCCTTATGTATTTCTTCTGTGTTCTACTTTTTGTTACCATACCTTATGTAATCTTACTGTATTCCACCTTATGTTAACATAACTTATGTATTTCTACTATGTTCTACTTTTTGTTACCATACCTTACGAAATCTTACTGTGTTCTATGTTTTATAACCATACCTTATGTGATCTTTTTCTCTTCTACCTTATGTTACCATACCTTATGTCATCTTACTGTGTTGAACTTTTTGTTACCATACCTTATGTAATCTTACTGTATTCCATCTTATGTTACCATAACGTATGTATTTCTTCTGTGTTCTACTTTTTGTTACCATACCTTATGTAATTTTACTGTATTCCACCTTATCTTGCCATACCTTATGTATTTCTAAAATGTTCTACTTTTTGTTACCATACCTGATGTAATCTTACTGTGTTCTGCATATTGTAACCATACCTTATGTAATCTTATTCTCTTCTACATTATGTTACCATACCTTATGTCATCTTACTGTGTTCTACTTTTTGTTACCATACCTTTTGTAATTTTACTGTATTCCACCTTATCTTACCAAACCTTATGTATTTCTTCTGTGTTCTACTTTTTGTTACCATACCTTATGTAATCTTACTGTGTTCTACATTTTGTAATCATACATTATATGATCTTATTCTCTTCTACCTTATGTTACCATACCTTATGACATCTTATTGTGTTGTACTTTTTCTTACCATACCTTATGTAATCTTATTGTATTCCACTTTATGTTGTCATACCTTATGTATTGCTAAAATGTTCTACTTTTTGTTACCATACCTCATGTAATCTTACTGTGTTCTACATTTTGTAACCATACCTTATGTAATCTTATTTTCTTCTACCTTATGTTACCATAACTTATGTCATCAAACTGTGTTGTACTTTTTGTTACTATACCTCATGTAATCTTACTATATTTCAGCTTATGTTAACATTACTTATGTATTTTCTACTGTGTTCAACTTTTTGTTACCATACCTTCTGTAATCTTACTGTGTTCTACATTTTGTAACCATACCTTTAGTAATCTTATTCTCTTCTACCTTATTTTACCATACCTTATGTCATCTTACTGTATTGAAACTTTTTGTTACCATACCTCATGTAATCCTACTGTATTCCACCTTATGTTGCCATACCTTATGAATTTCTACTATGTTCTACTTCTTGTTACCATACCTCATGTAATCTTACTATGTTCTCTTTTTGTTACCATAAATCATGTAATCTTACTGTGTTCTACATTTTGTAACCATACCTTATGTAATCTTATTTTCTTCTACCTCATGTTACCATAATTTATGTCATCTTCCGGTGTTGAAACTTTTTGTTACCGTACCTCATGTAATCTTACTGTATTCCACCTTATGTTACCATTCCTTATGTATTTCTACTGTGTTCTATTTTTTGTTACCAAACCTTATGTAATCTTACTGTGTTCTACATTTTGTAACAATAGCTTATGTAATCTTAATCTCTTCTACCTTAGGTTACCATACCTTATGTCGTCTTACTGTGTTGTACTTTTTGTTACCATACCTTATTTACCTTGTGTTACCATTCCTTATGTATTTCTACTATGTTCTACCTTTTGTTACCATACCTCATGCAATTTTACTGTATTCCACCTTATGTTAACATACCTTATTTATTTCTACTATGTTCTACCTTTTGTTACCATACCTCATGTAATCTTACTATGTTCTACTTTTTTTTACCATACCTCATGTAATAGTACTGTTTTCCTTTTTGTAACCATACCATATGTAATCTTATTTTCTGCTACCTTATGTTACCATACCTTATGTCATCTTACTGTGTTGTACTTTGTGTTACCATACCTCACGTAATCTTACTGTATTCCACCTTATGTTACTATTCCTTATGTAGTTCTACTATGTTTTACCTTTTGTTACCATACCTTATGTAATCTTACTGTGTTCTACATTTTGTAACCATACCTTATGTAATCTTATTCTCTTCTACCTTATGTTACAGTACCTTATGTCATCTTATTGTGTTGTACTTTTTGTTACCATACCTTATGTAATCTTACTGTATTTCACCTTATGTTACCATACCTTATGTATTTCTACAGTGATCTACTTTTTGTTACCATACCTTATGTAATATTACTATCTTCCACCTTATCTTACCATACCTCATGTAATCTTACTGTGTTCTACATTTTGTAACTGTACCTTATGTAATCTCATTCTCTTCTACCTTCAGTTACCATACCTCTTGTTATCTTACTGTGTTGTACTTTTTGTTACCATACCTTATGTAATCTTACTGTATTCCACCTTATGTTACCATACCTCATGTCATGTTACTGTATACCACCTTATGTTGCCATACCTTATGTATTTCTAAAATGTTCCACTTTTTGTTACCATACCTCATGTAATCTTACTATGTTCCACTTTTTGTTACCATACCTTATGTAATCTTACTATGTTCTACTTTTCGTTACCATACCTTATGTAATCTTATTCTCTTCTACCTTATGTTACCATACCTTATGTCATCTTACTGTATTGAAACTTTTTGTTACCATACCTCTTGTAATCTTACTGTATTCCACCCTATGTTGCCATACCTTATGCCTTTCTACTATGTTCTACTTTTTGTTACCATACCTCATGTAATGTTACTATGTTCTCTTTTTGTTACCATACCTCATGTAATCTTACTGTGTTCTACATTTTGTAACCATACCTTATGTAATCTTATTCTCTTCTACCTTATGTTACAATACCTTATGTCATCTTAATGTGTTGTACTTTTTGTTACCATACCTCTTGTAATCTTACTGTATTCCACCTTATGTTGCCATACCTTATGCCTTTCTACTATGTTCTACTTTTTGTTACCATACCTCATGTAATGTTACTATGTTCTCTTTTTGTTACCATACCTCATGTAATCTTACTGTGTTCTACATTTTGTAACCATACCTTATGTAATCTTATTCTCTTCTACCTTATGTTACAATACCTTATGTCATCTTATTGTGTTGTACTTTTTGTTACCATACCTTATGTAATCTTACTGTATTCCACCTTATGTTACCATACCTTATGTATTTCTACAGTGATCTACTTTTTGTTACCATACCTTATGTAATATTACTATCTTCCACCTTATCTTACCATACCTCATGTAATCTTACTGTGTTCTACATTTTGTAACCGTACCTTATGTAATCTCATTCTCTTCTACCTTCAGTTACCATACCTCTTGTTATCTTACTGTGTTGTACTTTTTGTTACCATACCTTATGTAATCTTACTATGTTCTCTTTTTGTTACCATAAATCATGTAATCTTACTGTGTTCTACATTTTGTAACCATACCTTATGTAATCTTATTTTCTTCTACCTCATGTTACCATAATTTATGTCATCTTCCGGTGTTGAAACTTTTTGTTACCGTACCTCATGTAATCTTACTGTATTCCACCTTATGTTACCATTCCTTATGTATTTCTACTGTGTTCTATTTTTTGTTACCAAACCTTATGTAATCTTGCTGTGTTCTACATTTTGTAACAATAGCTTATGTAATCTTAATCTCTTCTACCTTAGGTTACCATACCTTATGTCGTCTTACTGTGTTGTACTTTTTGTTACCATACCTTATTTACCTTGTGTTACCATTCCTTATGTATTTCTACTATGTTCTACCTTTTGTTACCATACCTCATGCAATTTTACTGTATTCCACCTTATGTTAACATACCTTATTTATTTCTACTATGTTCTACCTTTTGTTACCATACCTCATGTAATCTTACTATGTTCTACTTTTTTTTACCATACCTCATGTAATAGTACTGTTTTCCTTTTTGTAACCATACCATATGTAATCTTATTTTCTGCTACCTTATGTTACCATACCTTATGTCATCTTACTGTGTTGTACTTTGTGTTACCATACCTCACGTAATCTTACTGTATTCCACCTTATGTTACTATTCCTTATGTAGTTCTACTATGTTTTACCTTTTGTTACCATACCTTATGTAATCTTACTGTGTTCTACATTTTGTAACCATACCTTATGTAATCTTATTCTCTTCTACCTTATGTTACAGTACCTTATGTCATCTTATTGTGTTGTACTTTTTGTTACCATACCTTATGTAATCTTACTGTATTTCACCTTATGTTACCATACCTTATGTATTTCTACAGTGATCTACTTTTTGTTACCATACCTTATGTAATATTACTATCTTCCACCTTATCTTACCATACCTCATGTAATCTTACTGTGTTCTACATTTTGTAACTGTACCTTATGTAATCTCATTCTCTTCTACCTTCAGTTACCATACCTCTTGTTATCTTACTGTGTTGTACTTTTTGTTACCATACCTTATGTAATCTTACTGTATTCCACCTTATGTTACCATACCTCATGTCATGTTACTGTATACCACCTTATGTTGCCATACCTTATGTATTTCTAAAATGTTCCACTTTTTGTTACCATACCTCATGTAATCTTACTATGTTCCACTTTTTGTTACCATACCTTATGTAATCTTACTATGTTCTACTTTTCGTTACCATACCTTATGTAATCTTATTCTCTTCTACCTTATGTTACCATACCTTATGTCATCTTACTGTATTGAAACTTTTTGTTACCATACCTCTTGTAATCTTACTGTATTCCACCCTATGTTGCCATACCTTATGCCTTTCTACTATGTTCTACTTTTTGTTACCATACCTCATGTAATGTTACTATGTTCTCTTTTTGTTACCATACCTCATGTAATCTTACTGTGTTCTACATTTTGTAAGCATACCTTATGTAATCTTATTTTCTTCTACTTTACATTACCATAACTTATGTCATCTTACTGTGTTGTACTTTTTGTTACCGTATATCACGTAATCTTACTGTATTCCACCTTATGTTACCATCCTTATGTATTTCTTCTGTGTTCTACTTTTTGTTACCATACCTTATGTAATCTTACTGTATTCCACCTTATGTTAACATAACTTATGTATTTCTACTATGTTCTACTTTTTGTTACCATACCTTACGAAATCTTACTGTGTTCTATGTTTTATAACCATACCTTATGTGATCTTTTTCTCTCCTACCTTATGTTACCATACCTTATGTCATCTTACTGTGTTGAACTTTTTGTTACCATACCTTATGTAATCTTACTGTATTCCATCTTATGTTACCATAACGTATGTATTTCTTCTGTGTTCTACTTTTTGTTACCATACCTTATGTAATTTTACTGTATTCCACCTTATCTTGCCATACCTTCTGTATTTCTAAAATGTTCTACTTTTTGTTACCATACCGGATGTAATCTTACTGTGTTCTGCATATTGTAACCATACCTTATGTAATCTTATTCTCTTCTACATTATGTTACCATACCTTATGTCATCTTACTGTGTTCTACTTTTTGTTACCATACCTTTTGTAATTTTACTGTATTCCACCTTATCTTACCAAACCTTATGTATTTCTACTGTGTTCTACTTTTTGTTACCATACCTTATGTAATCTTACTGTGTTCTACATTTTGTAATCATACATTATATGATCTTATTCTCTTCTACCTTATGTTACCATACCTTATGACATCTTATTGTGTTGTACTTTTTCTTACCATACCTTATGTAATCTTATTGTATTCCACTTTATGTTGTCATACCTTATGTATTGCTAAAATGTTCTACTTTTTGTTACCATACCTCATGTAATCTTACTGTGTTCTACATTTTGTAACCATACCTTATGTAATCTTATTTTCTTCTACCTTATGTTACCATAACTTATGTCATCAAACTGTGTTGTACTTTTTGTTACTATACCTCATTTAATCTTACTATATTTCAGCTTATGTTAACATTACTTATGTATTTTCTACTGTGTTCAACTTTTTGTTACCATACCTTCTGTAATCTTACTGTGTTCTACATTTTGTAACCATACCTTTAGTAATCTTATTCTCTTCTACCTTATTTTACCATACCTTACGTCATCTTACTGTATTGAAACTTTTTGTTACCATACCTCATGTAATCCTACTGTATTCCACCTTATGTTGCCATACCTTATGAATTTCTACTATGTTCTACTTCTTGTTACCATACCTCATGTAATCTTACTATGTTCTCTTTTTGTTACCATAAATCATGTAATCTTACTGTGTTCTACATTTTGTAACCATACCTTATGTAATCTTATTTTCTTCTACCTCATGTTACCATAATTTATGTCATCTTCCGGTGTTGAAACTTTTTGTTACCATACCTCTTGTAATCTTACTGTATTCCACCCTATGTTGCCATACCTTATGCCTTTCTACTATGTTCTACTTTTTGTTACCATACCTCATGTAATGTTACTATGTTCTCTTTTTGTTACCATACCTCATGTAATCTTACTGTGTTCTACATTTTGTAACCATACCTTATGTAATCTTATTCTCTTCTACCTTATGTTACAATACCTTATGTCATCTTAATGTGTTGTACTTTTTGTTACCATACCTCTTGTAATCTTACTGTATTCCACCTTATGTTGCCATACCTTATGCCTTTCTACTATGTTCTACTTTTTGTTACCATACCTCATGTAATGTTACTATGTTCTCTTTTTGTTACCATACCTCATGTAATCTTACTGTGTTCTACATTTTGTAACCATACCTTATGTAATCTTATTCTCTTCTACCTTATGTTACAATACCTTATGTCATCTTATTGTGTTGTACTTTTTGTTACCATACCTTATGTAATCTTACTGTATTCCACCTTATGTTACCATACCTTATGTATTTCTACAGTGATCTACTTTTTGTTACCATACCTTATGTAATATTACTATCTTCCACCTTATCTTACCATACCTCATGTAATCTTACTGTGTTCTACATTTTGTAACCGTACCTTATGTAATCTCATTCTCTTCTACCTTCAGTTACCATACCTCTTGTTATCTTACTGTGTTGTACTTTTTGTTACCATACCTTATGTAATCTTACTATGTTCTCTTTTTGTTACCATAAATCATGTAATCTTACTGTGTTCTACATTTTGTAACCATACCTTATGTAATCTTATTTTCTTCTACCTCATGTTACCATAATTTATGTCATCTTCCGGTGTTGAAACTTTTTGTTACCGTACCTCATGTAATCTTACTGTATTCCACCTTATGTTACCATTCCTTATGTATTTCTACTGTGTTCTATTTTTTGTTACCAAACCTTATGTAATCTTGCTGTGTTCTACATTTTGTAACAATAGCTTATGTAATCTTAATCTCTTCTACCTTAGGTTACCATACCTTATGTCGTCTTACTGTGTTGTACTTTTTGTTACCATACCTTATTTACCTTGTGTTACCATTCCTTATGTATTTCTACTATGTTCTACCTTTTGTTACCATACCTCATGCAATTTTACTGTATTCCACCTTATGTTAACATACCTTATTTATTTCTACTATGTTCTACCTTTTGTTACCATACCTCATGTAATCTTACTATGTTCTACTTTTTTTTACCATACCTCATGTAATAGTACTGTTTTCCTTTTTGTAACCATACCATATGTAATCTTATTTTCTGCTACCTTATGTTACCATACCTTATGTCATCTTACTGTGTTGTACTTTGTGTTACCATACCTCACGTAATCTTACTGTATTCCACCTTATGTTACTATTCCTTATGTAGTTCTACTATGTTTTACCTTTTGTTACCATACCTTATGTAATCTTACTGTGTTCTACATTTTGTAACCATACCTTATGTAATCTTATTCTCTTCTACCTTATGTTACAGTACCTTATGTCATCTTATTGTGTTGTACTTTTTGTTACCATACCTTATGTAATCTTACTGTATTTCACCTTATGTTACCATACCTTATGTATTTCTACAGTGATCTACTTTTTGTTACCATACCTTATGTAATATTACTATCTTCCACCTTATCTTACCATACCTCATGTAATCTTACTGTGTTCTACATTTTGTAACTGTACCTTATGTAATCTCATTCTCTTCTACCTTCAGTTACCATACCTCTTGTTATCTTACTGTGTTGTACTTTTTGTTACCATACCTTATGTAATCTTACTGTATTCCACCTTATGTTACCATACCTCATGTCATGTTACTGTATACCACCTTATGTTGCCATACCTTATGTATTTCTAAAATGTTCCACTTTTTGTTACCATACCTCATGTAATCTTACTATGTTCCACTTTTTGTTACCATACCTTATGTAATCTTACTATGTTCTACTTTTCGTTACCATACCTTATGTAATCTTATTCTCTTCTACCTTATGTTACCATACCTTATGTCATCTTACTGTATTGAAACTTTTTGTTACCATACCTCTTGTAATCTTACTGTATTCCACCCTATGTTGCCATACCTTATGCCTTTCTACTATGTTCTACTTTTTGTTACCATACCTCATGTAATGTTACTATGTTCTCTTTTTGTTACCATACCTCATGTAATCTTACTGTGTTCTACATTTTGTAAGCATACCTTATGTAATCTTATTTTCTTCTACTTTACATTACCATAACTTATGTCATCTTACTGTGTTGTACTTTTTGTTACCGTATATCACGTAATCTTACTGTATTCCACCTTATGTTACCATCCTTATGTATTTCTTCTGTGTTCTACTTTTTGTTACCATACCTTATGTAATCTTACTGTATTCCACCTTATGTTAACATAACTTATGTATTTCTACTATGTTCTACTTTTTGTTACCATACCTTACGAAATCTTACTGTGTTCTATGTTTTATAACCATACCTTATGTGATCTTTTTCTCTCCTACCTTATGTTACCATACCTTATGTCATCTTACTGTGTTGAACTTTTTGTTACCATACCTTATGTAATCTTACTGTATTCCATCTTATGTTACCATAACGTATGTATTTCTTCTGTGTTCTACTTTTTGTTACCATACCTTATGTAATTTTACTGTATTCCACCTTATCTTGCCATACCTTCTGTATTTCTAAAATGTTCTACTTTTTGTTACCATACCTGATGTAATCTTACTGTGTTCTGCATATTGTAACCATACCTTATGTAATCTTATTCTCTTCTACATTATGTTACCATACCTTATGTCATCTTACTGTGTTCTACTTTTTGTTACCATACCTTTTGTAATTTTACTGTATTCCACCTTATCTTACCAAACCTTATGTATTTCTACTGTGTTCTACTTTTTGTTACCATACCTTATGTAATCTTACTGTGTTCTACATTTTGTAATCATACATTATATGATCTTATTCTCTTCTACCTTATGTTACCATACCTTATGACATCTTATTGTGTTGTACTTTTTCTTACCATACCTTATGTAATCTTATTGTATTCCACTTTATGTTGTCATACCTTATGTATTGCTAAAATGTTCTACTTTTTGTTACCATACCTCATGTAATCTTACTGTGTTCTACATTTTGTAACCATACCTTATGTAATCTTATTTTCTTCTACCTTATGTTACCATAACTTATGTCATCAAACTGTGTTGTACTTTTTGTTACTATACCTCATTTAATCTTACTATATTTCAGCTTATGTTAACATTACTTATGTATTTTCTACTGTGTTCAACTTTTTGTTACCATACCTTCTGTAATCTTACTGTGTTCTACATTTTGTAACCATACCTTTAGTAATCTTATTCTCTTCTACCTTATTTTACCATACCTTATGTCATCTTACTGTATTGAAACTTTTTGTTACCATACCTCATGTCATGTTACTGTATACCACCTCATGTAATCTTACTATGTTCCACTTTTTGTTACCATACCTTATGTAATCTTACTATGTTCTACTTTTTGTTACCATACCTTATGTAATCTTATTCTCTTCTACCTTATGTTACCATACCTTATGTCATCTTACTGTATTGAAACTTTTTGTTACCATACCTCTTGTAATCTTACTGTATTCCACCTTATGTTGCCATACCTTATGCCTTTCTACTATGTTCTACTTTTTGTTACCATACCTCATGTAATGTTACTATGTTCTCTTTTTGTTACCATACCTCATGTAATCTTACTGTGTTCTACATTTTGTAACCATACCTTATGTAATCTTATTCTCTTCTACCTTATGTTACAATACCTTATGTCATCTTATTGTGTTGTACTTTTTGTTACCATACCTCTTGTAATCTTACTGTATTCCACCTTATGTTGCCATACCTTATGCCTTTCTACTATGTTCTACTTTTTGTTACCATACCTCATGTAATGTTACTATGTTCTCTTTTTGTTACCATACCTCATGTAATCTTACTGTGTTCTACATTTTGTAACCATACCTTATGTAATCTTATTCTCTTCTACTTTATGTTACAATACCTTATGTCATCTTATTGTGTTGTACTTTTTGTTACCATACCTTATGTAATCTTACTGTATTCCACCTTATGTTACCATACCTTATGTATTTCTACAGTGATCTACTTTTTGTTACCATACCTTATGTAATATTACTATCTTCCACCTTATCTTACCATACCTCATGTAATCTTACTGTGTTCTACATTTTGTAACCGTACCTTATGTAATCTCATTCTCTTCTACCTTCAGTTACCATACCTCTTGTTATCTTACTGTGTTGTACTTTTTGTTACCATACCTTATGTAATCTTACTATGTTCTCTTTTTGTTACCATAAATCATGTAATCTTACTGTGTTCTACATTTTGTAACCATACCTTATGTAATCTTATTTTCTTCTACCTCATGTTACCATAATTTATGTCATCTTCCGGTGTTGAAACTTTTTGTTACCGTACCTCATGTAATCTTACTGTATTCCACCTTATGTTACCATTCCTTATGTATTTCTACTGTGTTCTATTTTTTGTTACCAAACCTTATGTAATCTTGCTGTGTTCTACATTTTGTAACAATAGCTTATGTAATCTTAATCTCTTCTACCTTAGGTTACCATACCTTATGTCGTCTTACTGTGTTGTACTTTTTGTTACCATACCTTATTTACCTTGTGTTACCATTCCTTATGTATTTCTACTATGTTCTACCTTTTGTTACCATACCTCATGCAATTTTACTGTATTCCACCTTATGTTAACATACCTTATTTATTTCTACTATGTTCTACCTTTTGTTACCATACCTCATGTAATCTTACTATGTTCTACTTTTTTTTACCATACCTCATGTAATAGTACTGTTTTCCTTTTTGTAACCATACCATATGTAATCTTATTTTCTGCTACCTTATGTTACCATACCTTATGTCATCTTACTGTGTTGTACTTTGTGTTACCATACCTCACGTAATCTTACTGTATTCCACCTTATGTTACTATTCCTTATGTAGTTCTACTATGTTTTACCTTTTGTTACCATACCTTATGTAATCTTACTGTGTTCTACATTTTGTAACCATACCTTATGTAATCTTATTCTCTTCTACCTTATGTTACAGTACCTTATGTCATCTTATTGTGTTGTACTTTTTGTTACCATACCTTATGTAATCTTACTGTATTTCACCTTATGTTACCATACCTTATGTATTTCTACAGTGATCTACTTTTTGTTACCATACCTTATGTAATATTACTATCTTCCACCTTATCTTACCATACCTCATGTAATCTTACTGTGTTCTACATTTTGTAACTGTACCTTATGTAATCTCATTCTCTTCTACCTTCAGTTACCATACCTCTTGTTATCTTACTGTGTTGTACTTTTTGTTACCATACCTTATGTAATCTTACTGTATTCCACCTTATGTTACCATACCTCATGTCATGTTACTGTATACCACCTTATGTTGCCATACCTTATGTATTTCTAAAATGTTCCACTTTTTGTTACCATACCTCATGTAATCTTACTATGTTCCACTTTTTGTTACCATACCTTATGTAATCTTACTATGTTCTACTTTTCGTTACCATACCTTATGTAATCTTATTCTCTTCTACCTTATGTTACCATACCTTATGTCATCTTACTGTATTGAAACTTTTTGTTACCATACCTCTTGTAATCTTACTGTATTCCACCCTATGTTGCCATACCTTATGCCTTTCTACTATGTTCTACTTTTTGTTACCATACCTCATGTAATGTTACTATGTTCTCTTTTTGTTACCATACCTCATGTAATCTTACTGTGTTCTACATTTTGTAAGCATACCTTATGTAATCTTATTTTCTTCTACTTTACATTACCATAACTTATGTCATCTTACTGTGTTGTACTTTTTGTTACCGTATATCACGTAATCTTACTGTATTCCACCTTATGTTACCATCCTTATGTATTTCTTCTGTGTTCTACTTTTTGTTACCATACCTTATGTAATCTTACTGTATTCCACCTTATGTTAACATAACTTATGTATTTCTACTATGTTCTACTTTTTGTTACCATACCTTACGAAATCTTACTGTGTTCTATGTTTTATAACCATACCTTATGTGATCTTTTTCTCTCCTACCTTATGTTACCATACCTTATGTCATCTTACTGTGTTGAACTTTTTGTTACCATACCTTATGTAATCTTACTGTATTCCATCTTATGTTACCATAACGTATGTATTTCTTCTGTGTTCTACTTTTTGTTACCATACCTTATGTAATTTTACTGTATTCCACCTTATCTTGCCATACCTTCTGTATTTCTAAAATGTTCTACTTTTTGTTACCATACCTGATGTAATCTTACTGTGTTCTGCATATTGTAACCATACCTTATGTAATCTTATTCTCTTCTACATTATGTTACCATACCTTATGTCATCTTACTGTGTTCTACTTTTTGTTACCATACCTTTTGTAATTTTACTGTATTCCACCTTATCTTACCAAACCTTATGTATTTCTACTGTGTTCTACTTTTTGTTACCATACCTTATGTAATCTTACTGTGTTCTACATTTTGTAATCATACATTATATGATCTTATTCTCTTCTACCTTATGTTACCATACCTTATGACATCTTATTGTGTTGTACTTTTTCTTACCATACCTTATGTAATCTTATTGTATTCCACTTTATGTTGTCATACCTTATGTATTGCTAAAATGTTCTACTTTTTGTTACCATACCTCATGTAATCTTACTGTGTTCTACATTTTGTAACCATACCTTATGTAATCTTATTTTCTTCTACCTTATGTTACCATAACTTATGTCATCAAACTGTGTTGTACTTTTTGTTACTATACCTCATTTAATCTTACTATATTTCAGCTTATGTTAACATTACTTATGTATTTTCTACTGTGTTCAACTTTTTGTTACCATACCTTCTGTAATCTTACTGTGTTCTACATTTTGTAACCATACCTTTAGTAATCTTATTCTCTTCTACCTTATTTTACCATACCTTATGTCATCTTACTGTATTGAAACTTTTTGTTACCATACCTCATGTCATGTTACTGTATACCACCTCATGTAATCTTACTATGTTCCACTTTTTGTTACCATACCTTATGTAATCTTACTATGTTCTACTTTTTGTTACCATACCTTATGTAATCTTATTCTCTTCTACCTTATGTTACCATACCTTATGTCATCTTACTGTATTGAAACTTTTTGTTACCATACCTCTTGTAATCTTACTGTATTCCACCTTATGTTGCCATACCTTATGCCTTTCTACTATGTTCTACTTTTTGTTACCATACCTCATGTAATGTTACTATGTTCTCTTTTTGTTACCATACCTCATGTAATCTTACTGTGTTCTACATTTTGTAACCATACCTTATGTAATCTTATTCTCTTCTACCTTATGTTACAATACCTTATGTCATCTTATTGTGTTGTACTTTTTGTTACCATACCTCTTGTAATCTTACTGTATTCCACCTTATGTTGCCATACCTTATGCCTTTCTACTATGTTCTACTTTTTGTTACCATACCTCATGTAATGTTACTATGTTCTCTTTTTGTTACCATACCTCATGTAATCTTACTGTGTTCTACATTTTGTAACCATACCTTATGTAATCTTATTCTCTTCTACTTTATGTTACAATACCTTATGTCATCTTATTGTGTTGTACTTTTTGTTACCATACCTTATGTAATCTTACTGTATTCCACCTTATGTTACCATACCTTATGTATTTCTACAGTGATCTACTTTTTGTTACCATACCTTATGTAATATTACTATCTTCCACCTTATCTTACCATACCTCATGTAATCTTACTGTGTTCTACATTTTGTAACCGTACCTTATGTAATCTCATTCTCTTCTACCTTCAGTTACCATACCTCTTGTTATCTTACTGTGTTGTACTTTTTGTTACCATACCTTATGTAATCTTACTATGTTCTCTTTTTGTTACCATAAATCATGTAATCTTACTGTGTTCTACATTTTGTAACCATACCTTATGTAATCTTATTTTCTTCTACCTCATGTTACCATAATTTATGTCATCTTCCGGTGTTGAAACTTTTTGTTACCGTACCTCATGTAATCTTACTGTATTCCACCTTATGTTACCATTCCTTATGTATTTCTACTGTGTTCTATTTTTTGTTACCAAACCTTATGTAATCTTACTGTGTTCTACATTTTGTAACAATAGCTTATGTAATCTTAATCTCTTCTACCTTAGGTTACCATACCTTATGTCGTCTTACTGTGTTGTACTTTTTGTTACCATACCTTATTTACCTTGTGTTACCATTCCTTATGTATTTCTACTATGTTCTACCTTTTGTTACCATACCTCATGCAATTTTACTGTATTCCACCTTATGTTAACATACCTTATTTATTTCTACTATGTTCTACCTTTTGTTACCATACCTCATGTAATCTTACTATGTTCTACTTTTTTTTACCATACCTCATGTAATAGTACTGTTTTCCTTTTTGTAACCATACCATATGTAATCTTATTTTCTGCTACCTTATGTTACCATACCTTATGTCATCTTACTGTGTTGTACTTTGTGTTACCATACCTCACGTAATCTTACTGTATTCCACCTTATGTTACTATTCCTTATGTAGTTCTACTATGTTTTACCTTTTGTTACCATAACTTATGTAATCTTACTGTGTTCTACATTTTGTAACCATACCTTATGTAATCTTATTCTCTTCTACCTTATGTTACAGTACCTTATGTCATCTTATTGTGTTGTACTTTTTGTTACCATACCTTATGTAATCTTACTGTATTTCACCTTATGTTACCATACCTTATGTATTTCTACAGTGATCTACTTTTTGTTACCATACCTTATGTAATATTACTATCTTCCACCTTATCTTACCATACCTCATGTAATCTTACTGTGTTCTACATTTTGTAACTGTACCTTATGTAATCTCATTCTCTTCTACCTTCAGTTACCATACCTCTTGTTATCTTACTGTGTTGTACTTTTTGTTACCATACCTTATGTAATCTTACTGTATTCCACCTCATGTTACCATACCTCATGTCATGTTACTGTATACCACCTTATGTTGCCATACCTTATGTATTTCTATAATGTTCCACTTTTTGTGACCATACCTCATGTAATCTTACTATGTTCCACTTTTTGTTACCATACCTTATGTAATCTTACTATGTTCTACTTTTTGTTACCATACCTTATGTAATCTTATTCTCTTCTACCTTATGTTACCATACCTTATGTCATCTTACTGTATTGAAACTTTTTGTTACCATACCTCTTGTAATCTTACTGTATTCCACCTTATGTTGCCATACCTTATGCCTTTCTACTATGTTCTACTTTTTGTTACCATACCTCATGTAATGTTACTATGTTCTCTTTTTGTTACCATACCTCATGTAATCTTACTGTGTTCTACATTTTGTAACCATACCTTATGTAATCTTATTCTCTTCTACCTTATGTTACAATACCTTATGTCATCTTATTGTGTTGTACTTTTTGTTACCATACCTCTTGTAATCTTACTGTATTCCACCTTATGTTGCCATACCTTATGCCTTTCTACTATGTTCTACTTTTTGTTACCATACCTCATGTAATGTTACTATGTTCTCTTTTTGTTACCATACCTCATGTAATCTTACTGTGTTCTACATTTTGTAAGCATACCTTATGTAATCTTATTTTCTTCTACTTTACATTACCATAACTTATGTCATCTTACTGTGTTGTACTTTTTGTTACCGTATATCACGTAATCTTACTGTATTCCACCTTATGTTACCATCCTTATGTATTTCTTCTGTGTTCTACTTTTTGTTACCATACCTTATGTAATCTTACTGTATTCCACCTTATGTTAACATAACTTATGTATTTCTACTATGTTCTACTTTTTGTTACCATACCTTACGAAATCTTACTGTGTTCTATGTTTTATAACCATACCTTATGTGATCTTTTTCTCTTCTGCCTTATGTTACCATACCTTATGTCATCTTACTGTGTTGAACTTTTTGTTACCATACCTTATGTAATCTTACTGTATTCCATCTTATGTTACCATAACGTATGTATTTCTTCTGTGTTCTACTTTTTGTTACCATACCTTATGTAATTTTACTGTATTCCACCTTATCTTGCCATACCTTATGTATTTCTAAAATGTTCTACTTTTTGTTACCATACTTGATGTAATCTTACTGTGTTCTGCATATTGTAACCATACCTTATGTAATCTTATTCTCTTCTACATTATGTTACCATACCTTATGTCATCTTACTGTGTTCTACTTTTTGTTACCATACCTTTTGTAATTTTACTGTATTCCACCTTATCTTACCAAACCTTATGTATTTCTACTGTGTTCTACTTTTTGTTACCATACCTTATGTAATCTTACTGTGTTCTACATTTTGTAATCATACATTATATGATCTTATTCTCTTCTACCTTATGTTACCATACCTTATGACATCTTATTGTGTTGTACTTTTTCTTACCATACCTTATGTAATCTTATTGTATTCCACTTTATGTTGTCATACCTTATGTATTGCTAAAATGTTCTACTTTTTGTTACCATACCTCATGTAATCTTACTGTGTTCTACATTTTGTAACCATACCTTATGTAATCTTATTTTCTTCTACCTTATGTTACCATAACTTATGTCATCAAACTGTGTTGTACTTTTTGTTACTATACCTCATGTAATCTTACTACATTTCAGCTTATGTTAACATTACTTATGTATTTTCTACTGTGTTCAACTTTTTGTTACCATACCTTCTGTAATCTTACTGTGTTCTACATTTTGTATCCATACCTTTAGTAATCTTATTCTCTTCTACCTTATTTTACCATACCTTATGTCATCTTACTGTATTGAAACTTTTTGTTACCATACCTCATGTAATCCTACTGTATTCCACCTTATGTTGCCATACCTTATGTATTTCTACTATGTTCTACTTCTTGTTACCATACCTCATGTAATCTTACTATGTTCTCTTTTTGTTACCATAAATCATGTAATCTTACTGTGTTCTACATTTTGTAACCATACCTTATGTAATCTTATTTTCTTCTACCTCATGTTACCATAATTTATGTCATCTTCCGGTGTTGAAACTTTTTGTTACCTTACCTCATGTAATCTTACTGTATTCCACCTTATGTTACCATTCCTTATGTATTTCTACTGTGTTCTATTTTTTGTTACCAAACCTTATGTAATCTTACTGTGTTCTACATTTTGTAACAATAGCTTATGTAATCTTAATCTCTTCTACCTTAGGTTACCATACCTTATGTCGTCTTACTGTGTTGTACTTTTTGTTACCATACCTTATTTACCTTGTGTTACCATTCCTTATGTATTTCTACTATGTTCTACCTTTTGTTACCATACCTCATGCAATTTTACTGTATTCCACCTTATGTTAACATACCTTATTTATTTCTACTATGTTCTACCTTTTGTTACCATACCTCATGTAATCTTACTATGTTCTACTTTTTTTTACCATACCTCATGTAATAGTACTGTTTTCCTTTTTGTAACCATACCATATGTAATCTTATTTTCTGCTACCTTATGTTACCATACCTTATGTCATCTTACTGTGTTGTACTTTGTGTTACCATACCTCACGTAATCTTACTGTATTCCACCTTATGTTACTATTCCTTATGTAGTTCTACTATGTTTTACCTTTTGTTACCATAACTTATGTAATCTTACTGTGTTCTACATTTTGTAACCATACCTTATGTAATCTTATTCTCTTCTACCTTATGTTACAGTACCTTATGTCATCTTATTGTGTTGTACTTTTTGTTACCATACCTTATGTAATCTTACTGTATTTCACCTTATGTTACCATACCTTATGTATTTCTACAGTGATCTACTTTTTGTTACCATACCTTATGTAATATTACTATCTTCCACCTTATCTTACCATACCTCATGTAATCTTACTGTGTTCTACATTTTGTAACTGTACCTTATGTAATCTCATTCTCTTCTACCTTCAGTTACCATACCTCTTGTTATCTTACTGTGTTGTACTTTTTGTTACCATACCTTATGTAATCTTACTGTATTCCACCTCATGTTACCATACCTCATGTCATGTTACTGTATACCACCTTATGTTGCCATACCTTATGTATTTCTATAATGTTCCACTTTTTGTGACCATACCTCATGTAATCTTACTATGTTCCACTTTTTGTTACCATACCTTATGTAATCTTACTATGTTCTACTTTTTGTTACCATACCTTATGTAATCTTATTCTCTTCTACCTTATGTTACCATACCTTATGTCATCTTACTGTATTGAAACTTTTTGTTACCATACCTCTTGTAATCTTACTGTATTCCACCTTATGTTGCCATACCTTATGCCTTTCTACTATGTTCTACTTTTTGTTACCATACCTCATGTAATGTTACTATGTTCTCTTTTTGTTACCATACCTCATGTAATCTTACTGTGTTCTACATTTTGTAACCATACCTTATGTAATCTTATTCTCTTCTACCTTATGTTACAATACCTTATGTCATCTTATTGTGTTGTACTTTTTGTTACCATACCTCTTGTAATCTTACTGTATTCCACCTTATGTTGCCATACCTTATGCCTTTCTACTATGTTCTACTTTTTGTTACCATACCTCATGTAATGTTACTATGTTCTCTTTTTGTTACCATACCTCATGTAATCTTACTGTGTTCTACATTTTGTAAGCATACCTTATGTAATCTTATTTTCTTCTACTTTACATTACCATAACTTATGTCATCTTACTGTGTTGTACTTTTTGTTACCGTATATCACGTAATCTTACTGTATTCCACCTTATGTTACCATCCTTATGTATTTCTTCTGTGTTCTACTTTTTGTTACCATACCTTATGTAATCTTACTGTATTCCACCTTATGTTAACATAACTTATGTATTTCTACTATGTTCTACTTTTTGTTACCATACCTTACGAAATCTTACTGTGTTCTATGTTTTATAACCATACCTTATGTGATCTTTTTCTCTTCTGCCTTATGTTACCATACCTTATGTCATCTTACTGTGTTGAACTTTTTGTTACCATACCTTATGTAATCTTACTGTATTCCATCTTATGTTACCATAACGTATGTATTTCTTCTGTGTTCTACTTTTTGTTACCATACCTTATGTAATTTTACTGTATTCCACCTTATCTTGCCATACCTTATGTATTTCTAAAATGTTCTACTTTTTGTTACCATACTTGATGTAATCTTACTGTGTTCTGCATATTGTAACCATACCTTATGTAATCTTATTCTCTTCTACATTATGTTACCATACCTTATGTCATCTTACTGTGTTCTACTTTTTGTTACCATACCTTTTGTAATTTTACTGTATTCCACCTTATCTTACCAAACCTTATGTATTTCTACTGTGTTCTACTTTTTGTTACCATACCTTATGTAATCTTACTGTGTTCTACATTTTGTAATCATACATTATATGATCTTATTCTCTTCTACCTTATGTTACCATACCTTATGACATCTTATTGTGTTGTACTTTTTCTTACCATACCTTATGTAATCTTATTGTATTCCACTTTATGTTGTCATACCTTATGTATTGCTAAAATGTTCTACTTTTTGTTACCATACCTCATGTAATCTTACTGTGTTCTACATTTTGTAACCATACCTTATGTAATCTTATTTTCTTCTACCTTATGTTACCATAACTTATGTCATCAAACTGTGTTGTACTTTTTGTTACTATACCTCATGTAATCTTACTACATTTCAGCTTATGTTAACATTACTTATGTATTTTCTACTGTGTTCAACTTTTTGTTACCATACCTTCTGTAATCTTACTGTGTTCTACATTTTGTATCCATACCTTTAGTAATCTTATTCTCTTCTACCTTATTTTACCATACCTTATGTCATCTTACTGTATTGAAACTTTTTGTTACCATACCTCATGTAATCCTACTGTATTCCACCTTATGTTGCCATACCTTATGTATTTCTACTATGTTCTACTTCTTGTTACCATACCTCATGTAATCTTACTATGTTCTCTTTTTGTTACCATAAATCATGTAATCTTACTGTGTTCTACATTTTGTAACCATACCTTATGTAATCTTATTTTCTTCTACCTCATGTTACCA
This sequence comes from Eleutherodactylus coqui, assembly GCF_035609145.1. Lineage (NCBI taxonomy): Eukaryota > Metazoa > Chordata > Amphibia > Anura > Eleutherodactylidae > Eleutherodactylus > Eleutherodactylus coqui. Next base: position 85,280,580 of record NC_089837.1, on the reverse strand, counting down.
TAATTTATGTCATCTTCCGGTGTTGAAACTTTTTGTTACCTTACCTCATGTAATCTTACTGTATTCCACCTTATGTTACCATTCCTTATGTATTTCTACTGTGTTCTATTTTTTGTTACCAAACCTTATGTAATCTTACTGTGTTCTACATTTTGTAACAATAGCTTATGTAATCTTAATCTCTTCTACCTTAGGTTACCATACCTTATGTCGTCTTACTGTGTTGTACTTTTTGTTACCATACCTTATTTACCTTGTGTTACCATTCCTTATGTATTTCTACTATGTTCTACCTTTTGTTACCATACCTCATGCAATTTTACTGTATTCCACCTTATGTTAACATACCTTATTTATTTCTACTATGTTCTACCTTTTGTTACCATACCTCATGTAATCTTACTATGTTCTACTTTTTTTTACCATACCTCATGTAATAGTACTGTTTTCCTTTTTGTAACCATACCATATGTAATCTTATTTTCTGCTACCTTATGTTACCATACCTTATGTCATCTTACTGTGTTGTACTTTGTGTTACCATACCTCACGTAATCTTACTGTATTCCACCTTATGTTACTATTCCTTATGTAGTTCTACTATGTTTTACCTTTTGTTACCATAACTTATGTAATCTTACTGTGTTCTACATTTTGTAACCATACCTTATGTAATCTTATTCTCTTCTACCTTATGTTACAGTACCTTATGTCATCTTATTGTGTTGTACTTTTTGTTACCATACCTTATGTAATCTTACTGTATTTCACCTTATGTTACCATACCTTATGTATTTCTACAGTGATCTACTTTTTGTTACCATACCTTATGTAATATTACTATCTTCCACCTTATCTTACCATACCTCATGTAATCTTACTGTGTTCTACATTTTGTAACTGTACCTTATGTAATCTCATTCTCTTCTACCTTCAGTTACCATACCTCTTGTTATCTTACTGTGTTGTACTTTTTGTTACCATACCTTATGTAATCTTACTGTATTCCACCTCATGTTACCATACCTCATGTCATGTTACTGTATACCACCTTATGTTGCCATACCTTATGTATTTCTATAATGTTCCACTTTTTGTGACCATACCTCATGTAATCTTACTATGTTCCACTTTTTGTTACCATACCTTATGTAATCTTACTATGTTCTACTTTTTGTTACCATACCTTATGTAATCTTATTCTCTTCTACCTTATGTTACCATACCTTATGTCATCTTACTGTATTGAAACTTTTTGTTACCATACCTCTTGTAATCTTACTGTATTCCACCTTATGTTGCCATACCTTATGCCTTTCTACTATGTTCTACTTTTTGTTACCATACCTCATGTAATGTTACTATGTTCTCTTTTTGTTACCATACCTCATGTAATCTTACTGTGTTCTACATTTTGTAACCATACCTTATGTAATCTTATTCTCTTCTACCTTATGTTACAATACCTTATGTCATCTTATTGTGTTGTACTTTTTGTTACCATACCTCTTGTAATCTTACTGTATTCCACCTTATGTTGCCATACCTTATGCCTTTCTACTATGTTCTACTTTTTGTTACCATACCTCATGTAATGTTACTATGTTCTCTTTTTGTTACCATACCTCATGTAATCTTACTGTGTTCTACATTTTGTAAGCATACCTTATGTAATCTTATTTTCTTCTACTTTACATTACCATAACTTATGTCATCTTACTGTGTTGTACTTTTTGTTACCGTATATCACGTAATCTTACTGTATTCCACCTTATGTTACCATCCTTATGTATTTCTTCTGTGTTCTACTTTTTGTTACCATACCTTATGTAATCTTACTGTATTCCACCTTATGTTAACATAACTTATGTATTTCTACTATGTTCTACTTTTTGTTACCATACCTTACGAAATCTTACTGTGTTCTATGTTTTATAACCATACCTTATGTGATCTTTTTCTCTTCTGCCTTATGTTACCATACCTTATGTCATCTTACTGTGTTGAACTTTTTGTTACCATACCTTATGTAATCTTACTGTATTCCATCTTATGTTACCATAACGTATGTATTTCTTCTGTGTTCTACTTTTTGTTACCATACCTTATGTAATTTTACTGTATTCCACCTTATCTTGCCATACCTTATGTATTTCTAAAATGTTCTACTTTTTGTTACCATACTTGATGTAATCTTACTGTGTTCTGCATATTGTAACCATACCTTATGTAATCTTATTCTCTTCTACATTATGTTACCATACCTTATGTCATCTTACTGTGTTCTACTTTTTGTTACCATACCTTTTGTAATTTTACTGTATTCCACCTTATCTTACCAAACCTTATGTATTTCTACTGTGTTCTACTTTTTGTTACCATACCTTATGTAATCTTACTGTGTTCTACATTTTGTAATCATACATTATATGATCTTATTCTCTTCTACCTTATGTTACCATACCTTATGACATCTTATTGTGTTGTACTTTTTCTTACCATACCTTATGTAATCTTATTGTATTCCACTTTATGTTGTCATACCTTATGTATTGCTAAAATGTTCTACTTTTTGTTACCATACCTCATGTAATCTTACTGTGTTCTACATTTTGTAACCATACCTTATGTAATCTTATTTTCTTCTACCTTATGTTACCATAACTTATGTCATCAAACTGTGTTGTACTTTTTGTTACTATACCTCATGTAATCTTACTACATTTCAGCTTATGTTAACATTACTTATGTATTTTCTACTGTGTTCAACTTTTTGTTACCATACCTTCTGTAATCTTACTGTGTTCTACATTTTGTAACCATACCTTTAGTAATCTTATTCTCTTCTACCTTATTTTACCATACCTTATGTCATCTTACTGTATTGAAACTTTTTGTTACCATACCTCATGTAATCCTACTGTATTCCACCTTATGTTGCCATACCTTATGTATTTCTACTATGTTCTACTTCTTGTTACCATACCTCATGTAATCTTACTATGTTCTCTTTTTGTTACCATAAATCATGTAATCTTACTGTGTTCTACATTTTGTAACCATACCTTATGTAATCTTATTTTCTTCTACCTCATGTTACCATAATTTATGTCATCTTCCGGTGTTGAAACTTTTTGTTACCTTACCTCATGTAATCTTACTGTATTCCACCTTATGTTACCATTCCTTATGTATTTCTACTGTGTTCTATTTTTTGTTACCAAACCTTATGTAATCTTACTGTGTTCTACATTTTGTAACAATAGCTTATGTAATCTTAATCTCTTCTACCTTAGGTTACCATACCTTATGTCGTCTTACTGTGTTGTACTTTTTGTTACCATACCTTATTTACCTTGTGTTACCATTCCTTATGTATTTCTACTATGTTCTACCTTTTGTTACCATACCTCATGCAATTTTACTGTATTCCACCTTATGTTAACATACCTTATTTATTTCTACTATGTTCTACCTTTTGTTACCATACCTCATGTAATCTTACTATGTTCTACTTTTTTTTACCATACCTCATGTAATAGTACTGTTTTCCTTTTTGTAACCATACCATATGTAATCTTATTTTCTGCTACCTTATGTTACCATACCTTATGTCATCTTACTGTGTTGTACTTTGTGTTACCATACCTCACGTAATCTTACTGTATTCCACCTTATGTTACTATTCCTTATGTAGTTCTACTATGTTTTACCTTTTGTTACCATACCTTATGTAATCTTACTGTGTTCTACATTTTGTAACCATACCTTATGTAATCTTATTCTCTTCTACCTTATGTTACAGTACCTTATGTCATCTTATTGTGTTGTACTTTTTGTTACCATACCTTATGTAATCTTACTGTATTTCACCTTATGTTACCATACCTTATGTATTTCTACAGTGATCTACTTTTTGTTACCATACCTTATGTAATATTACTATCTTCCACCTTATCTTACCATACCTCATGTAATCTTACTGTGTTCTACATTTTGTAACTGTACCTTATGTAATCTCATTCTCTTCTACCTTCAGTTACCATACCTCTTGTTATCTTACTGTGTTGTACTTTTTGTTACCATACCTTATGTAATCTTACTGTATTCCACCTTATGTTACCATACCTCATGTCATGTTGCTGTATACCACCTTATGTTGCCATACCTTATGTATTTCTATAATGTTCCACTTTTTGTGACCATACCTCATGTAATCTTACTATGTTCCACTTTTTGTTACCATACCTTATGTAATCTTACTATGTTCTACTTTTTGTTACCATACCTTATGTAATCTTATTCTCTTCTACCTTATGTTACCATACCTTATGTCATCTTACTGTATTGAAACTTTTTGTTACCATACCTCTTGTAATCTTACTGTATTCCACCTTATGTTGCCATACCTTATGCCTTTCTACTATGTTCTACTTTTTGTTACCATACCTCATGTAATGTTACTATGTTCTCTTTTTGTTACCATACCTCATGTAATCTTACTGTGTTCTACATTTTGTAACCATACCTTATGTAATCTTATTCTCTTCTACCTTATGTTACAATACCTTATGTCATCTTATTGTGTTGTACTTTTTGTTACCATACCTCTTGTAATCTTACTGTATTCCACCTTATGTTGCCATACCTTATGCCTTTCTACTATGTTCTACTTTTTGTTACCATACCTCATGTAATGTTACTATGTTCTCTTTTTGTTACCATACCTCATGTAATCTTACTGTGTTCTACATTTTGTAACCATACCTTATGTAATCTTATTCTCTTCTACCTTCAGTTACCATACCTCTTGTTATCTTACTGTGTTGTACTTTTTGTTACCATACCTTATGTAATCTTACTGTATTCCACCTTATGTTACCATACCTTATGTATTTCTACAGTGATCTACTTTTTGTTACCATACCTTATGTAATATTACTATCTTCCACCTTATCTTACCATACCTCATGTAATCTTACTGTGTTCTACATTTTGTAACTGTACCTTATGTAATCTCATTCTCTTCTACCTTCAGTTACCATACCTCTTGTTATCTTACTGTGTTGTACTTCATGTTACCATACCTTATGTAATCTTACTGTATTCCACCTTATGTTACCATACCTCATGTCATGTTACTGTATACCACCTTATGTTGCCATACCTTATGTATTTCTATAATGTTCCACTTTTTGTTACCATACCTCATGTAATCTTACTATGTTCCACTTTTTGTTACCATACCTTATGTAATCTTACTATGTTCTACTTTTTGTTACCATACCTTATGTAATCTTATTCTCTTCTACCTTATGTTACCATACCTTATGTCATCTTACTGTATTGAAACTTTTTGTTACCATACCTCTTGTAATCTTACTGTATTCCACCTTATGTTGCCATACCTTATGCCTTTCTACTATGTTCTACTTTTTGTTACCATACCTCATGTAATGTTACTATGTTCTCTTTTTGTTACCATACCTCATGTAATCTTACTGTGTTCTACATTTTGTAACCATACCTTATGTAATCTTATTCTCTTCTACCTTATGTTACAATACCTTATGTCATCTTATTGTGTTGTACTTTTTGTTACCATACCTTATGTAATCTTACTGTATTCCACCTTATGTTACCATACCTTATGTATTTCTACAGTGATCTACTTTTTGTTACCATACCTTATGTAATATTACTATCTTCCACCTTATCTTACCATACCTCATGTAATCTTACTGTGTTCTACATTTTGTAACCGTACCTTATGTAATCTCATTCTCTTCTACCTTCAGTTACCATACCTCTTGTTATCTTACTGTGTTGTACTTTTTGTTACCATACCTTATGTAATCTTACTGTATTCCACCTTATGTTACCATACGTCATGTCATGTTACTGTATACCACCTTATGTTGCCATACCTTATGTATTTCTAAAATGTTCCACTTTTTGTTACCATACCTCATGTAATCTTACTATGTTCCACTTTTTGTTACCATACCTTATGTAATCTTACTATGTTCTACTTTTCGTTACCATACCTTATGTAATCTTATTCTCTTCTACCTTATGTTACCATACCTTATGTCATCTTACTGTATTGAAACTTTTTGTTACCATACCTCTTGTAATCTTACTGTATTCCACCTTATGTTGCCATACCTTATGCCTTTCTACTATGTTCTACTTTTTGTTACCATACCTCATGTAATGTTACTATGTTCTCTTTTTGTTACCATACCTCATGTAATCTTACTGTGTTCTACATTTTGTAAGCATACCTTATGTAATCTTATTTTCTTCTACTTTACATTACCATAACTTATGTCATCTTACTGTGTTGTACTTTTTGTTACCGTATATCACGTAATCTTACTGTATTCCACCTTATGTTACCATCCTTATGTATTTCTTCTGTGTTCTACTTTTTGTTACCATACCTTATGTAATCTTACTGTATTCCACCTTATGTTAACATAACTTATGTATTTCTACTATGTTCTACTTTTTGTTACCATACCTTACGAAATCTTACTGTGTTCTATGTTTTATAACCATACCTTATGTGATCTTTTTCTCTTCTACCTTATGTTACCATACCTTATGTCATCTTACTGTGTTGAACTTTTTGTTACCATACCTTATGTAATCTTACTGTATTCCATCTTATGTTACCATAACGTATGTATTTCTTCTGTGTTCTACTTTTTGTTACCATACCTTATGTAATTTTACTGTATTCCACCTTATCTTGCCATACCTTATGTATTTCTAAAATGTTCTACTTTTTGTTACCATACCTGATGTAATCTTACTGTGTTCTGCATATTGTAACCATACCTTATGTAATCTTATTCTCTTCTACATTATGTTACCATACCTTATGTCATCTTACTGTGTTCTACTTTTTGTTACCATACCTTTTGTAATTTTACTGTATTCCACCTTATCTTACCAAACCTTATGTATTTCTACTGTGTTCTACTTTTTGTTACCATACCTTATGTAATCTTACTGTGTTCTACATTTTGTAATCATACATTATATGATCTTATTCTCTTCTACCTTATGTTACCATACCTTATGACATCTTATTGTGTTGTACTTTTTCTTACCATACCTTATGTAATCTTATTGTATTCCACTTTATGTTGTCATACCTTATGTATTGCTAAAATGTTCTACTTTTTGTTACCATACCTCATGTAATCTTACTGTGTTCTACTTTTTTTTACCATACCTCATGTAATAGTACTGTTTTCCTTTTTGTAACCATACCATATGTAATCTTATTTTCTGCTACCTTATGTTACCATACCTTATGTCATCTTACTGTGTTGTACTTTGTATTACCATACCTCACGTAATCTTACTGTATTCCACCTTATGTTACTATTCCTTATGTAGTTCTACTATGTTTTTCCTTTTCTTACCATACCTTATGTAATCTTACTGTGTTCTACATTTTGTAACCATACCTTATGTAATCTTATTCTCTTCTACCTTATGTTACAATACCTTATGTCATCTTATTGTGTTGTACTTTTTGTTACCATACCTTATGTAATCTTACTGTATTCCACCTTATGTTACCATACCTTATGTATTTCTACAGTGATCTACTTTTTGTTACCATACCTTATGTAATATTACTATCTTCCACCTTATCTTACCATACCTCATGTAATCTTACTGTGTTCTACATTTTGTTACCGTACCTTATGTAATCTCATTCTTTTCTACCTTCAGTTACCATACCTCTTGTCATCTTACTGTGTTGTACTTTTTGTTACCATACCTTATGTAATCTTACTGTATTCCACCTTATGTTACCATACCTCATGTCATGTTACTGTATACCACCTTATGTTGCCATACCTTAAGTATTTCTAAAATGTTCCACTTTTTGTTACCATACCTCATGTAATCTTACTATGTTCCACTTTTTGTTACCATACCTTATGTAATCTTATTCTCTTCTACCTTATGTTACCATACCTTATGTCATCTTACTGTATTGAAACTTTTTGTTACCATACCTCTTGTAATCTTACTGTACTCCACCTTATGTTGCTATACCTTATGCCTTTCTACTATGTTCTACTTTTTGTTACCATACCTCATGTAATGTTACTATGTTCTCTTTTTGTTACCATACCTCATGTAATCTTACTGTGTTCTACATTTTGTAAGCATACCTTATGTAATCTTATTTTCTTCTACCTTATGTTACCATACCTTATGTCATCTTACTGTATTGAAACTTTTTGTTACCATACCTCTTGTAATCTTACTGTATTCCACCTTATGTTGCCATACCTTATGCCTTTCTACTATGTTCTACTTTTTGTTACCATACCTCATGTAATGTTACTATCTTCTCTTTTTGTTACCATACCTCATGTAATCTTACTGTGTTCTACATTTTGTAAGCATACCTTATGTAATCTCATTTTCTTCTACTTTACATTACCATAACTTATGCCATCTTACTGTGTTGTACTTTTTGTTACCGTATATCACGTAATCTTACTGTATTCCACCTTATGTTACCTTTCCTTATGTATTTCTTCTGTGTTCTACTTTTTGTTACCATACCTTATGTAATCTTACTGTATTCCACCTTATGTTAACATAACTTATGTATTTCTACTATGTTCTACTTTTTGTAACCATACCTTATGTAATCTTATTCTCTTCTACCTTATGTTACAATACCTTATGTCATCTTATTGTGTTGTACTTTTTGTTACCATACCTTATGTAATCTTACTGTATTCCACCTTATGTTACCATACCTTATGTATTTCTACAGTGATCTAATTTTTGTTACCATACCTTATGTAATATTACTATCTTCCACCTTATCTTACCATACCTCATGTAATCTTACTGTGTTCTACATTTTGTAACCGTACCTTATGTAATCTCATTCTCTTCTACCTTCAGTTACCATACCTCTTGTTATCTTACTGTGTTGTACTTTTTGTTACCATACCTTATGTAATCTTACTGTATTCCACCTTATGTTACCATACGTCATGTCATGTTACTGTATACCACCTTATGTTGCCATACCTTATGTATTTCTAAAATGTTCCACTTTTTGTTACCATACCTCATGTAATCTTACTATGTTCCACTTTTTGTTACCATACCTTATGTAATCTTACTATGTTCTACTTTTTGTTACCATACCTTATGTAATCTTATTCTCTTCTACCTTATGTTACCATACCTTATGTCATCTTACTGTATTGAAACTTTTTGTTACCATAACTCTTGTAATCTTACTGTAATCCACCTTATGTTGCCATACCTTATGCCTTTCTACTATGTTCTACTTTTTGTTACCATACCTCATGTAATGTTACTATGTTCTCTTTTTGTTACCATACCTCATGTAATCTTACTGTGTTCTACATTTTGTAAGCATACCTTATGTAATCTTATTTTCTTCTACTTTACATTACCATAACTTATGTCATCTTACTGTGTTGTACTTTTTGTTACCGTATATCACGTAATCTTACTGTATTCCACCTTATGTTACCATCCTTATGTATTTCTTCTGTGTTCTACTTTTTGTTACCATACCTTATGTAATCTTACTGTATTCCACCTTATGTTAACATAACTTATGTATTTCTACTATGTTCTACTTTTTGTTACCATACCTTACGTAATCTTACTGTGTTCTATGTTTTATAACCATACCTTATGTGATCTTTTTCTCTTCTACCTTATGTTACCATACCTTATGTCATCTTACTGTGTTGAACTTTTTGTTACCATACCTTATGTAATTTTACTGTATTCCACCTTATCTTGCCATACCTTATGTATTTCTAAAATGTTCTACTTTTTGTTACCATACTTGATGTAATCTTACTGTGTTCTGCATATTGTAACCATACCTTATGTAATCTTATTCTCTTCTACATTATGTTACCATACCTTCTGTCATCTTACTGTGTTCTACTTTTTGTTACCATACCTTTTGTAATTTTACTGTATTCCACCTTATCTTACCAAACCTTATGTATTTCTACTGTGTTCTACTTTTTGTTACCATACCTTATGTAATCTTACTGTGTTCTACATTTTGTAATCATACATTATATGATCTTATTCTCTTCTACCTTATGTTACCATACCTTATGACATCTTATTGTGTTGTACTTTTTCTTACCATACCTTAAGTAATCTTATTGTATTCCACTTTATGTTGTCATACCTTATGTATTGCTAAAATGTTCTACTTTTTGTTAGCATACCTCATGTAATCTTACTGTGTTCTACATTTTGTAACCATACCTTATGTAATCTTATTTTCTTCTACCTTATGTAACCATAACTTATGTCATCTTACTGTGTTGAAACTTTTTGTTACCATACCTCATGTAATCTTACTGTGTTCTACATTTTGTAACCATACCTTATGTAATCTTATTTTCTTCTACCTTATGTTACCATAACTTATGTCATCAAACTGTGTTGTACTTTTTGTTACTATACCTCATGTAATCTTACTATATTCCACCTTATGTTAACATTACTTATGTATTTTCTATTGTGTTCAACGTTTTGTTACCATACCTTCTGTAATCTTACTGTGTTCTACATTTTGTAACCATACCTTTAATAATCGTATTCTCTTCTACCTTATTTTACCATACCTCATGTCATCTTACTGTATTGAAACTTTTTGTTACCATACCTCATGTAATCCTACTGTATTCCACCTTATGTTGCCATACCTTATGTATTTCTACTATGTTCTACTTCTTGTTACCATACCTCATGTAATCTTACCATGTTCTCTTTTTGTTACCATAAATCATGTAATCTTACTGTGTTCTACATTTTGTAACCATACCTTATGTAATCTTACTGTGTTCTACATTTTGTAATCATACATTATATGATTTTATTCTCTTCTACCTTATGTTACCTTACCTTATGACATCTTATTGTGTTGTACTTTTTCTTACCATACCTTATGTAATCTTATTGTATTCTACTTTATGTTGTTATACCTTATGTATTGCTAAAATGTTCCACTTTTTGTTACCATACCTCATGTAATCTTACTGTGTTCTACATTTTGTAACCATACCTTATGTAATCTTATTTTCTTCTACCTTATGTTACCATAACTTATGTCATCAAACTGTGTTGTACTTTTTGTTACGATACCTCATGTAATCTTACTATATTCCACCTTATGTTAACATTACTTATGTATTTTCTACTGTGTTCAACTTTTTGTTACCATACCTTCTGTAATCTTACTGTGTTCTACATTTTGTAACCATACCTTTAGTAATCTTATTCTCTTCTACCTTATTTTACCATACCTTATGTCATCTTACTGTATTGAAACTTTTTGTTACCATACCTCATGTAATCCTACTGTATTCCACCTTATGTTGCCATACCTTATGTATTTCTACTATGTTCTACTTCTTGTTACCATACCTCATGTAATCTTACTATGTTCTCTTTTTGTTACCATAAATCATGTAATCTTACTGTGTTCTACATTTTGTAACCATACCTTATGTAATCTTATTTTCTTCTACCTCATGTTACCATAACTTATGTCATCTTCCGGTGTTGAAACTTTTTGTTACCGTACCTCATGTAATCTTACTGTATTCCACCTTATGTTACCATTCCTTATGTATTTCTACTGTGTTCTACTTTTTGTTACCAAACCTTATGTAATCTTACTGTGTTCTACATTTTGTAACAATAGCTTATGTAATCTTAATCTCTTCTACCTTAGGTTACCATACCTTATGTCGTCTTACTGTGTTGTACTTTTTGTTACCATACCTTATTCACCTTGTGTTACCATTCCTTATGTATTTCTACTATGTTCTACCTTTTGTTACCATACCTCATGCAATTTTACTGTATTCCACCTTATGTTAACATACCTTATTTATTTCTACTATGTTCTACCTTTTGTTACCATACCTCATGTAATCTTACTATGTTCTACTTTTTTTTACCATACCTCATGTGATAGTACTGTTTTCCTTTTTGTAACCATACCATATGTAATCTTATTTTCTGCTACCTTATGTTACCATACCTTATGTCATCTTACTGTGTTGTACTTTGTGTTACCATACCTCACGTAATCTTACTGTATTCCACCTTATGTTACTATTCCTTATGTAGTTCTACTATGTTTTACCTTTTGTTACCATACCTTATGTAATCTTACTGTGTTCTACATTTTGTAACCATACCTTATGTAATCTTATTCTCTTCTACCTTATGTTACAATACCTTATGTCATCTTATTGTGTTGTACTTTTTGTTACCATACCTTATGTAATCTTACTGTATTCCACCTAATATTACCATACGTCATGTCATGTTACTGTATACCACCTTATGTTGCCATACCTTATGTATTTCTAAAATGTTCCACTTTTTGTTACCATACCTCATGTAATCTTACTATGTTCCACTTTTTGTTACCATACCTTATGTAATCTTACTATGTTCTACTTTTCGTTACCATACCTTATGTAATCTTATTCTCTTCTACCTTATGTTACCATACCTTATGTCATCTTACTGTATTGAAACTTTTTGTTACCATACCTCTTGTAATCTTACTGTATTCCACCTTATGTTGCCATACCTTATGCCTTTCTACTATGTTCTACTTTTTGTTACCATACCTCATGTAATGTTACTATGTTCTCTTTTTGTTACCATACCTCATGTAATCTTACTGTGTTCTACATTTTGTAAGCATACCTTATGTAATCTTATTTTCTTCTACTTTACATTACCATAACTTATGTCATCTTACTGTGTTGTACTTTTTGTTACCGTATATCACGTAATCTTACTGTATTCCACCTTATGTTACCATCCTTATGTATTTCTTCTGTGTTCTACTTTTTGTTACCATACCTTATGTAATCTTACTGTATTCCACCTTATGTTAACATAACTTATGTATTTCTAATATGTTCTACTTTTTGTTACCATACCTTACGAAATCTTACTGTGTTCTATGTTTTATAACCATACCTTATGTGATCTTTTTCTCTTCTACCTTATGTTACCATACCTTATGTCATCTTACTGTGTTGAACTTTTTGTTACCATACCTTATGTAATCTTACTGTATTCCATCTTATGTTACCATAACGTATGTATTTCTTCTGTGTTCTACTTTTTGTTACCATACCTTATGTAATTTTACTGTATTCCACCTTATCTTGCCATACCTTATGTATTTCTAAAATGTTCTACTTTTTGTTACCATACCTGATGTAATCTTACTGTGTTGTGCATATTGTAACCATACCTTATGTAATCTTATTCTCTTCTACATTATGTTACCATACCTTATGTCATCTTACTGTGTTCTACTTTTTGTTACGATACCTTTTGTAATTTTACTGTATTCCACCTTATCTTACCAAACCTTATGTATTTCTACTGTGTTCTACTTTTTGTTACCATACCTTATGTAATCTTACTGTGTTCTACATTTTGTAATCATACATTATATGATCTTATTCTCTTCTACCTTATGTTACCATACCTTATGACATCTTATTGTGTTGTACTTTTTTTTACCATACCTTATGTAATCTTATTGTATTCCACTTTATGTTGTCATACCTTATGTATTGCTAAAATGTTCTACTTTTTGTTACCATACCTCATGTAATCTTACTGTGTTCTACATTTTGTAACCATACCTTATGTAATCTTATTTTCTTCTACCTTATGTTACCATATCTTATGTCATCTTACTGTGTTGAAACTTTTTGTTACCATACCTCATGTAATCTTACTGTGTTCTACATTTTGTAACCATACCTTATGTAATCTTATTTTCTTCTACCTTATGTTACCATAACTTATGTCATCAAACTGTGTTGTACTTTTTGTTACTATACCTCATGTAATCTTACTATATTCCACCTTTTGTTAACATTACTTATGTATTTTCTACTGTGTTCCACGTTTTGTTACCATACCTTCTGTAATCTTACTGTGTTCTACATTTTGTAACCATACCTTTAGTAATCTTATTCTCTTCTACCTTATTTTACCATACCTTATGTCATCTTACTGTATTGAAACTTTTTGTTACCATACCTCATGTAATCCTACTGTATTCCACCTTATGTTGCCATACCTTATGTATTTCTACTATGTTCTACTTCTTGTTACCATACCTCATGTAATCTTACTATGTTCTCTTTTTGTTACCATAAATCATGTAATCTTACTGTGTTCTACATTTTGTAACCATACCTTATGTAATCTTATTTTCTTCTACCTCATGTTACCATAACTTATGTCATCTTCCGGTGTTGAAACTTTTTGTTACCGTACCTCATGTAATCTTACTGTATTCCACCTTATGTTACCATTCCTTATGTATTTCTACTGTGTTCTACTTTTTGTTACCAAACCTTATGTAATCTTACTGTGTTCTACATTTTGTAACAATAGCTTATGTAATCTTAATCTCTTCTACCTTAGGTTACCATACCTTATGTCGTCTTACTGTGTTGTACTTTTTGTTACCATACCTTATTCACCTTGTGTTACCATTCCTTATGTATTTCTACTATGTTCTACCTTTTGTTACCATACCTCATGCAATTTTACTGTATTCCACCTTATGTTAACATACCTTATTTATTTCTACTATGTTCTACCTTTTGTTACCATACCTCATGTAATCTTACTATGTTCTACTTTTTTTTACCATACCTCATGTGATAGTACTGTTTTCCTTTTTGTAACCATACCATATGTAATCTTATTTTCTGCTACCTTATGTTACCATACCTTATGTCATCTTACTGTGTTGTACTTTGTGTTACCATACCTCACGTAATCTTACTGTATTCCACCTTATGTTACTATTCCTTATGTAGTTCTACTATGTTTTACCTTTTGTTACCATACCTTATGTAATCTTACTGTGTTCTACATTTTGTAACCATACCTTATGTAATCTTATTCTCTTCTACCTTATGTTACAATACCTTATGTCATCTTATTGTGTTGTACTTTTTGTTACCATACCTTATGTAATCTTACTGTATTCCACCTAATGTTACCATACGTCATGTCATGTTACTGTATACCACCTTATGTTGCCATACCTTATGTATTTCTAAAATGTTCCACTTTTTGTTACCATACCTCATGTAATCTTAATATGTTCCACTTTTTGTTACCATACCTTATGTAATCTTACTATGTTCTACTTTTCGTTACCATACCTTATGTAATCTTATTCTCTTCTACCTTATGTTACCATACCTTATGTCATCTTACTGTATTGAAACTTTTTGTTACCATACCTCTTGTAATCTTACTGTATTCCACCTTATGTTGCCATACCTTATGCCTTTCTACTATGTTCTACTTTTTGTTACCATACCTCATGTAATGTTACTATGTTCTCTTTTTGTTACCATACCTCATGTAATCTTACTGTGTTCTACATTTTGTAAGCATACCTTATGTAATCTTATTTTCTTCTACTTTACATTACCATAACTTATGTCATCTTACTGTGTTGTACTTTTTGTTACCGTATATCACGTAATCTTACTGTATTCCACCTTATGTTACCATCCTTATGTATTTCTTCTGTGTTCTACTTTTTGTTACCATACCTTATGTAATCTTACTGTATTCCACCTTATGTTAACATAACTTATGTATTTCTACTATGTTCTACTTTTTGTTACCATACCTTACGAAATCTTACTGTGTTCTATGTTTTATAACCATACCTTATGTGATCTTTTTCTCTTCTACCTTATGTTACCATACCTTATGTCATCTTACTGTGTTGAACTTTTTGTTACCATACCTTATGTAATCTTACTGTATTCCATCTTATGTTACCATAACGTATGTATTTCTTCTGTGTTCTACTTTTTGTTACCATACCTTATGTAATTTTACTGTATTCCACCTTATCTTGCCATACCTTATGTATTTCTAAAATGTTCTACTTTTTGTTACCATACTTGATGTAATCTTACTGTGTTCTGCATATTGTAACCATACCTTATGTAATCTTATTCTCCTCTACATTATGTTACCATACCTTATGTCATCTTACTGTGTTCTACTTTTTGTTACCATACCTTTTGTAATTTTACTGTATTCCACCTTATCTTACCAAACCTTATGTATTTCTACTGTGTTCTACTTTTTGTTACCATACCTTATGTAATCTTACTGTGTTCTACATTTTGTAATCATACATTATATGATCTTATTCTCTTCTACCTTATGTTACCATACCTTATGACATCTTATTGTGTTGTACTTTTTCTTACCATACCTTATGTAATCTTATTGTATTCCACTTTATGTTGTCATACCTTATGTATTGCTAAAATGTTCTACTTTTTGTTACCATACCTCATGTAATCTTACTGTGTTCTACATTTTGTAACCATACCTTATGTAATCTTATTTTCTTCTACCTTATGTTACCATAACTTATGTCATCAAACTGTGTTGTACTTTTTGTTACTATACCTCATGTAATCTTACTACATTTCAGCTTATGTTAACATTACTTATGTATTTTCTACTGTGTTCAACTTTTTGTTACCATACCTTCTGTAATCTTACTGTGTTCTACATTTTGTAACCATACCTTTAGTAATCTTATTCTCTTCTACCTTATTTTACCATACCTTATGTCATCTTACTGTATTGAAACTTTTTGTTACCATACCTCATGTAATCCTACTGTATTCCACCTTATGTTGCCATACCTTATGTATTTCTACTATGTTCTACTTCTTGTTACCATACCTCATGTAATCTTACTATGTTCTCTTTTTGTTACCATAAATCATGTAATCTTACTGTGTTCTACATTTTGTAACCATACCTTATGTAATCTTATTTTCTTCTACCTCATGTTACCATAATTTATGTCATCTTCCGGTGTTGAAACTTTTTGTTACCTTACCTCATGTAATCTTACTGTATTCCACCTTATGTTACCATTCCTTATGTATTTCTACTGTGTTCTATTTTTTGTTACCAAACCTTATGTAATCTTACTGTGTTCTACATTTTGTAACAATAGCTTATGTAATCTTAATCTCTTCTACCTTAGGTTACCATACCTTATGTCGTCTTACTGTGTTGTACTTTTTGTTACCATACCTTATTTACCTTGTGTTACCATTCCTTATGTATTTCTACTATGTTCTACCTTTTGTTACCATACCTCATGCAATTTTACTGTATTCCACCTTATGTTAACATACCTTATTTATTTCTACTATGTTCTACCTTTTGTTACCATACCCCATGTAATCTTACTATGTTCTACTTTTTTTTACCATACCTCATGTAATAGTACTGTTTTCCTTTTTGTAACCATACCATATGTAATCTTATTTTCTGCTACCTTATGTTACCATACCTTATGTCATCTTACTGTGTTGTACTTTGTGTTACCATACCTCACGTAATCTTACTGTATTCCACCTTATGTTACTATTCCTTATGTAGTTCTACTATGTTTTACCTTTTGTTACCATACCTTATGTAATCTTACTGTGTTCTACATTTTGTAACCATACCTTATGTAATCTTATTCTCTTCTACCTTATGTTACAGTACCTTATGTCATCTTATTGTGTTGTACTTTTTGTTACCATACCTTATGTAATCTTACTGTATTTCACCTTATGTTACCATACCTTATGTATTTCTACAGTGATCTACTTTTTGTTACCATACCTTATGTAATATTACTATCTTCCACCTTATCTTACCATACCTCATGTAATCTTACTGTGTTCTACATTTTGTAACTGTACCTTATGTAATCTCATTCTCTTCTACCTTCAGTTACCATACCTCTTGTTATCTTACTGTGTTGTACTTTTTGTTACCATACCTTATGTAATCTTACTGTATTCCACCTTATGTTACCATACCTCATGTCATGTTACTGTATACCACCTTATGTTGCCATACCTTATGTATTTCTATAATGTTCCACTTTTTGTGACCATACCTCATGTAATCTTACTATGTTCCACTTTTTGTTACCATACCTTATGTAATCTTACTATGTTCTACTTTTTGTTACCATACCTTATGTAATCTTATTCTCTTCTACCTTATGTTACCATACCTTATGTCATCTTACTGTATTGAAACTTTTTGTTACCATACCTCTTGTAATCTTACTGTATTCCACCTTATGTTGCCATACCTTATGCCTTTCTACTATGTTCTACTTTTTGTTACCATACCTCATGTAATGTTACTATGTTCTCTTTTTGTTACCATACCTCATGTAATCTTACTGTGTTCTACATTTTGTAACCATACCTTATGTAATCTTATTCTCTTCTACCTTCAGTTACCATACCTCTTGTTATCTTACTGTGTTGTACTTTTTGCTACCATACCTTATGTAATCTTACTGTATTCCACCTTATGTTACCATACCTTATGTATTTCTACAGTGATCTACTTTTTGTTACCATACCTTATGTAATATTACTATCTTCCACCTTATCTTACCATACCTCATGTAATCTTACTGTGTTCTACATTTTGTAACTGTACCTTATGTAATCTCATTCTCTTCTACCTTCAGTTACCATACCTCTTGTTATCTTACTGTGTTGTACTTCATGTTACCATACCTTATGTAATCTTACTGTATTCCACCTTATGTTACCATACCTCATGTCATGTTACTGTATACCACCTTATGTTGCCATACCTTATGTATTTCTATAATGTTCCACTTTTTGTTACCATACCTCATGTAATCTTACTATGTTCCACTTTTTGTTACCATACCTTATGTAATCTTACTATGTTCTACTTTTTGTTACCATACCTTATGTAATCTTATTCTCTTCTACCTTATGTTACCATACCTTATGTCATCTTACTGTATTGAAACTTTTTGTTACCATACCTCTTGTAATCTTACTGTATTCCACCTTATGTTGCCATACCTTATGCCTTTCTACTATGTTCTACTTTTTGTTACCATACCTCATGTAATGTTACTATGTTCTCTTTTTGTTACCATACCTCATGTAATCTTACTGTGTTCTACATTTTGTAACCATACCTTATGTAATCTTATTCTCTTCTACCTTATGTTACAATACCTTATGTCATCTTATTGTGTTGTACTTTTTGTTACCATACCTTATGTAATCTTACTGTATTCCACCTTATGTTACCATACCTTATGTATTTCTACAGTGATCTACTTTTTGTTACTATACCTTATGTAATATTACTATCTTCCACCTTATCTTACCATACCTCATGTAATCTTACTGTTTTCTACATTTTGTAACCGTACCTTATGTAATCTCATTCTCTTCTACCTTCAGTTACCATACCTCTTGTTATCTTACTGTGTTGTACTTTTTGTTACCATACCTTATGTAATCTTACTCTATTCCACCTTATGTTACCATACGTCATGTCATGTTACTGTATACCACCTTATGTTGCCATACCTTATGTATTTCTAAAATGTTCCACTTTTTGTTACCATACCTCATGTAATCTTACTATGTTCCACTTTTTGTTACCATACCTTATGTAATCTTACTATGTTCTACTTTTCGTTACCATACCTTATGTAATCTTATTCTCTTCTACCTTATGTTACCATACCTTATGTCATCTTACTGTATTGAAACTTTTTGTTACCATACCTCTTGTAATCTTACTGTATTCCACCTTATGTTGCCATACCTTATGCCTTTCTACTATGTTCTACTTTTTGTTACCATACCTCATGTAATGTTACTATGTTCTCTTTTTGTTACCATACCTCATGTAATCTTACTGTGTTCTACATTTTGTAAGCATACCTTATGTAATCTTATTTCCTTCTACTTTACATTACCATAACTTATGTCATCTTACTGTGTTGTACTTTTTGTTACCGTATATCACGTAATCTTACTGTATTCCACCTTATGTTACCATCCTTATGTATTTCTTCTGTGTTCTACTTTTTGTTACCATACCTTATGTAATCTTACTGTATTCCACCTTATGTTAACATAACTTATGTATTTCTACTATGTTCTACTTTTTGTTACCATACCTTACGAAATCTTACTGTGTTCTATGTTTTATAACCATACCTTATGTGATCTTTTTCTCTTCTACCTTATGTTACCATACCTTATGTCATCTTACTGTGTTGAACTTTTTGTTACCATACCTTATGTAATCTTACTGTATTCCATCTTATGTTACCATAACGTATGTATTTCTTCTGTGTTCTAATTTTGTTACCATACCTTATGTAATTTTACTGTATTCCACCTTATCTTGCCATACCTTATGTATTTCTAAAATGTTCTACTTTTTGTTACCATACCTGATGTAATCTTACTGTGTTCTGCATATTGTAACCATACCTTATGTAATCTTATTCTCTTCTACATTATGTTACCATACCTTATGTCATCTTACTGTGTTCTACTTTTTGTTACCATACCTTTTGTAATTTTACTGTATTCCACCTTATCTTACCAAACCTTATGTATTTCCACTGTGTTCTACTTTTTGTTACCATACCTTATGTAATCTTACTGTGTTCTACATTTTGTAATCATACATTATATGATCTTATTCTCTTCTACCTTATGTTACCATACCTTATGACATCTTATTGTGTTGTACTTTTTCTTACCATACCTTATGTAATCTTATTGTATTCCACTTTATGTTGTCATACCTTATGTATTGCTAAAATGTTCTACTTTTTGTTACCATACCTCATGTAATCTTACTGTGTTCTACTTTTTTTTACCATACCTCATGTAATAGTACTGTTTTCCTTTTTGTAACCATACCATATGTAATCTTATTTTCTGCTACCTTATGTTACCATACCTGATGTCATCTTACTGTGTTGTACTTTGTATTACCATACCTCACGTAATCTTACTGTATTCCACCTTATGTTACTATTCCTTATGTAGTTCTACTATGTTTTTCCTTTTCTTACCATACCTTATGTAATCTTACTGTGTTCTACATTTTGTAACCATACCTTATGTAATCTTATTCTCTTCTACCTTATGTTACAATACCTTATGTCATCTTATTGTGTTGTACTTTTTGTTACCATACCTTATGTAATCTTACTGTATTCCACCTTATGTTACCATACCTTATGTATTTCTACAGTGATCTACTTTTTGTTACCATACCTTATGTAATATTACTATCTTCCACCTTATCTTACCATACCTCATGTAATCTTACTGTGTTCTACATTTTGTTACCGTACCTTATGTAATCTCATTCTTTTCTACCTTCAGTTACCATACCTCTTGTCATCTTACTGTGTTGTACTTTTTGTTACCATACCTTATGTAATCTTACTGTATTCCACCTTATGTTACCATACCTCATGTCATGTTACTGTATACCACCTTATGTTGCCATACCTTAAGTATTTCTAAAATGTTCCACTTTTTGTTACCATACCTCATGTAATCTTACTATGTTCCACTTTTTGTTACCATACCTTATGTAATCTTATTCTCTTCTACCTTATGTTACCATACCTTATGTCATCTTACTGTATTGAAACTTTTTGTTACCATACCTCTTGTAATCTTACTGTACTCCACCTTATGTTGCTATACCTTATGCCTTTCTACTATGTTCTACTTTTTGTTACCATACCTCATGTAATGTTACTATGTTCTCTTTTTGTTACCATACCTCATGTAATCTTACTGTGTTCTACATTTTGTAAGCATACCTTATGTAATCTTATTTTCTTCTACCTTATGTTACCATACCTTATGTCATCTTACTGTATTGAAACTTTTTGTTACCATACCTCTTGTAATCTTACTGTATTCCACCTTATGTTGCCATACCTTATGCCTTTCTACTATGTTCTACTTTTTGTTACCATACCTCATGTAATGTTACTATCTTCTCTTTTTGTTACCATACCTCATGTAATCTTACTGTGTTCTACATTTTGTAAGCATACCTTATGTAATCTCATTTTCTTCTACTTTACATTACCATAACTTATGCCATCTTACTGTGTTGTACTTTTTGTTACCGTATATCACGTAATCTTACTGTATTCCACCTTATGTTACCTTTCCTTATGTATTTCTTCTGTGTTCTACTTTTTGTTACCATACCTTATGTAATCTTACTGTATTCCACCTTATGTTAACATAACTTATGTATTTCTACTATGTTCTACTTTTTGTTACCATACCTTATGTAATCTTACTGTGTTCTACATTTTGTAACCATACCTTATGTAATCTTATTCTCTTCTACCTTATGTTACAATACCTTATGTCATCTTATTGTGTTGTACTTTTTGTTACCATACCTTATGTAATCTTACTGTATTCCACCTTATGTTACCATACCTTATGTATTTCTACAGTGATCTAATTTTTGTTACCATACCTTATGTAATATTACTATCTTCCACCTTATCTTACCATACCTCATGTAATCTTACTGTGTTCTACATTTTGCAACCGTACCTTATGTAATCTCATTCTCTTCTACCTTCAGTTACCATACCTCTTGTTATCTTACTGTGTTGTACTTTTTGTTACCATACCTTATGTAATCTTACTGTATTCCACCTTATGTTACCATACGTCATGTCATGTTACTGTATACCACCTTATGTTGCCATACCTTATGTATTTCTAAAATGTTCCACTTTTTGTTACCATACCTCATGTAATCTTACTATGTTCCACTTTTTGTTACCATACCTTATGTAATCTTACTATGTTCTACTTTTTGTTACCATACCTTATGTAATCTTATTCTCTTCTACCTTATGTTACCATACCTTATGTCATCTTACTGTATTGAAACTTTTTGTTACCATAACTCTTGTAATCTTACTGTAATCCACCTTATGTTGCCATACCTTATGCCTTTCTACTATGTTCTACTTTTTGTTACCATACCTCATGTAATGTTACTATGTTCTCTTTTTGTTACCATACCTCATGTAATCTTACTGTGTTCTACATTTTGTAAGCATACCTTATGTAATCTTATTTTCTTCTACTTTACATTACCATAACTTATGTCATCTTACTGTGTTGTACTTTTTGTTACCGTATATCACGTAATCTTACTGTATTCCACCTTATGTTACCATCCTTATGTATTTCTTCTGTGTTCTACTTTTTGTTACCATACCTTATGTAATCTTACTGTATTCCACCTTATGTTAACATAACTTATGTATTTCTACTATGTTCTACTTTTTGTTACCATACCTTACGTAATCTTACTGTGTTCTATGTTTTATAACCATACCTTATGTGATCTTTTTCTCTTCTACCTTATGTTACCATACCTTATGTCATCTTACTGTGTTGAACTTTTTGTTACCATACCTTATGTAATTTTACTGTATTCCACCTTATCTTGCCATACCTTATGTATTTCTAAAATGTTCTACTTTTTGTTACCATACTTGATGTAATCTTACTGTGTTCTGCATATTGTAACCATACCTTATGTAATCTTATTCTCTTCTACATTATGTTACCATACCTTATGTCATCTTACTGTGTTCTACTTTTTGTTACCATACCTTTTGTAATTTTACTGTATTCCACCTTATCTTACCAAACCTTATGTATTTCTACTGTGTTCTACTTTTTGTTACCATACCTTATGTAATCTTACTGTGTTCTACATTTTGTAATCATACATTATATGATCTTATTCTCTTCTACCTTATGTTACCATACCTTATGACATCTTATTGTGTTGTACTTTTTCTTACCATACCTTAAGTAATCTTATTGTATTCCACTTTATGTTGTCATACCTTATGTATTGCTAAAATGTTCTACTTTTTGTTAGCATACCTCATGTAATCTTACTGTGTTCTACATTTTGTAACCATACCTTATGTAATCTTATTTTCTTCTACCTTATGTAACCATAACTTATGTCATCTTACTGTGTTGAAACTTTTTGTTACCATACCTCATGTAATCTTACTGTGTTCTACATTTTGTAACCATACCTTATGTAATCTTATTTTCTTCTACCTTATGTTACCATAACTTATGTCATCAAACTGTGTTGTACTTTTTGTTACTATACCTCATGTAATCTTACTATATTCCACCTTATGTTAACATTACTTATGTATTTTCTATTGTGTTCAACGTTTTGTTACCATACCTTCTGTAATCTTACTGTGTTCTACATTTTGTAACCATACCTTTAATAATCGTATTCTCTTCTACCTTATTTTACCATACCTCATGTCATCTTACTGTATTGAAACTTTTTGTTACCATACCTCATGTAATCCTACTGTATTCCACCTTATGTTGCCATACCTTATGTATTTCTACTATGTTCTACTTCTTGTTACCATACCTCATGTAATCTTACTATGTTCTCTTTTTGTTACCATAAATCATGTAATCTTACTGTGTTCTACATTTTGTAACCATACCTTATGTAATCTTACTGTGTTCTACATTTTGTAATCATACATTATATGATTTTATTCTCTTCTACCTTATGTTACCTTACCTTATGACATCTTATTGTGTTGTACTTTTTCTTACCATACCTTATGTAATCTTATTGTATTCTACTTTATGTTGTTATACCTTATGTATTGCTAAAATGTTCCACTTTTTGTTACCATACCTCATGTAATCTTACTGTGTTCTACATTTTGTAACCATACCTTATGTAATCTTATTTTCTTCTACCTTATGTTACCATAACTTATGTCATCAAACTGTGTTGTACTTTTTGTTACGATACCTCATGTAATCTTACTATATTCCACCTTATGTTAACATTACTTATGTATTTCTAATATGTTCTACTTTTTGTTACCATACCTTACGAAATCTTACTGTGTTCTATGTTTTATAACCATACCTTATGTGATCTTTTTCTCTTCTACCTTATGTTACCATACCTTATGTCATCTTACTGTGTTGAACTTTTTGTTACCATACCTTATGTAATCTTACTGTATTCCATCTTATGTTACCATAACGTATGTATTTCTTCTGTGTTCTACTTTTTGTTACCATACCTTATGTAATTTTACTGTATTCCACCTTATCTTGCCATACCTTATGTATTTCTAAAATGTTCTACTTTTTGTTACCATACCTGATGTAATCTTACTGTGTTGTGCATATTGTAACCATACCTTATGTAATCTTATTCTCTTCTACATTATGTTACCATACCTTATGTCATCTTACTGTGTTCTACTTTTTGTTACGATACCTTTTGTAATTTTACTGTATTCCACCTTATCTTACCAAACCTTATGTATTTCTACTGTGTTCTACTTTTTGTTACCATACCTTATGTAATCTTACTGTGTTCTACATTTTGTAATCATACATTATATGATCTTATTCTCTTCTACCTTATGTTACCATACCTTATGACATCTTATTGTGTTGTACTTTTTTTTACCATACCTTATGTAATCTTATTGTATTCCACTTTATGTTGTCATACCTTATGTATTGCTAAAATGTTCTACTTTTTGTTACCATACCTCATGTAATCTTACTGTGTTCTACATTTTGTAACCATACCTTATGTAATCTTATTTTCTTCTACCTTATGTTACCATATCTTATGTCATCTTACTGTGTTGAAACTTTTTGTTACCATACCTCATGTAATCTTACTGTGTTCTACATTTTGTAACCATACCTTATGTAATCTTATTTTCTTCTACCTTATGTTACCATAACTTATGTCATCAAACTGTGTTGTACTTTTTGTTACTATACCTCATGTAATCTTACTATATTCCACCTTTTGTTAACATTACTTATGTATTTTCTACTGTGTTCAACGTTTTGTTACCATACCTTCTGTAATCTTACTGTGTTCTACATTTTGTAACCATACCTTTAGTAATCTTATTCTCTTCTACCTTATTTTACCATACCTTATGTCATCTTACTGTATTGAAACTTTTTGTTACCATACCTCATGTAATCCTACTGTATTCCACCTTATGTTGCCATACCTTATGTATTTCTACTATGTTCTACTTCTTGTTACCATACCTCATGTAATCTTACTATGTTCTCTTTTTGTTACCATAAATCATGTAATCTTACTGTGTTCTACATTTTGTAACCATACCTTATGTAATCTTATTTTCTTCTACCTCATGTTACCATAACTTATGTCATCTTCCGGTGTTGAAACTTTTTGTTACCTTACCTCATGTAATCTTACTGTATTCCACCTTATGTTACCATTCCTTATGTATTTCTACTGTGTTCTACTTTTTGTTACCAAACCTTATGTAATCTTACTGTGTTCTACATTTTGTAACAATAGCTTATGTAATCTTAATCTCTTCTACCTTAGGTTACCATACCTTATGTCGTCTTACTGTGTTGTACTTTTTGTTACCATACCTTATTCACCTTGTGTTACCATTCCTTATGTATTTCTACTATGTTCTACCTTTTGTTACCATACCTCATGCAATTTTACTGTATTCCACCTTATGTTAACATACCTTATTTATTTCTACTATGTTCTACCTTTTGTTACCATACCTCATGTAATCTTACTATGTTCTACTTTTTTTTACCATACCTCATGTGATAGTACTGTTTTCCTTTTTGTAACCATACCATATGTAATCTTATTTTCTGCTACCTTATGTTACCATACCTTATGTCATCTTACTGTGTTGTACTTTGTGTTACCATACCTCACGTAATCTTACTGTATTCCACCTTATGTTACTATTCCTTATGTAGTTCTACTATGTTTTACCTTTTGTTACCATACCTTATGTAATCTTACTGTGTTCTACATTTTGTAACCATACCTTATGTAATCTTATTCTCTTCTACCTTATGTTACAATACCTTATGTCATCTTATTGTGTTGTACTTTTTGTTACCATACCTTATGTAATCTTACTGTATTCCACCTAATGTTACCATACGTCATGTCATGTTACTGTATACCACCTTATGTTGCCATACCTTATGTATTTCTAAAATGTTCCACTTTTTGTTACCATACCTCATGTAATCTTAATATGTTCCACTTTTTGTTACCATACCTTATGTAATCTTACTATGTTCTACTTTTCGTTACCATACCTTATGTAATCTTATTCTCTTCTACCTTATGTTACCATACCTTATGTCATCTTACTGTATTGAAACTTTTTGTTACCATACCTCTTGTAATCTTACTGTATTCCACCTTATGTTGCCATACCTTATGCCTTTCTACTATGTTCTACTTTTTGTTACCATACCTCATGTAATGTTACTATGTTCTCTTTTTGTTACCATACCTCATGTAATCTTACTGTGTTCTACATTTTGTAAGCATACCTTATGTAATCTTATTTTCTTCTACTTTACATTACCATAACTTATGTCATCTTACTGTGTTGTACTTTTTGTTACCGTATATCACGTAATCTTACTGTATTCCACCTTATGTTACCATCCTTATGTATTTCTTCTGTGTTCTACTTTTTGTTACCATACCTTATGTAATCTTACTGTATTCCACCTTATGTTAACATAACTTATGTATTTCTAATATGTTCTACTTTTTGTTACCATACCTTACGAAATCTTACTGTGTTCTATGTTTTATAACCATACCTTATGTGATCTTTTTCTCTTCTACCTTATGTTACCATACCTTATGTCATCTTACTGTGTTGAACTTTTTGTTACCATACCTTATGTAATCTTACTGTATTCCATCTTATGTTACCATAACGTATGTATTTCTTCTGTGTTCTACTTTTTGTTACCATACCTTATGTAATTTTACTGTATTCCACCTTATCTTGCCATACCTTATGTATTTCTAAAATGTTCTACTTTTTGTTACCATACCTGATGTAATCTTACTGTGTTGTGCATATTGTAACCATACCTTATGTAATCTTATTCTCTTCTACATTATGTTACCATACCTTATGTCATCTTACTGTGTTCTACTTTTTGTTACGATACCTTTTGTAATTTTACTGTATTCCACCTTATCTTACCAAACCTTATGTATTTCTACTGTGTTCTACTTTTTGTTACCATACCTTATGTAATCTTACTGTGTTCTACATTTTGTAATCATACATTATATGATCTTATTCTCTTCTACCTTATGTTACCATACCTTATGACATCTTATTGTGTTGTACTTTTTTTTACCATACCTTATGTAATCTTATTGTATTCCACTTTATGTTGTCATACCTTATGTATTGCTAAAATGTTCTACTTTTTGTTACCATACCTCATGTAATCTTACTGTGTTCTACATTTTGTAACCATACCTTATGTAATCTTATTTTCTTCTACCTTATGTTACCATATCTTATGTCATCTTACTGTGTTGAAACTTTTTGTTACCATACCTCATGTAATCTTACTGTGTTCTACATTTTGTAACCATACCTTATGTAATCTTAATCTCTTCTACCTTAGGTTACCATACCTTATGTCGTCTTACTGTGTTGTACTTTTTGTTACCATACCTTATTTACCTTGTGTTACCATTCCTTATGTATTTCTACTATGTTCTACCTTTTGTTACCATACCTCATGCAATTTTACTGTATTCCACCTTATGTTAACATACCTTATTTATTTCTACTATGTTCTACCTTTTGTTACCATACCTCATGTAATCTTACTATGTTCTACTTTTTTTTACCATACCTCATGTAATAGCACTGTTTTCCTTTTTGTAACCATACCATATGTAATCTTATTTTCTGCTACCTTATGTTACCATACCTTATGTCATCTTACTGTGTTGTACTTTGTGTTACCATAACTCACGTAATCTTACTGTATTCCACCTTATGTTACTATTCCTTATGTAGTTCTACTATGTTTTACCTTTTGTTACCATACCTTATGTAATCTTACTGTGTTCTACATTTTGTAACCATACCTCATGTAATCTTATTCTCTTCTACCTTATGTTACAATACCTTATGCCATCTTATTGTGTTGTACTTTTTGTTACCATACCTTATGTAATCTTACTGTATTCCACCTTATGTTACCATACCTTATGTATTTCTACAGTGATCTACTTTTTGTTACCATATCTTATGTAATATTACTATCTTCCACCTTATCTTACCATACCTCATGTAATCTTACTGTGTTCTACATTTTGTAACCGTACCTTATGTAATCTCATTCTCTTCTACCTTCAGTTACCATACCTCTTGTCATCTTACTGTGTTGTACTTTTTGGCTACCATACCTTATGTAATCTTACTGTATTCCACCTTATGTTACCATACCTCATGTCATGTTACTGTATACCACCTTATGTTGCCATACCTTATGTATTTCTAAAATGTTCCACTTTTTGTTACCATACCTCATGTAATCTTACTATGTTCCACTTTTTGTTACCATACCTTATGTAATCTTATTCTCTTCTACCTTATGTTACCATACCTTATGTCATCTTACTGTATTGAAACTTTTTGTTACCATACCTCTTGTAATCTTACTGTATTCCACCTTATGTTGCCATACCTTATGCCTTTCTACTATGTTCTACTTTTTGTTACCATACCTCATGTAATGTTACTATGTTCTCTTTTTGTTACCATACCTCATGTAATGTTACTATGTTCTCTTTTTGTTACCATACCTCATGTAATCTTACTGTGTTCTACATTTTGTAAGCATACCTTATGTAATCTTATTTTCTTCTACTTTACATTACCATAACTTATGTCATCTTACTGTCTTGTACTTTTTGTTACCGTATATCACGTAATCGTACTGTATTCCACCTTATGTTACCTTTCCTTATGTATTTCTTCTGTGTTCTACTTTTTATTACCATACCTTATGTAATCTTACTGTATTCCACCTTATATTAACATAACTTATGTATTTCTACTATGTTCTACTTTTTGTTACCATACCTTATGTAATCTTACTGTGTTCTACATTTTGTAACCATACCTTATGTAATCTTATTCTCTTCTACCTTATGTTACAATACCTTATGTCATCTTATTGTGTTGTACTTTTTGTTACCATACCTTATGTAATCTTACTGTATTCTACCTTATGTTACCATACCTTATGTATTTCTACAGTGATCTACTTTTTGTAACCATACCTTATGTAATATTACTATCTTCCACCTTATCTTACCATACCTCATGTAATCTTACTGTGTTCTACATTTTGTAACCGTACCTTATGTAATCTCATTCTCTTCTACCTTCAGTTACCATACCTCTTGTTATCTTACTGTGTTGTACTTTTTGTTACCATACCTTATGTAATCTTACTGTATTCCACCTTATGTTACCATACCTCATGTCATGTTACTGTATACCACCTTATGTTGCCATACCTTATGTATTTCTAAAATGTTCCACTTTTTGTTACCATACCTCATGTAATCTTACTATGTTCCACTTTTTGTTACCAAACCTTATGTAATCTTACTATGTTCTACTTTTTGTTACCATACCTTATGTAATCTTATTCTCTTCTACCTTATGTTACCATACCTTATGTCATCTTACTGTATTGAAACTTTTTGTTACCATACCTCTTGTAATCTTACTGTATTCCACCTTATGTTGCCATACCTTATGCCTTTCTACTATGTTCTACTTTTTGTTACCATACCTCATGTAATGTTACTATGTTCTCTTTTTGTTACCATACCTCATGTAATCTTACTGTGTTCTACATTTTGTAAGCATAGCTTATGTAATCTTATTTTCTTCTACTTTACATTACCATAACTTATGTCATCTTACTGTGTTGTACTTTTTGTTACCGTATATCACGTAATCTTACTGTATTCCACCTTATGTTACCATCCTAATGTATTTCTTCTGTGTTCTACTTTTTGTTACCATACCTTATGTAATCTTACTGTATTCCACCTTATGTTAACATAACTTATGTATTTCTAATATGTTCTACTTTTTGTTACCATACCTTACGTAATCTTACTGTGTTCTATGTTTTATAACCATACCTTATGTGATCTTTTTCTCTTCTACCTTATGTTACCATACCTTATGTCATCTTACTGTGTTGAACTTTTTGTTACCATACCTTATGTAATCTTACTGTATTCCATCTTATGTTACCATAACGTATGTATTTCTTCTGTGTTCTACTTTTTGTTACCATACCTTATGTAATTTTACTGTATTCCACCTTATCTTGCCATACCTTATGTATTTCTAAAATGTTCTACTTTTTGTTACCATACCTGATGTAATCTTACTGTGTTCTGCATATTGTAACCATACCGTATGTAATCTTATTCTCTTCTACATTATGTTACCATACCTTATGTCATCTTACTGTGTTCTACTTTTTGTTACCATACCTTTTGTAATTTTACTGTATTCCACCTTATCTTACCAAACCTTATGTATTTCTACTGTGTTCTACTTTTTGTTACCATACCTTATGTAATCTTACTGTGTTCTACATTTTGTAATCATACATTATATGATCTTATTCTCTTCTACCTTATGTTACCATACCTTATGACATCTTATTGTGTTGTACTTTTTCTTACCATACCTTATGTAATCTTATTGTATTCCACTTTATGTTGTCATACCTTATGTATTGCTAAAATGTTCTACTTTTTGTTACCATACCTCATGTAATCTTACTGTGTTCTACATTTTGTAACCATACCTTATGTAATCTTATTTTCTTCTACCTTATGTTACCATAACTTATGTCATCTTACTGTGTTGAAACTTTTTGTTACCATACCTCATGTAATCTTACTGTGTTCTACATTTTGTAACCATACCTTATGTAATCTTATTTTCTTCTATCTAATGTTACCATAACTTATGTCATCAAACTGTGTTGTACTTTTTGTTACTATACCTCATGTTATCTTACTATATTCCACCTTATGTTAACATTACTTATGTATTTTCTACTGTGTTAAACTTTTTGTTACCATACCTTCTGTAATCTTACTATATTCCACCTTATGTTAACATTACTTATGTATTTTCTACTGTGTTCAACTTTTTGTTACCATACCTTCTGTAATCTTACTGTGTTCTACATTTTGTAACCATACCTTTAGTAATCTTATTCTCTTCTACCTTATTTTACCATACCTTATGTCATCTTACTGTATTGAAACTTTTTGTTACCATACCTCATGTAATCCTACTATATTCCACCTTATGTTAACATACCTTATTTATTTCTACTATGTTCTACCTTTTGTTACCATACCTCATGTAATCTTACTATGTTCTACTTTTTTTTACCATACCTCATGTAATAGTACTGTTTTCCTTTTTGTAACCATACCATATGTAATCTTATTTTCTGCTACCTTATGTACCATTCCTTATGTCATCTTACTGTGTTGTACTTTGTGTTACCATACCTCACGTAATCTTACTGTATTCCACCTTATGTTACTATTCCTTATGTAGTTCTACTATGTTTTACCTTTTGTTACCATACCTTATGTAATCTTACTGTGTTCTACATTTTGTAACCGTACCTTATGTAATCTCATTCTCTTCTACCTTCAGTTACCATACCTCTTGTCATCTTACTGTGTTGTACTTTTTGTTACCATACCTTATGTAATCTTACTGTATTCCACCTTATGTTACCATACCTCATGTCATGTTACTGTATTGCACCTTATGTTGCCATACCTTATGTATTTCTAAAATGTTCTACATTTTGTAACCATACTTTATGTAATCTTATCCTCTTCTACATTTTGTTACCACACCTTATGTCATCTTACTGTATTGAAACTTTTTGTTAGCATACCTCATGTAATCTTACTGTATTCCACCTTATGTTGCCATACCTTATGCCGTTCGACTATGTTCTCTTTTTGTTACCATACCTCATGTAATCTTACTGTGTTCTACATTTTGTAAGCATACCTTATGTAATCTTATTTTCTTCTACCTTATGGTACCATAACTTATGTCATCTTACTGTGTTGTACTTTTTGTTACCGTACATCACGTAATCTGACTGTATTCCACCTTATGTTACCATTCCTTATGTATTTCTTCTGTGTTCTACTTTTTGTTACCATACCTTATGTAATCTTACTGTATTCCACCTTATGTTAACATAACTTATGTATTTCTACTATGTTCTACTTTTTGTTACCATACCTTACGTAATCTTACTGTGTTCTACGTTTTATAACCATACCTTATGTAATCTTATTCTCTTCTACCTTATGTTACCATAACTTATGTCATCTTACTGTGTTGAACTTTTTGTTACCATACCTTATGTAATCTTACTGAATTCCATCTTATCTTACCATACCGTATGTATTTCTTCTGTGTTCTACTTTTTGTTACCATACCTTATGTAATCTTGCTGTATTCCACCTTATGTTACCATACTTCATGTATTTCTAAAATGTTCTACTTTTTGTTACCATACCTCATGTAATCTTACTGTGTTCTACATTTTGTAGCCATACCTTATTTAATCTTATTTTCTTCTACCTTATTTTACCACACTTTGTTATTTTACTGTCTTGTACTTTGTATTACCATACCTCATGTAATCTTACTGTATTCCACGTTATGTTACCATACCTTATGTATTTCTATTATGCCTTACTTTTGTTACGATATCTTATGTAATCTTACTGTATTCCACCTTATGTTACCATACCTCATGTAACCTTACTGTATTCTACATTTTCTAACCATTCCTTATGCAATATTATTTTCTTCTACATTATGTTACCATACCTTATGTCATCTTACGGTGTTCTACTTTTTGTTACCATACCTTTTGTAATTTTACTGTATTCCACCTTATGTTACCATATCTTATGTATTTCTACTGTGTTCTACTTTTTGTTACCATACCTTATGTAATCTTACTCTCTTCTACCTTATGTTACCATACCTTATGTCATCTTATTGTGTTGTACTTTTTGTTACCATACCTTATGTAATCTTACTGTGTTCTACATTTTGTAACCATACCTTATGTAATCTTAATCTCTTATACATTATGTTACCATACCTTATGTCATCTTACTGTGTTGTACTTTTTGTTACCATACCTTTTGTAATTTTACTGTATTCCACCTTATGTTACCATACCTTATGTATTTCTACTGTGATCTACTTTTTGTTACCATACCTTATGTAATATTATTATATTTCACCTTATGTTAACATACCTCATGTAATCTTACTGTGCTCTACATTTTGTAAGCATACCTTATGTAATCTTATTCTCTTCTACCTTCAGTTACCATACCTCTTGTCATCTTACTGTGTTGTTCTTTTTGTTACCATACCTTATGTAATCTTTCTGTATTCCACCTTATGTTACCATACCTCATGTCATCTTACTGTATTCCACCTTATGTATTTCTAAAATGTTCTACATTTTGTAACCATACCTTATGTAATCTTATTCTCTTCTACCTTATGTTACCATACCTTATGTCATCTTACTGTATTGAAACTTTTTGTTAGCATACCTCATGTAATGTTACTGTATTCCACCTTATGTTGCCATACCTTATGCCTTTCTACTATGTTCTACTTTTTGTTACCATACCTCATGTAATCTTACTGTGTTCTACATTTTGTAAGCATACCTTATGTAATCTTATTTTCTTCTACCACATCTTACAATAACTTATGTCATCTTACTGTGTTGTACTTTTTGTTACCGTACCTCACGTAATCTTACTGTATTCCACCTTATGTTACCATTCCTTATGTATTTCTACTATATTTTACCTTTTGTTACCATACCTCATGTAATCTTACTTTATTCCACCTCATGTTAACATAACATATGTATTTCTACTATGTTCTACTTTTTGTTCATACCTTATGAAATCTTACTGTGTTCTATGTTTTATAACCATACCTTATGTAATCTTATTCTCTTCTTCCTTATGTTACCATACCTTATGTCATCTTACTGTATTGTACTTTTTGTTACCATACCTTATGTAATCTTACTGAATTCCATCTTATCTTACCATACCGTATGTATTTCTTCTGTGTTCTACTTTTTGTTACCATACCTTATGTAATCTTGCTGTATTCCACCTTATGTTACCATACTTCATGTATTTCTAAAATGTTCTACTTTTTGTTACCATACCT
This sequence comes from Eleutherodactylus coqui, assembly GCF_035609145.1. Classification (NCBI taxonomy): domain Eukaryota; kingdom Metazoa; phylum Chordata; class Amphibia; order Anura; family Eleutherodactylidae; genus Eleutherodactylus; species Eleutherodactylus coqui. The sequence goes on along the minus strand of NC_089837.1, from coordinate 85,245,317 downwards.
CATGTAATCTTACTGTGTTCTACATTTTGTAGCCATACCTTATTTAATCTTATTTTCTTCTACCTTATTTTACCACACTTTGTTATTTTACTGTCTTGTACTTTGTATTACCATACCTCATGTAATCTTACTGTATTCCACGTTATGTTACCATACCTTATGTATTTCTATTATGCCTTACTTTTGTTACGATATCTTATGTAATCTTACTGTATTCCACCTTATGTTACCATACCTCATGTAACCTTACTGTATTCTACATTTTCTAACCATTCCTTATGCAATATTATTTTCTTCTACATTATGTTACCATACCTTATGTCATCTTACGGTGTTCTACTTTTTGTTACCATACCTTTTGTAATTTTACTGTATTCCACCTTATGTTACCATATCTTATGTATTTCTACTGTGTTCTACTTTTTGTTACCATACCTTATGTAATCTTACTCTCTTCTACCTTATGTTACCATACCTTATGTCATCTTATTGTGTTGTACTTTTTGTTACCATACCTTATGTAATCTTACTGTGTTCTACATTTTGTAAGCATACCTTATGTAATCTTATTTTCTTCTACCACATCTTACAATAACTTATGTCATCTTACTGTGTTGTACTTTTTGTTACCGTACCTCACGTAATCTTACTGTATTCCACCTTATGTTACCATTCCTTATGTATTTCTACTATATTTTACCTTTTGTTACCATACCTCATGTAATCTTACTTTATTCCACCTCATGTTAACATAACATATGTATTTCTACTATGTTCTACTTTTTGTTCATACCTTATGAAATCTTACTGTGTTCTATGTTTTATAACCATACCTTATGTAATCTTATTCTCTTCTTCCTTATGTTACCATACCTTATGTCATCTTACTGTATTGTACTTTTTGTTACCATACCTTATGTAATCTTACTGTATTCCATCTTATGTTACCATACCTCATGTATTTCTACTGTGTTCTACTTTTTGTTACCATACCTTATGTAATCTTACTGTATTCCAGCTTTTGTTACTAACATAGGGAAGAGTTGAGTAGGATTACAAAAGGTATAGTAACATAAGGTGGAATAAAGTAAGATAACATAACGTATGGTAACAAGGTAGAATAGAGTAAGATTACATAAGGCATGTTAACCATAAGGTGGAATACAGTAAAAGTAAAAAAAATTATGGTAACATAAGGTCGTGTACAGAAAGATTACAAAAGGGATGGTAACATAAGAATGAATACACTAACATTACATAAGGTATGGTAACATAACGTAGAACACAGTAAGATTACAAAAGGTATAGTACCATAACGAGGAAAACACTAACATTACATAAGATATGGTAACAAAAGGTGCAAAACAGTAAGATTACAAAAAGTATGGTATCATAAGGTTGAATACAGTAAGATTACATAAGGTATGGCAACATAGGGTGGAATACAGTAAGATTGCAAAAGCAATGGTAACATTAGGTCAAATATAATATGAATACAGAAGCAATAGTAACATAATGTAGAATAGAGTTACATAAAAGATGGTGAAAGAAGGTAGAGCACATTAAGATTACAAAAGGTATAGTAATATTAGGTGGAAAACAGTAGAATTACAAAAGGTTTGGAAACATAAGGTAGAATAGAGTAAGATTATATAAGATATGTTAACATAAGGAAGAACACAGTAAGATCACAAAAGGTATTGTAACATAAGGTGAAATTCAGTAAGATTATATAAGGTATGGAAACATAAGGTAGAATAGAATAAGATTATGTAAGAAGTGTTAACATAAGAAAGAACACTGTAAGATTACAAAAGGTTTGGTAACATAAGGTAGAGTAGAGTAGGATTACAAAAGGTATAGTAAAATAAGATGGAATACAGTATGAGTACAAAACTTTAGGTAACATAAGGTATACTACAGGTATGTTAACATAAGGTAGGACACAGTAAGATTACAAAAGGTATGGTAACATAAGGAGGAATACACTAACATTAAAAAAAGGTATGGTAACATAAGGTGGAAAACAGTAAGATTACATAAAGTATGATAACATTAGGAAGAACACATTAGTATTAAAAAAGTACGGTAAAACAAGGTGTAATACAGTAAGATTAGAAAAAGTATGGTAACACAAGGTGTAATACAGTAAGATTACATAAAGTATGGTAATATAAGGAAGAATAGAGGAAGATTACATAAGGCATGTTAACATAAGGTAAAACACAGTAAGATTACAAAAGAAATGGTAACATAAGGTCGAATATAGTATAAATACAGAAGTAGAAACATAATATAGAATAGAGTAAGATTACATAAGGAATGGTGAAAGAAGGCAGAGCACATTAAGATAACAAAAGGTTTAGTAACATAAGGTGGAATACAAAAAGATTACAAGAGGTATGGCAACATAAATTAGAATAGAGTAAGATTATATCAGATATGTTAACGTAAGGATGCACACAGTAAGATCACAAAAGGTATAGTAACATAAGGTGGAATTCAGTAAGGTTACATTAGGTATGGAAACATAAAATAGAATACAGTAAGATTACATACAAAGTGTTAACATAGGGGAGACCACAGTAAGATTACAAAAGGTATAGTAGTATAAGGTAGAATACAATAAGATTACATAAAGTATGGTAACATAAGGTAGAACACAGTGAGATTACAAAAGATAGGGTAACATAAGGAGGAATACAGTGATATTGCATTAGGTATGGTAACATTAGGTATCAGAGTAAAATTACAAAAATATATTGTAACATAAGGTGCAATACAATTAGATTACAAAAGGTATGGTAAGATAAATTGGAATACTGTAACATTAGATAAGGCTTGAAAACATGGTAGAATATAGTAAGATCACGTAAGGTATGTTAAATTTAGGTTGAACACAGTAAGATTACAAAAGGTATAGTAACATAACGTGGAATACAGTAAGATTACAAAAGGTATGGTAACACAAGGTGGAATACAGTAAGATTACAAAAATGTATGGTAACATAAGGTAGAGAACAGTAAGATTACAAAAGGTATGGTAACCTAGGGAGGAATACAGTAAGATTGCACAAGCTATGGTAACATGAGGTAGAATAAAGTAAGATTACATAATGTATGTTAACATAAGGTAGAACACAGTAAAAAGAACAAAAAAAATGGTAGCATAAGGTGAAATACAGTAAGAATACATAAGGAATATTAACATAATACAGTAAGATTACAGTATTATCAGTAGAATACAGTAATATTACATAAGGCATGTTAATATAAGGTTGAACAAGTAAGATTACAAAAGGTATGGTAAGATAAGGCGGAATACACTAACATTACATAAGATATGGCAACATAAGGTAGAATAAAGTAAGATTACATGAGGTATGGTAACATAAGGTAGAATAGAGTAAGATTACAAAAATGTATGGTAACATAAGGTAGACCACAGTAAGATTACAAAAGGTATGGTAAGATACGAAGGAATACAGTAAGATTACATAAGGTATGGTAACATAAGGTAGAATACAGTAAGATTAAAAAAAGTATGGTAACATAAGGTAGAACACAGTAAGATTACTAAAGATATGGTAACATAAGGTGGAATACAGGAAGATTACATAAGGCATTGAAACATCAGCTAGGATAGAATAACATTATGTAAGGTGTGTTAAAATGAAGTAGAACACAGTAATATTACCAAAAGTATGGTAACATAAGGAAGAACATAGTAAGATTACAAAATTTATGGAAACATATAAGGTAGAATAGAGTAAGATTATATAAGGTACGGTAACAATAGGTAGAACACAGCGAGATTACATAAGGTATGGTAACATAAGGTAGAGAACAGTAAGATTACAAAAGGTATGGTAACCTAGGGAGGAATACAGTAAGATTACATATGGTATGGTAACATAAGGTAGAATAAAGTAAGATTACATAATGTATGTTAACATAAGGTAGAACACAGTAAAAAGAACAAAAAAAATGGTAGCATAAGGTGAAATACAGTAAGAATACATAAGGAATGTTAACATAATACAGTAAGATTACAGTATTATCAGTAGAATACAGTAATATTACATAAGGCATGTTAATATAAGGTTGAACAAGTAAGATTACAAAAGGTATGGTAAGATAAGGCGGAATACACTAACATTACATAAGATATGGCAACATAAGGTAGAATAGAGTGAGATTACATGAGGTATGGTAACATAAGGTAGAATAGAGTAAGATTACAAAAATGTATGGTAACATAAGGTAGACCACAGTAAGATTACAAAAGGTATGGTAAGATACGAAGGAATACAGTAAGATTACATAAGGTATGGTAACATAAGGTAGAATACAGTAAGATTTAAAAAAGTATGGTAACATAAGGTAGAACACAGTAAGATTACTAAAGATATGGTAACATAAGGTGGAATACAGGAAGATTACATAAGGCATTGAAACAGCTAGGATAGAATAACATTATGTAAGGTGTGTTAAAATGAAGTAGAACACAGTAATATTACCAAAAGTATGGTAACATAAGGAAGAACATAGTAAGATTACAAAATTTATGGAAACATATAAGGTAGAATAGAGTAAGATTATATAAGGTACGATAACAATAGGTAGAACACAGCGAGATTACATAAAGTATGGTAACATAAGGTAGAGAACAGTAAGATTACAAAAGGTATGGTAACCTAGGGAGGAATACAGAAAGATTACATATGGTATGGTAACATAAGGTAGAATAAAGTAAGATTACATAATGTATGTTAACATAAGGTAGAACACAGTAAGATTACAAAAGGTATGGTAAGATACGAAGGAATACAGTAAGATTACATAAGGTATGGTAACATAAGGTAGAATACAGTAAGATTAAAAAATGTATGGTAACATAAGGTAGAACACAGTAAGATTACTAAAGATATGGTAACATAAGGTGGAATACAGGAAGATTACATAAGGCATTGAAACAGCTAGGATAGAATAACATTATGTAAGGTGTGTTAAAATGAAGTAGAACACAGTAATATTACCAAAATTATGGTAACATAAGGAAGAACATAGTAAGATTACAAAATTTATGGAAACATATAAGGTAGAATAGAGTAAGATTATATAAGGTATGGTAACAATAGGTAGAACACAGCGAGATTACATAAGGTATGGTAACATAAGGTAGAGAACAGTAAGATTACAAAAGGTATGGTAACCTAGGGAGGAATACAGTAAGATTACATATGGTATGGTAACATAAGGTAGAATAAAGTAAGATTACATAATGTATGTTAACATAAGGTAGAACACAGTAAAAAGAACAAAAAAAATGGTAGCATAAGGTGAAATACAGTAAGAATACATAAGGAATGTTAACATAATACAGTAAGATTACAGTATTATCAGTAGAATACAGTAATATTACATAAGGCATGTTAATATAAGGTTGAACAAGTAAGATTACAAAAGGTATGGTAAGATAAGGCGGAATACACTAACATTACATAAGATATGGCAACATAAGGTAGAATAGAGTGAGATTACATGAGGTATGGTAACATAAGGTAGAATAGAGTAAGATTACAAAAATGTATGGTAACATAAGGTAGACCACAGTAAGATTACAAAAGGTATGGTAAGATACGAAGGAATACAGTAAGATTACATAAGGTATGGTAACATAAGGTAGAATACAGTAAGATTAAAAAAAGTATGGTAACATAAGGTAGAACACAGTAAGATTACTAAAGATATGGTAACATAAGGTGGAATACAGGAAGATTACATAAGGCATTGAAACAGCTAGGATAGAATAACATTATGTAAGGTGTGTTAAAATGAAGTAGAACACAGTAATATTACCAAAAGTATGGTAACATAAGGAAGAACATAGTAAGATTACAAAATTTATGGAAACATATAAGGTAGAATAGAGTAAGATTATATAAGGTACGATAACAATAGGTAGAACACAGCGAGATTACATAAAGTATGGTAACATAAGGTAGAGAACAGTAAGATTACAAAAGGTATGGTAACCTAGGGAGGAATACAGAAAGATTACATATGGTATGGTAACATAAGGTAGAATAAAGTAAGATTACATAATGTATGTTAACATAAGGTAGAACACAGTAAGATTACAAAAGGTATGGTAAGATACGAAGGAATACAGTAAGATTACATAAGGTATGGTAACATAAGGTAGAATACAGTAAGATTAAAAAATGTATGGTAACATAAGGTAGAACACAGTAAGATTACTAAAGATATGGTAACATAAGGTGGAATACAGGAAGATTACATAAGGCATTGAAACAGCTAGGATAGAATAACATTATGTAAGGTGTGTTAAAATGAAGTAGAACACAGTAATATTACCAAAATTATGGTAACATAAGGAAGAACATAGTAAGATTACAAAATTTATGGAAACATATAAGGTAGAATAGAGTAAGATTATATAAGGTACGGTAACAATAGGTAGAACACAGCGAGATTACATAAGGTATGGTAACATAAGGTAGAGAACAGTAAGATTACAAAAGGTATGGTAACCTAGGGAGGAATACAGTAAGATTACATATGGTATGGTAACATAAGGTAGAATAAAGTAAGATTACATAATGTATGTTAACATAAGGTAGAACACAGTAAAAAGAACAAAAAAAATGGTAGCATAAGGTGAAATACAGTAAGAATACATAAGGAATGTTAACATAATACAGTAAGATTACAGTATTATCAGTAGAATACAGTAATATTACATAAGGCATGTTAATATAAGGTTGAGCAAGTAAGATTACAAAAGGTATGGTAAGATAAGGCGGAATACACTAACATTACATAAGATATGGCAACATAAGGTAGAATAGAGTGAGATTACATGAGGTATGGTAACATAAGGTAGAATAGAGTAAGATTACAAAAATGTATGGTAACATAAGGTAGACCACAGTAAGATTACAAAAGGTATGGTAAGATACGAAGGAATACAGTAAGATTACATAAGGTATGGTAACATAAGGTAGAATACAGTAAGATTAAAAAAAGTATGGTAACATAAGGTAGAACACAGTAAGATTACTAAAGATATGGTAACATAAGGTGGAATACAGGAAGATTACATAAGGTATTGAAACAGCTAGGATAGAATAACATTATGTAAGGTGTGTTAAAATGAAGTAGAACACAGTAATATTACCAAAAGTATGGTAACATAAGGAAGAACATAGTAAGATTACAAAATTTATGGAAACATATAAGGTAGAATAGAGTAAGATTATATAAGGTACGGTAACAATAGGTAGAACACAGCGAGATTACATAAGGTATGGTAACATAAGGTAGAGAACAGTAAGATTACAAAAGGTATGGTAACCTAGGGAGGAATACAGTAAGATTACATATGGTATGGTAACATAAGGTAGAATAAAGTAAGATTACATAATGTATGTTAACATAAGGTAGAACACAGTAAAAAGAACAAAAAAAATGGTAGCATAAGGTGAAATACAGTAAGAATACATAAGGAATGTTAACATAATACAGTAAGATTACAGTATTATCAGTAGAATACAGTAATATTACATAAGGCATGTTAATATAAGGTTGAACAAGTAAGATTACAAAAGGTATGGTAAGATAAGGCGGAATACACTAACATTACATAAGATATGGCAACATAAGGTAGAATAGAGTGAGATTACATGAGGTATGGTAACATAAGGTAGAATAGAGTAAGATTACAAAAATGTATGGTAACATAAGGTAGACCACAGTAAGATTACAAAAGGTATGGTAAGATACGAAGGAATACAGTAAGATTACATAAGGTATGGTAACATAAGGTAGAATACAGTAAGATTAAAAAAAGTATGGTAACATAAGGTAGAACACAGTAAGATTACTAAAGATATGGTAACATAAGGTGGAATACAGGAAGATTACATAAGGCATTGAAACATCAGCTAGGATAGAATAACATTATGTAAGGTGTGTTAAAATGAAGTAGAACACAGTAATATTACCAAAAGTATGGTAACAAGGAAGAACATAGTAAGATTACAAAATTTATGGAAACATATAAGGTAGAATAGAGTAAGATTATATAAGGTACGATAACAATAGGTAGAACACAGCGAGATTACATAAAGTATGGTAACATAAGGTAGAGAACAGTAAGATTACAAAAGGTATGGTAACCTAGGGAGAAATACAGTAAGATTACATATGGTATGGTAACATAAGGTAGAATAAAGTAAGATTACATAATGTATGTTAACATAAGGTAGAACACAGTAAGATTACAAAAGGTATGGTAAGATACGAAGGAATACAGTAAGATTACATAAGGTATGGTAACATAAGGTAGAATACAGTAAGATTAAAAAATGTATGGTAACATAAGGTAGAACACAGTAAGATTACTAAAGATATGGTAACATAAGGTGGAATACAGCAAGATTACATAAGGCATTGAAACATCAGCTAGGATAGAATAACATTATGTAAGGTGTGTTAAAATGAAGTAGAACACAGTAATATTACCAAAAGTATGGTAACATAAGGAAGAACATAGTAAGATTACAAAATTTATGGAAACATATAAGGTAGAATAGAGTAAAATTATATAAGGTACGGTAACAATAGGTAGAACACAGCGAGATTACATAAGGTATGGTAACATAAGGTAGAGAACAGTAAGATTACAAAAGGTATGGTAACCTAGGGAGGAATACAGTAAGATTACATATGGTATGGTAACATAAGGTAGAATAAAGTAAGATTACATAATGTATGTTAACATAAGGTAGAACACAGTAAAAAGAACAAAAAAAATGGTAGCATAAGGTGAAATACAGTAAGAATACATAAGGAATGTTAACATAATACAGTAAGATTACAGTATTATCAGTAGAATACAGTAATATTACATAAGGCATGTTAATATAAGGTTGAACAAGTAAGATTACAAAAGGTATGGTAAGATAAGGCGGAATACACTAACATTACATAAGATATGGCAACATAAGGTAGAATAGAGTGAGATTACATGAGGTATGGTAACATAAGGTAGAATAGAGTAAGATTACAAAAATGTATGGTAACATAAGGTAGACCACAGTAAGATTACAAAAGGTATGGTAAGATACGAAGGAATACAGTAAGATTACATAAGGTATGGTAACATAAGGTAGAATACAGTAAGATTAAAAAAAGTATGGTAACATAAGGTAGAACACAGTAAGATTACTAAAGATATGGTAACATAAGGTGGAATACAGGAAGATTACATAAGGCATTGAAACAGCTAGGATAGAATAACATTATGTAAGGTGTGTTAAAATGAAGTAGAACACAGTAATATTACCAAAAGTATGGTAACATAAGGAAGAACATAGTAAGATTACAAAATTTATGGAAACATATAAGGTAGAATAGAGTAAGATTATATAAGGTACGATAACAATAGGTAGAACACAGCGAGATTACATAAAGTATGGTAACATAAGGTAGAGAACAGTAAGATTACAAAAGGTATGGTAACCTAGGGAGAAATACAGTAAGATTACATATGGTATGGTAACATAAGGTAGAATAAAGTAAGATTACATAATGTATGTTAACATAAGGTAGAACACAGTAAGATTACAAAAGGTATGGTAAGATACGAAGGAATACAGTAAGATTACATAAGGTATGGTAACATAAGGTAGAATACAGTAAGATTAAAAAATGTATGGTAACATAAGGTAGAACACAGTAAGATTACTAAAGATATGGTAACATAAGGTGGAATACAGCAAGATTACATAAGGCATTGAAACATCAGCTAGGACAGAATAACATTATGTAAGGTGTGTTAAAATGAAGTAGAACACAGTAATATTACCAAAAGTATGGTAACATAAGGAAGAACATAGTAAGATTACAAAATTTATGGAAACATATAAGGTAGAATAGAGTAAGATTATATAAGGTACGGTAACAATAGGTAGAACACAGCGAGATTACATAAAGTATGGTAACATAAGGTAGAGAACAGTAAGATTACAAAAGTTATGGTAACCTAGGGAGGAATACAGTAAGATTACATATGGTATGGTAACATAAGGTAGAATAAAGTAAGATTACATGAGGTATGGTAACATAAGGTAGAATAAAGTAAGATTACATAATGTATGTTAACATAAGGTAGAACACAGTAAGATTACAAAAGGTATGGTAAGATACGAAGGAATACAGTAAGATTACATAAGGTATGGTAACAAAAGGTAGAATACAGTAAGATTAAAAAAAGTATGGTAACATAAGGTAGAACACAGTAAGATTACTAAAGATATGGTAACATAAGGTGGAATACAGGAAGATTACATAAGGCATTGAAACATCAGCTAGGATAGAATAACATTATGTAAGGTGTGTTAAAATGAAGTAGAACACAGTAATATTACCAAAAGTATGGTAACATAAGGAAGAACATAGTAAGATTACAAAATTTATGGAAACATATAAGGTAGAATAGAGTAAGATTATATAAGGTACGGTAACAATAGGTAGAACACAGCGAGATTACATAAGGTATGGTAACATAAGGTAGAGAACAGTAAGATTACAAAAGGTATGGTAACCTAGGGAGGAATACAGTAAGATTACATATGGTATGGTAACATAAGGTAGAATAAAGTAAGATTACATAATGTATGTTAACATAAGGTAGAACACAGTAAAAAGAACAAAAAAAATGGTAGCCTAAGGTGAAATACAGTAAGAATACATAAGGAATGTTAACATAATACAGTAAGATTACAGTATTATCAGTAGAATACAGTAATATTACATAGGGCATGTTAATATAAGGTTGAACAAGTAAGATTACAAAAGGTATGGTAAGATAAGGCGGAATACACTAACATTACATAAGATATGGCAACATAAGGTAGAATAGAGTAAGATTACATGAGGTATGGTAACATAAGGTAGAATAGAGTAAGATTACAAAAATGTATGGTAATATAAGGTAGACCACAGTAAGATTACAAAAGGTATGGTAAGATACGAAGGAATACAGTAAGATTACATAAGGTATGGTAACATAAGGTAGAATACAGTAAGATTAAAAAAAGTATGGTAACATAAGGTAGAACACAGTAAGATTACTAAAGATATGGTAACATAAGGTGGAATACAGGAAGATTACATAAGGCATTGAAACATCAGCTAGGATAGAATAACATTATGTAAGGTGTGTTAAAATGAAGTAGAACACAGTAATATTACCAAAAGTATGGTAACATAAGGAAGAACATAGTAAGATTACAAAATTTATGGAAACATATAAGGTAGAATAGAGTAAAATTATATAAGGTACGGTAACAATAGGTAGAACACAGCGAGATTACATAAGGTATGGTAACATAAGGTAGAGAACAGTAAGATTACAAAAGGTATGGTAACCTAGGGAGGAATACAGTAAGATTACATATGGTATGGTAACATAAGGTAGAATAAAGTAAGATTACATAATGTATGTTAACATAAGGTAGAACACAGTAAAAAGAACAAAAAAAATGGTAGCATAAGGTGAAATACAGTAAGAATACATAAGGAATGTTAACATAATACAGTAAGATTACAGTATTATCAGTAGAATACAGTAATATTACATAAGGCATGTTAATATAAGGTTGAACAAGTAAGATTACAAAAGGTATGGTAAGATAAGGCGGAATACACTAACATTACATAAGATATGGCAACATAAGGTAGAATAGAGTGAGATTACATGAGGTATGGTAACATAAGGTAGAATAGAGTAAGATTACAAAAATGTATGGTAACATAAGGTAGACCACAGTAAGATTACAAAAGGTATGGTAAGATACGAAGGAATACAGTAAGATTACATAAGGTATGGTAACATAAGGTAGAATACAGTAAGATTAAAAAAAGTATGGTAACATAAGGTAGAACACAGTAAGATTACTAAAGATATGGTAACATAAGGTGGAATACAGGAAGATTACATAAGGCATTGAAACATCAGCTAGGATAGAATAACATTATGTAAGGTGTGTTAAAATGAAGTAGAACACAGTAATATTACCAAAAGTATGGTAACATAAGGAAGAACATAGTAAGATTACAAAATTTATGGAAACATATAAGGTAGAATAGAGTAAAATTATATAAGGTACGATAACAATAGGTAGAACACAGCGAGATTACATAAAGTATGGTAACATAAGGTAGAGAACAGTAAGATTACAAAAGGTATGGTAACCTAGGGAGGAATACAGTAAGATTACATATGGTATGGTAACATAAGGTAGAATAGAGTAAGATTACAAAAATGTATGGTAACATAAGGTAGAACACAGTAAGATTACAAAAGGTATGGTAAGATACGATGGAATACAGTAAGATTACATAAGGTATGGTAACATAAGGTAGAATACAGTAAGATTAAAAAATGTATGGTAACATAAGGTAGAACACAGTAAGATTACTAAAGATATGGTAACATAAGGTGGAATACAGCAAGATTACATAAGGCATTGAAACATCAGCTAGGATAGAATAACATTATGTAAGGTGTGTTAAAATGAAGTAGAACACAGTAATATTACCAAAAGTATGGTAACATAAGGAAGAACACAGTAAGATTACAAAATTTATGGAAACATATAAGGTAGAATAGAGTAAGATTATATAAGGTACAATAACAATAGGTAGAACACAGCGAGATTACATAAAGTATGGTAACATAAGGTAGAGAACAGTAAGATTACAAAAGGTATGGTAACCTAGGGAGGAATACAGTAAGATTACATATGGTATGGTAACATAAGGTAGAATAAAGTAAGATTACATAATGTATGTTAACATAAGGTAGAACACAGTAAAAAGAACAAAAAAAATGGTAGCATAAGGTGAAATACAGTAAGAATACATAAGGAATGTTAACATAATACAGTAAGATTACAGTATTATCAGTAGAATACAGTAATATTACATAAGGCATGTTAATATAAGGTTGAACAAGTAAGATTACAAAAGGTATGGTAAGATAAGGCGGAATACACTAACATTACATAAGATATGGCAACATAAGGTAGAATAGAGTGAGATTACATGAGGTATGGTAACATAAGGTAGAATAGAGTAAGATTACAAAAATGTATGGTAACATAAGGTAGACCACAGTAAGATTACAAAAGGTATGGTAAGATACGAAGGAATACAGTAAGATTACATAAGGTATGGTAACATAAGGTAGAATACAGTAAGATTAAAAAAAGTATGGTAACATAAGGTAGAACACAGTAAGATTACTAAAGATATGGTAACATAAGGTGGAATACAGGAAGATTACATAAGGCATTGAAACATCAGCTAGGATAGAATAACATTATGTAAGGTGTGTTAAAATGAAGTAGAACACAGTAATATTACCAAAAGTATGGTAACATAAGGAAGAACATAGTAAGATTACAAAATTTATGGAAACATATAAAGTAGAATAGAGTAAGATTATATAAGGTACGATAACAATAGGTAGAACACAGCGAGATTACATAAAGTATGGTAACATAAGGTAGAGAACAGTAAGATTACAAAAGGTATGGTAACCTAGGGAGGAATACAGTAAGACTACATATGGTATGGTAACATAAGGTAGAATAAAGTAAGATTACATAATGTATGTTAACATAAGGTAGAACACAGTAAGATTACAAAAGGTATGGTAAGATACGAAGGAATACAGTAAGATTACATAAGGTATGGTAACATAAGGTAGAATACAGTAAGATTAAAAAATGTATGGTAACATAAGGTAGAACACAGTAAGATTACTAAAGATATGGTAACATAAGGTGGAATACAGCAAGATTACATAAGGCATTGAAACATCAGCTAGGATAGAATAACATTATGTAAGGTGTGTTAAAATGAAGTAGAACACAGTAATATTACCAAAAGTATGGTAACATAAGGAAGAACATAGTAAGATTACAAAATTTATGGAAACATATAAGGTAGAATAGAGTAAGATTATATAAGGTACGGTAACAATAGGTAGAACACAGCGAGATTACATAAGGTATGGTAACATAAGGTAGAGAACAGTAAGATTACAAAAAGTATGGTAACCTAGGGAGGAATACAGTAAGATTACATATGGTATGGTAACATAAGGTAGAATAAAGTAAGATTACATAATGTATGTTAACATAAGGTAGAACACAGTAAAAAGAACAAAAAAAATGGTAGCATAAGGTGAAATACAGTAAGAATACATAAGGAATGTTAACATAATACAGTAAGATTACAGTATTATCAGTAGAATACAGTAATATTACATAAGGCATGTTAATATAAGGTTGAACAAGTAAGATTACAAAAGGTATGGTAAGATAAGGCGGAATACACTAACATTACATAAGATATGGCAACATAAGGTAGAATAGAGTGAGATTACATGAGGTATGGTAACATAAGGCAGAATAGAGTAAGATTACAAAAATGTATGGTAACATAAGGTAGACCACAGTAAGATTACAAAAGGTATGGTAAGATACGAAGGAATACAGTAAGATTACATAAGGTATGGTAACATAAGGTAGAATACAGTAAGATTAAAAAAAGTATGGTAACATAAGGTAGAACACAGTAAGATTACTAAAGATATGGTAACATAAGGTGGAATACAGGAAGATTACATTAGGCATTGAAACAGCTAGGATAGAATAACATTATGTAAGGTGTGTTAAAATGAAGTAGAACACAGTAATATTACCAAAAGTATGGTAACAAGGAAGAACATAGTAAGATTACAAAATTTATGGAAACATATAAGGTAGAATAGAGTAAGATTATATAAGGTACGATAACAATAGGTAGAACACAGCGAGATTATATAAAGTATGGTAACATAAGGTAGAGAACAGTAAGATTACAAAAGGTATGGTAACCTAGGAAGAAATACAGTAAGATTACATATGGTATGGTAACATAAGGTAGAATAAAGTAAGATTACATAATGTATGTTAACATAAGGTAGAACACAGTAAGATTACAAAAGGTATGGTAAGATACGAAGGAATACAGTAAGATTACATAAGGTATGGTAACATAAGGTAGAATACAGTAAGATTAAAAAATGTATGGTAACATAAGGTAGAACACAGTAAGATTACTAAAGATATGGTAACATAAGGTGGAATACAGCATGATTACATAAGGTATTGAAACACCAGCTAGGATAGAATAACATTATGTAAGGTGTGTTAAAATGAAGTAGAACACAGTAATATTACCAAAAGTATGGTAACATAAGGAAGAACACAGTAAGATTACAAAATTTATGGAAACATATAAGGTAGAATAGAGTAAGATTATATAAGGTACGATAACAATAGGTAGAACACAGCGAGATTACATAAAGTATGGTAACATAAGGTAGAGAACAGTAAGATTACAAAAGGTATGGTAACCTGGGGAGGAATACAGTAAGATTACATATGGTATGGTAACATAAGGTAGAATAAAGTAAGATTACATAATGTATGTTAACATAAGGTAGAACACAGTAAAAAGAACAAAAAAAATGGTAGCATAAGGTGAAATACAGTAAGAATACATAAGGAATGTTAACATAATACAGTAAGATTACAGTATTATCAGTAGAATACAGTAATATTACATAAGGCATGTTAATATAAGGTTGAACAAGTAATATTACAAAAGGTATGGTAAGATAAGGCGGAATACACTAACATTACATAAGATATGGCAACATAAGGTAGAATAGAGTGAGATTACATGAGGTATGGTAACATAAGGTAGAATAGAGTAAGATTACAAAAATGTATGGTAACATAAGGTAGACCACAGTAAGATTACAAAAGGTATGGTAAGATACGAAGGAATACAGTAAGATTACATAAGGTATGGTAACATAAGGTAGAATACAGTAAGATTTAAAAAAGTATGGTAACATAAGGTAGAACACAGTAAGATTACTAAAGATATGGTAACATAAGGTGGAATACAGGAAGATTACATAAGGCATTGAAACATCAGCTAGGATAGAATAACATTATGTAAGGTGTGTTAAAATGAAGAAGAACACAGTAATATTACCAAAAGTATGGTAACATAAGGAAGAACATAGTAAGATTACAAAATTTATGGAAACATATAAGGTAGAATAGAGTAAGATTATATAAGGTACGATAACAATAGGTAGAACACAGCGAGATTACATAAAGTATGGTAACATAAGGTAGAGAACAGTAAGATTACAAAAGGTATGGTAACCTAGGGAGGAATACAGTAAGATTACATATGGTATGGTAACATAAGGTAGAATAAAGTAAGATTACAGAATGTATGTTAACATAAGGTAGAACACAGTAAGATTACAAAAGGTATGGTAAGATACGAAGGAATACAGTAAGATTACATAAGGTATAGTAACATAAGGTAGAATACAGTAAGATTAAAAAATGTATGGTAACATAAGGTAGAACACAGTAAGATTACTAAAGATATGGTAACATAAGGTGGAATACAGCAAGATTACATAAGGCATTGAAACACCAGCTAGGATAGAATAACATTATGTAAGGTGTGTTAAAATGAAGTAGAACACAGTAATATTACCAAAAGTATGGTAACATAAGGAAGAACACAGTAAGATTACAAAATTTATGGAAACATATAAGGTAGAATAGAGCAAGATTATATAAGGTACGATAACAATAGGTAGAACACAGCGAGATTACATAAAGTATGGTAACATAAGGTAGAGAACAGTAAGATTACAAAAGGTATGGTAACCTGGGGAGGAATACAGTAAGATTACATATGGTATGGTAACATAAGGTAGAATAAAGTAAGATTACATAATGTATGTTAACATAAGGTAGAACACAGTAAAAAGAACAAAAAAAATGGTAGCATAAGGTGAAATACAGTAAGAATACATAAGGAATGTTAACATAATACAGTAAGATTACAGTATTATCAGTAGAATACAGTAATATTACATAAGGCATGTTAATATAAGGTTGAACAAGTAAGATTACAAAAGGTATGGTAAGATAAGGCGGAATACACTAACATTACATAAGATATGGCAACATAAGGTAGAATAGAGTGAGATTACATGAGGTATGGTAACATAAGGTAGAATAGAGTAAGATTACAAAAATGTATGGTAACATAAGGTAGACCACAGTAAGATTACAAAAGGTATGGTAAGATACGAAGGAATACAGTAAGATTACATAAGGTATGGTAACATAAGGTAGAATACAGTAAGATTAAAAAAAGTATGGTAACATAAGGTAGAACACAGTAAGATTACTAAAGATATGGTAACATAAGGTGGAATACAGGAAGATTACATAAGGCATTGAAACATCAGCTAGGATAGAATAACATTATGTAAGGTGTGTTAAAATGAAGTAGAACACAGTAATATTACCAAAAGTATGGTAACATAAGGAAGAACATAGTAAGATTACAAAATTTATGGAAACATATAAGGTAGAATAGAGTAAGATTATATAAGGTACGATAACAATAGGTAGAACACAGCGAGATTACATAAAGTATGGTAACATAAGGTAGAGAACAGTAAGATTACAAAAGGTATGGTAACCTAGGGAGGAATACAGTAAGATTACATATGGTATGGTAACATAAGGTAGAATAAAGTAAGATTACATAAAGTATGTTAACATAAGGCAGAACACAGTAAGATTACAAAAGGTATGGTAAGATACGAAGGAATACAGTAAGATTACATAAGGTATGGTAACATAAGGTAGAATACAGTAAGATTAAAAAATGTATGGTAACATAAGGTAGAACACAGTAAGATTACTAAAGATATGGTAACATAAGGTGGAATACAGCAAGATTACATAAGGCATTGAAACATCAGCTAGGATAGAATAACATTATGTAAGGTGTGTTAAAATGAAGTAGAACACAGTAATATTACCAAAAGTATGGTAACATAAGGAAGAACATAGTAAGATTACAAAATTTATGGAAACATATAAGGTAGAATAGAGTAAGATTATATAAGGTACGGTAACAATAGGTAGAACACAGCGAGATTACATAAGGTATGGTAACATAAGGTAGAGAACAGTAAGATTACAAAAGGTATGGTAACCTAGGGAGGAATACAGTAAGATTACATATGGTATGGTAACATAAGGTAGAATAAAGTAAGATTACATAATGTATGTTAACATAAGGTAGAACACAGTAAAAAGAACAAAAAAAATGGTAGCATAAGGTGAAATACAGTAAGAATACATAAGGAATGTTAACATAATACAGTAAGATTACAGTATTATCAGTAGAATACAGTAATATTACATAAGGCATGTTAATATAAGGTTGAACAAGTAAGATTACAAAAGGTATGGTAAGATAAGGCGGAATACACTAACATTACATAAGATATGGCAACATAAGGTAGAATAGAGTGAGATTACATGAGGTATGGTAACATAAGGTAGAATAGAGTAAGATTACAAAAATGTATGGTAACATAAGGTAGACCACAGTAAGATTACAAAAGGTATGGTAAGATACGAAGGAATACAGTAAGATTACATAAGGTATGGTAACATAAGGTAGAATACAGTAAGATTAAAAAAAGTATGGTAACATAAGGTAGAACACAGTAAGATTACTAAAGATATGGTAACATAAGGTGGAATACAGGAAGATTACATAAGGCATTGAAACAGCTAGGATAGAATAACATTATGTAAGGTGTGTTAAAATGAAGTAGAACACAGTAATATTACCAAAAGTATGGTAACAAGGAAGAACATAGTGAGATTACAAAATTTATGGAAACATATAAGGTAGAATAGAGTAAGATTATATAAGGTACGATAACAATAGGTAGAACACAGCGAGATTACATAAAGTATGGTAACATAAGGTAGAGAACAGTAAGATTACAAAAGGTATGGTAACCTAGGAAGAAATACAGTAAGATTACATATGGTATGGTAACATAAGGTAGAATAAAGTAAGATTACATAATGTATGTTAACATAAGGTAGAACACAGTAAGATTACAAAAGGTATGGTAAGATACGAAGGAATACAGTAAGATTACATAAGGTATGGTAACATAAGGTAGAATACAGTAAGATTAAAAAATGTATGGTAACATAAGGTAGAACACAGTAAGATTACTAAAGATATGGTAACATAAGGTGGAATACAGCAAGATTACATAAGGCATTGAAACATCAGCTAGGACAGAATAACATTATGTAAGGTGTGTTAAAATGAAGTAGAACACAGTAATATTACCAAAAGTATGGTAACATAAGGAAGAACATAGTAAGTATACAAAATTTATGGAAACATATAAGGTAGAATAGAGTAAGATTATATAAGGTACGGTAACAATAGGTAGAACACAGCGAGATTACATAAAGTATGGTAACATAAGGTAGAGAACAGTAAGATTACAAAAGGTATGGTAACCTAGGGAGGAATACAGTAAGATTACATATGGTATGGTAACATAAGGTAGAATAAAGTAAGATTACATGAGGTATGGTAACATAAGGTAGAATAAAGTAAGATTACATAATGTATGTTAACATAAGGTAGAACACAGTAAGATTACAAAAGGTATGGTAAGATACGAAGGAATACAGTAAGATTACATAAGGCATTGAAACATCAGCTAGGATAGAATAACATTATGTAAGGTGTGTTAAAATGAAGTAGAACACAGTAATATTACCAAAAGTATGGTAACATAAGGAAGAACATAGTAAGATTACAAAATTTATGGAAACATATAAGGTAGAATAGAGTAAAATTATATAAGGTACGATAACAATAGGTAGAACACAGCGAGATTACATAAAGTATGGTAACATAAGGTAGAGAACAGTAAGATTACAAAAGGTATGGTAACCTAGGGAGAAATACAGTAAGATTACATATGGTATGGTAACATAAGGTAGAATAGAGTAAGATTACAAAAATGTATGGTAACATAAGGTAGAACACAGTAAGATTACAAAAGGTATGGTAAGATACGATGGAATACAGTAAGATTACATAAGGTATGGTAACATAAGGTAGAATACAGTAAGATTAAAAAATGTATGGTAACATAAGGTAGAACACAGTAAGATTACTAAAGATATGGTAACATAAGGTGGAATACAGCAAGATTACATAAGGCATTGAAACATCAGCTAGGATAGAATAACATTATGTAAGGTGTGTTAAAATGAAGTAGAACACAGTAATATTACCAAAAGTATGGTAACATAAGGAAGAACACAGTAAGATTACAAAATTTATGGAAACATATAAGGTAGAATAGAGTAAGATTATATAAGGTACGATAACAATAGGTAGAACACAGCGAGATTACATAAAGTATGGTAACATAAGGTAGAGAACAGTAAGATTACAAAAGGTATGGTAACCTAGGGAGGAATACAGTAAGATTACATATGGTATGGTAACATAAGGTAGAATAAAGTAAGATTACATAATGTATGTTAACATAAGGTAGAACACAGTAAAAAGAACAAAAAAAATGGTAGCATAAGGTGAAATACAGTAAGAATACATAAGGAATGTTAACATAATACAGTAAGATTACAGTATTATCAGTAGAATACAGTAATATTACATAAGGCATGTTAATATAAGGTTGAACAAGTAAGATTACAAAAGGTATGGTAAGATAAGGCGGAATACACTAACATTACATAAGATATGGCAACATAAGGTAGAATAGAGTGAGATTACATGAGGTATGGTAACATAAGGTAGAATAGAGTAAGATTACAAAAATGTATGGTAACATAAGGTAGACCACAGTAAGATTACAAAAGGTATGGTAAGATACGAAGGAATACAGTAAGATTACATAAGGTATGGTAACATAAGGTAGAATACAGTAAGATTAAAAAAAATATGGTAACATAAGGTAGAACACAGTAAGATTACTAAAGATATGGTAACATAAGGTGGAATACAGGAAGATTACATAAGGCATTGAAACATCAGCTAGGATAGAATAACATTATGTAAGGTGTGTTAAAATGAAGTAGAACACAGTAATATTACCAAAAGTATGGTAACATAAGGAAGAACATAGTAAGATTACAAAATTTATGGAAACATATAAAGTAGAATAGAGTAAGATTATATAAGGTACGATAACAATAGGTAGAACACAGCGAGATTACATAAAGTATGGTAACATAAGGTAGAGAACAGTAAGATTACAAAAGGTATGGTAACCTAGGGAGGAATACAGTAAGATTACATATGGTATGGTAACATAAGGTAGAATAAAGTAAGATTACATAATGTATGTTAACATAAGGTAGAACACAGTAAGATTACAAAAGGTATGGTAAGATACGAAGGAATACAGTAAGATTACATAAGGTATGGTAACATAAGGTAGAATACAGTAAGATTAAAAAATGTATGGTAACATAAGGTAGAACACAGTAAGATTACTAAAGATATGGTAACATAAGGTGGAATACAGCAAGATTACATAAGGCATTGAAACATCAGCTAGGATAGAATAACATTATGTAAGGTGTGTTAAAATGAAGTAGAACACAGTAATATTACCAAAAGTATGGTAACATAAGGAAGAACATAGTAAGATTACAAAATTTATGGAAACATATAAGGTAGAATAGAGTAAGATTATATAAGGTACGGTAACAATAGGTAGAACACAGCGAGATTACATAAGGTATGGTAACATAAGGTAGAGAACAGTAAGATTACAAAAAGTATGGTAACCTAGGGAGGAATACAGTAAGATTACATATGGTATGGTAACATAAGGTAGAATAAAGTAAGATTACATAATGTATGTTAACATAAGGTAGAACACAGTAAAAAGAACAAAAAAAATGGTAGCATAAGGTGAAATACAGTAAGAATACATAAGGAATGTTAACATAATACAGTAAGATTACAGTATTATCAGTAGAATACAGTAATATTACATAAGGCATGTTAATATAAGGTTGAACAAGTAAGATTACAAAAGGTATGGTAAGATAAGGCGGAATACACTAACATTACATAAGATATGGCAACATAAGGTAGAATAGAGTGAGATTACATGAGGTATGGTAACATAAGGCAGAATAGAGTAAGATTACAAAAATGTATGGTAACATAAGGTAGACCACAGTAAGATTACAAAAGGTATGGTAAGATACGAAGGAATACAGTAAGATTACATAAGGTATGGTAACATAAGGTAGAATACAGTAAGATTTAAAAAAGTATGGTAACATAAGGTAGAACACAGTAAGATTACTAAAGATATGGTAACATAAGGTGGAATACAGGAAGATTACATAAGGCATTGAAACATCAGCTAGGATAGAATAACATTATGTAAGGTGTGTTAAAATGAAGTAGAACACAGTAATATTACCAAAAGTATGGTAACATAAGGAAGAACATAGTAAGATTACAAAATTTATGGAAACATATAAAGTAGAATAGAGTAAGATTATATAAGGTACGATAACAATAGGTAGAACACAGCGAGATTACATAAAGTATGGTAACATAAGGTAGAGAACAGTAAGATTACAAAAGGTATGGTAACCTAGGGAGGAATACAGTAAGATTACATATGGTATGGTAACATAAGGTAGAATAAAGTAAGATTACATAATGTATGTTAACATAAGGTAGAACACAGTAAGATTACAAAAGGTATGGTAAGATACGAAGGAATACAGTAAGATTACATAAGGTATGGTAACATAAGGTAGAATACAGTAAGATTAAAAATGTATGGTAACATAAGGTAGAACACAGTAAGATTACTAAAGATATGGTAACATAAGGTGGAATACAGCAAGATTACATAAGGCATTGAAACATCAGCTAGGATAGAATAACATTATGTAAGGTGTGTTAAAATGAAGTAGAACACAGTAATATTACCAAAAGTATGGTAACATAAGGAAGAACATAGTAAGATTACAAAATTTATGGAAACATATAAGGTAGAATAGAGTAAGATTATATAAGGTACGGTAACAATAGGTAGAACACAGCGAGATTACCTAAGGTATGGTAACATAAGGTAGAGAACAGTAAGATTACAAAAAGTATGGTAACCTAGGGAGGAATACAGTAAGATTACATATGGTATGGTAACATAAGGTAGAATAAAGTAAGATTACATAATGTATGTTAACATAAGGTAGAACACAGTAAAAAGAACAAAAAAAATGGTAGCATAAGGTGAAATACAGTAAGAATACATAAGGAATGTTAACATAATACAGTAAGATTACAGTATTATCAGTAGAATACAGTAATATTACATAAGGCATGTTAATATAAGGTTGAACAAGTAAGATTACAAAAGGTATGGTAAGATAAGGCGGAATACACTAACATTACATAAGATATGGCAACATAAGGTAGAATAGAGTGAGATTACATGAGGTATGGTAACATAAGGTAGAATAGAGTAAGATTACAAAAATGTATGGTAACATAAGGTAGACCACAGTAAGATTACAAAAGGTATGGTAAGATACGAAGGAATACAGTAAGATTACATAAGGTATGGTAACATAAGGTAGAATACAGTAAGATTAAAAAAAGTATGGTAACATAAGGTAGAACACAGTAAGATTACTAAAGATATGGTAACATAAGGTGGAATACAGGAAGATTACATAAGGCATTGAAACATCAGCTAGGATAGAATAACATTATGTAAGGTGTGTTAAAATGAAGTAGAACACAGTAATATTACCAAAAGTATGGTAACATAAGGAAGAACATAGTAAGATTACAAAATTTATGGAAACATATAAAGTAGAATAGAGTAAGATTATATAAGGTACGATAACAATAGGTAGAACACAGCGAGATTACATAAAGTATGGTAACATAAGGTAGAGAACAGTAAGATTACAAAAGGTATGGTAACCTAGGGAGGAATACAGTAAGATTACATATGGTATGGTAACATAAGGTAGAATAAAGTAAGATTACATAATGTATGTTAACATAAGGTAGAACACAGTAAGATTACAAAAGGTATGGTAAGATACGAAGGAATACAGTAAGATTACATAAGGTATGGTAACATAAGGTAGAATACAGTAAGATTAAAAAATGTATGGTAACATAAGGTAGAACACAGTAAGATTACTAAAGATATGGTAACATAAGGTGGAATACAGCAAGATTACATAAGGCATTGAAACATTAGCTAGGATAGAATAACATTATGTAAGGTGTGTTAAAATGAAGTAGAACACAGTAATATTACCAAAAGTATGGTAACATAAGGAAGAACATAGTAAGATTACAAAATTTATGGAAACATATAAGGTAGAATAGAGTAAGATTATATAAGGTACGGTAACAATAGGTAGAACACAGCGAGATTACATAAGGTATGGTAACATAAGGTAGAGAACAGTAAGATTACAAAAAGTATGGTAACCTAGGGAGGAATACAGTAAGATTACATATGGTATGGTAACATAAGGTAGAATAAAGTAAGATTACATAATGTATGTTAACATAAGGTAGAACACAGTAAAAAGAACAAAAAAAATGGTAGCATAAGGTGAAATACAGTAAGAATACATAAGGAATGTTAACATAATACAGTAAGATTACAGTATTATCAGTAGAATACAGTAATATTACATAAGGCATGTTAATATAAGGTTGAACAAGTAAGATTACAAAAGGTATGGTAAGATAAGGCGGAATACACTAACATTACATAAGATATGGCAACATAAGGTAGAATAGAGTGAGATTACATGAGGTATGGTAACATAAGGCAGAATAGAGTAAGATTACAAAAATGTATGGTAACATAAGGTAGACCACAGTAAGATTACAAAAGGTATGGTAAGATACGAAGGAATACAGTAAGATTACATAAGGTATGGTAACATAAGGTAGAATACAGTAAGATTAAAAAAAGTATGGTAACATAAGGTAGAACACAGTAAGATTACTAAAGATATGGTAACATAAGGTGGAATACAGGAAGATTACATAAGGCATTGAAACATCAGCTAGGATAGAATAACATTATGTAAGGTGTGTTAAAATGAAGTAGAACACAGTAATATTACCAAAAGTATGGTAACATAAGGAAGAACATAGTAAGATTACAAAATTTATGGAAACATATAAAGTAGAATAGAGTAAGATTATATAAGGTACGATAACAATAGGTAGAACACAGCGAGATTACATAAAGTATGGTAACATAAGGTAGAGAACAGTAAGATTACAAAAGGTATGGTAACCTAGGGAGGAATACAGTAAGATTACATATGGTATGGTAACATAAGGTAGAATAAAGTAAGATTACATAATGTATGTTAACATAAGGTAGAACACAGTAAGATTACAAAAGGTATGGTAAGATACGAAGGAATACAGTAAGATTACATAAGGTATGGTAACATAAGGTAGAATACAGTAAGATTAAAAATGTATGGTAACATAAGGTAGAACACAGTAAGATTACTAAAGATATGGTAACATAAGGTGGAATACAGCAAGATTACATAAGGCATTGAAACATCAGCTAGGATAGAATAACATTATGTAAGGTGTGTTAAAATGAAGTAGAACACAGTAATATTACCAAAAGTATGGTAACATAAGGAAGAACATAGTAAGATTACAAAATTTATGGAAACATATAAGGTAGAATAGAGTAAGATTATATAAGGTACGGTAACAATAGGTAGAACACAGCGAGATTACCTAAGGTATGGTAACATAAGGTAGAGAACAGTAAGATTACAAAAAGTATGGTAACCTAGGGAGGAATACAGTAAGATTACATATGGTATGGTAACATAAGGTAGAATAAAGTAAGATTACATAATGTATGTTAACATAAGGTAGAACACAGTAAAAAGAACAAAAAAAATGGTAGCATAAGGTGAAATACAGTAAGAATACATAAGGAATGTTAACATAATACAGTAAGATTACAGTATTATCAGTAGAATACAGTAATATTACATAAGGCATGTTAATATAAGGTTGAACAAGTAAGATTACAAAAGGTATGGTAAGATAAGGCGGAATACACTAACATTACATAAGATATGGCAACATAAGGTAGAATAGAGTGAGATTACATGAGGTATGGTAACATAAGGTAGAATAGAGTAAGATTACAAAAATGTATGGTAACATAAGGTAGACCACAGTAAGATTACAAAAGGTATGGTAAGATACGAAGGAATACAGTAAGATTACATAAGGTATGGTAACATAAGGTAGAATACAGTAAGATTAAAAAAAGTATGGTAACATAAGGTAGAACACAGTAAGATTACTAAAGATATGGTAACATAAGGTGGAATACAGGAAGATTACATAAGGCATTGAAACATCAGCTAGGATAGAATAACATTATGTAAGGTGTGTTAAAATGAAGTAGAACACAGTAATATTACCAAAAGTATGGTAACATAAGGAAGAACATAGTAAGATTACAAAATTTATGGAAACATATAAAGTAGAATAGAGTAAGATTATATAAGGTACGATAACAATAGGTAGAACACAGCGAGATTACATAAAGTATGGTAACATAAGGTAGAGAACAGTAAGATTACAAAAGGTATGGTAACCTAGGGAGGAATACAGTAAGATTACATATGGTATGGTAACATAAGGTAGAATAAAGTAAGATTACATAATGTATGTTAACATAAGGTAGAACACAGTAAGATTACAAAAGGTATGGTAAGATACGAAGGAATACAGTAAGATTACATAAGGTATGGTAACATAAGGTAGAATACAGTAAGATTAAAAAATGTATGGTAACATAAGGTAGAACACAGTAAGATTACTAAAGATATGGTAACATAAGGTGGAATACAGCAAGATTACATAAGGCATTGAAACATCAGCTAGGATAGAATAACATTATGTAAGGTGTGTTAAAATGAAGTAGAACACAGTAATATTACCAAAAGTATGGTAACATAAGGAAGAACATAGTAAGA
Source organism: Eleutherodactylus coqui (assembly GCF_035609145.1). NCBI lineage: Eukaryota > Metazoa > Chordata > Amphibia > Anura > Eleutherodactylidae > Eleutherodactylus > Eleutherodactylus coqui. The sequence goes on along the minus strand of NC_089837.1, from coordinate 85,218,216 downwards.
TTACAAAATTTATGGAAACATATAAGGTAGAATAGAGTAAGATTATATAAGGTACGGTAACAATAGGTAGAACACAGCGAGATTACATAAGGTATGGTAACATAAGGTAGAGAACAGTAAGATTACAAAAAGTATGGTAACCTAGGGAGGAATACAGTAAGATTACATATGGTATGGTAACATAAGGTAGAATAAAGTAAGATTACATAATGTATGTTAACATAAGGTAGAACACAGTAAAAAGAACAAAAAAAATGGTAGCATAAGGTGAAATACAGTAAGAATACATAAGGAATGTTAACATAATACAGTAAGATTACAGTATTATCAGTAGAATACAGTAATATTACATAAGGCATGTTAATATAAGGTTGAACAAGTAAGATTACAAAAGGTATGGTAAGATAAGGCGGAATACACTAACATTACATAAGATATGGCAACATAAGGTAGAATAGAGTGAGATTACATGAGGTATGGTAACATAAGGCAGAATAGAGTAAGATTACAAAAATGTATGGTAACATAAGGTAGACCACAGTAAGATTACAAAAGGTATGGTAAGATACGAAGGAATACAGTAAGATTACATAAGGTATGGTAACATAAGGTAGAATACAGTAAGATTAAAAAAAGTATGGTAACATAAGGTAGAACACAGTAAGATTACTAAAGATATGGTAACATAAGGTGGAATACAGGAAGATTACATAAGGCATTGAAACAGCTAGGATAGAATAACATTATGTAAGGTGTGTTAAAATGAAGTAGAACACAGTAATATTACCAAAAGTATGGTAACAAGGAAGAACATAGTAAGATTACAAAATTTATGGAAACATATAAGGTAGAATAGAGTAAGATTATATAAGGTACGATAACAATAGGTAGAACACAGCGAGATTACATAAAGTATGGTAACATAAGGTAGAGAACAGTAAGATTACAAAAGGTATGGTAACCTAGGAAGAAATACAGTAAGATTACATATGGTATGGTAACATAAGGTAGAATAAAGTAAGATTACATAATGTATGTTAACATAAGGTAGAACACAGTAAGATTACAAAAGGTATGGTAAGATACGAAGGAATACAGTAAGATTACATAAGGTATGGTAACATAAGGTAGAATACAGTAAGATTAAAAAATGTATGGTAACATAAGGTAGAACACAGTAAGATTACTAAAGATATGGTAACATAAGGTGGAATACAGCAAGATTACATAAAGTATTGAAACACCAGCTAGGATAGAATAACATTATGTAAGGTGTGTTAAAATGAAGTAGAACACAGTAATATTACCAAAAGTATGGTAACATAAGGAAGAACACAGTAAGATTACAAAATTTATGGAAACATATAAGGTAGAATAGAGTAAGATTATATAAGGTACGATAACAATAGGTAGAACACAGCGAGATTACATAAAGTATGGTAACATAAGGTAGAGAACAGTAAGATTACAAAAGGTATGGTAACCTGGGGAGGAATACAGTAAGATTACATATGGTATGGTAACATAAGGTAGAATAAAGTAAGATTACATAATGTATGTTAACATAAGGTAGAACACAGTAAAAAGAACAAAAAAAATGGTAGCATAAGGTGAAATACAGTAAGAATACATAAGGAATGTTAACATAATACAGTAAGATTACAGTATTATCAGTAGAATACAGTAATATTACATAAGGCATGTTAATATAAGGTTGAACAAGTAAGATTACAAAAGGTATGGTAAGATAAGGCGGAATACACTAACATTACATAAGATATGGCAACATAAGGTAGAATAGAGTGAGATTACATGAGGTATGGTAACATAAAGTAGAATAGAGTAAGATTACAAAAATGTATGGTAACATAAGGTAGACCACAGTAAGATTACAAAAGGTATGGTAAGATACGAAGGAATACAGTAAGATTACATAAGGTATGGTAACATAAGGTAGAATACAGTAAGATTAAAAAAAGTATGGTAACATAAGGTAGAACACAATAAGATTACTAAAGATATGGTAACATAAGGTGGAATACAGGAAGATTACATAAGGCATTGAAACATCAGCTAGGATAGAATAACATTATGTAAGGTGTGTTAAAATGAAGAAGAACACAGTAATATTACCAAAAGTATGGTAACATAAGGTAGAGAACAGTAAGATTACAAAAGGTATGGTAACCTAGGGAGGAATACAGTAAGATTACATATGGTATGGTAACATAAGGTAGAATAAAGTAAGATTACATAATGTATGTTAACATAAGGTAGAACACAGTAAGATTACAAAAGGTATGGTAAGATACGAAGGAATACAGTAAGATTACATAAGGTATGGTAACATAAGGTAGAATACAGTAAGATTAAAAAATGTATGGTAACATAAGGTAGAACACAGTAAGATTACTAAAGATATGGTAACATAAGGTGGAATACAGCAAGATTACATAAGGCATTGAAACACCAGCTAGGATAGAATAACATTATGTAAGGTGTGTTAAAATGAAGTAGAACACAGTAATATTACCAAAAGTATGGTAACATAAGGAAGAACACAGTAAGATTACAAAATTTATGGAAACATATAAGGTAGAATAGAGCAAGATTATATAAGGTACGATAACAATAGGTAGAACACAGCGAGATTACATAAAGTATGGTAACATAAGGTAGAGAACAGTAAGATTACAAAAGGTATGGTAACCTGGGGAGGAATACAGTAAGATTACATATGGTATGGTAACATAAGGTAGAATAAAGTAAGATTACATAATGTATGTTAACATAAGGTAGAACACAGTAAAAAGAACAAAAAAAATGGTAGCATAAGGTGAAATACAGTAAGAATACATAAGGAATGTTAACATAATACAGTAAGATTACAGTATTATCAGTAGAATACAGTAATATTACATAAGGCATGTTAATATAAGGTTGAACAAGTAAGATTACAAAAGGTATGGTAAGATAAGGCGGAATACACTAATATTACATAAGATATGGCAACATAAGGTAGAATAGAGTAAGATTACATGAGGTATGGTAACATAAGGTAGAATAGAGTAAGATTACAAAAATGTATGGTAACATAAGGTAGACCACAGTAAGATTACAAAAGGTATGGTAAGATACGAAGGAATACAGTAAGATTACATAAGGTATGGTAACATAAGGTAGAATACAGTAAGATTAAAAAAAGTATGGTAACATAAGGTAGAACACAGTAAGATTACTAAAGATATGGTAACATAAGGTGGAATACAGGAAGATTACATAAGGCATTGAAACATCAGCTAGGATAGAATAACATTATGTAAGGTGTGTTAAAATGAAGTAGAACACAGTAATATTACCAAAAGTATGGTAACATAAGGAAGAACATAGTAAGATTACAAAATTTATGGAAACATATAAGGTAGAATAGAGTAAGATTATATAAGGTACGATAACAATAGGTAGAACACAGCGAGATTACATAAAGTATGGTAACATAAGGTAGAGAACAGTAAGATTACAAAAGGTATGGTAACCTAGGGAGGAATACTGTAAGATTACATATGGTATGGTAACATAAGGTAGAATGAAGTAAGATTACATAATGTATGTTAACATAAGGTAGAACACAGTAAAAAGAACAAAAAAAATGGTAGCATAAGGTGAAATACAGTAAGAATACATAAGGAATGTTAACATAATACAGTAAGATTACAGTATTATCAGTAGAATACAGTAATATTACATAAGGCATGTTAATATAAGGTTGAACAAGTAAGATTACAAAAGGTATGGTAAGATAAGGCGGAATACACTAACATTACATAAGATATGGCAACATAAGGTAGAATAGAGTAAGATTACATGAGGTATGGTAACATAAGGTAGAATAGAGTAAGATTACAAAAATGTATGGTAACATAAGGTAGACCACAGTAAGATTACAAAAGGTATGGTAAGATACGAAGGAATACAGTAAGATTACATAAGGTATGGTAACATAAGGTAGAATACAGTAAGATTAAAAAAAGTATGGTAACATAAGGTAGAACACAGTAAGATTACTAAAGATATGGTAACATAAGGTGGAATACAGGAAGATTACATAAGGCATTGAAACATCAGCTAGGATAGAATAACATTATGTAAGGTGTGTTAAAATGAAGTAGAACACAGTAATATTACCAAAAGTATGGTAACATAAGGAAGAACATAGTAAGATTACAAAATTTATGGAAACATATAAGGTAGAATAGAGTAAGATTATATAAGGTACGATAACAATAGGTAGAACACAGCGAGATTACATAAAGTATGGTAACATAAGGTAGAGAACAGTAAGATTACAAAAGGTATGGTAACCTAGGGAGGAATACAGTAAGATTACATATGGTATGGTAACATAAGGTAGAATAAAGTAAGATTACATAATGTATGTTAACATAAGGTAGAACACAGTAAAAAGAACAAAAAAAATGGTAGCATAAGGTGAAATACAGTAAGAATACATAAGGAATGTTAACATAATACAGTAAGATTACAGTATTATCAGTAGAATACAGTAATATTACATAAGGCATGTTAATATAAGGTTGAACAAGTAAGATTACAAAAGGTATGGTAAGATAAGGCGGAATACACTAACATTACATAAGATATGGCAACATAAGGTAGAATAGAGTAAGATGACATGAGGTATGGTAACATAAGGTAGAATAGAGTAAGATTACAAAAATGTATGGTAACATAAGGTAGACCACAGTAAGATTACAAAATGTATGGTAACATAAGGTAGAATAGAGTAAGATTGCATAAGGTATGAGAACATAAGGTAGACTCAGTAAGATTACAAAAGGTATAGTAACATAAAATGGAATATAGTAAGATTACATAAGGTTCGGTAACATAAGGTAGAATACAGTAAAATTACATAAGGTATGGTAACATAAGGTAGAACAAAGTGAGATTACAAAAGATATGGTAACATAAGGAGGAATACAGTAGTATTACATTAGGTATGGTACCATTAGGTATCCGAGTAAGATTACAAAAATGTATGGTAACATAAGGTGCAATACAATAAGATTACAAAAGGTATGGTAAGATAATTTGGAATACTGTAACATTACATAAGGCTTGAAAGCATACGGTAGAATATAGTAAGATAACTTAAGGTATGTTAAATTTAGGTTGAACACAGTAAGATTACAAAAGGTATGGTAACATAAGGTGGAATACAGTAAGATTACAAAAATGTATGGTAACATAAGGTAGAGAACAGTAAGATTACAAAAGGTATGGTAACCTAGGGAGGAATACAGAGAGATTGCACAAGCTATGGTAACATAAGGTAGAATAAAGTAAGATTACATAATGTATGTTAACATAAGGTGGAACACAGTAAAAAGAACAAAAAATGGCAACATTATGTGAAATACAGTAAGATTACATAAGGAATGTTAACATAATACAGTAAGATTACAGAATTATCAGTAGAATACAGAAAGATTACATAAGGCATGTTAATATAAGGTTGAACACACTAAGATTACATAAGGTCTGTTAACATAAGGTTGAACACAGTAAGATCATAAAAGGTATGGTAAAATAAGGCGGAATACACTAACATTACATAAGATATGACAACATAAGGTAGAATAGAGTAAGATTACATGAGGTATGGTAACATAAGGTAGAATAGAGTAAGATTACAAAAATGTATGGTAACATAAGGTAGAACACAGTAAGATTACAAAAGGTATGGTAAGATACGAAGGAATACAGTAAGATTACATAAGGTATGGTAACATAAGGTAGAATACAGTAAGATTAAAAAATGTATGGTAACATAAGGTAGAACACAGTAAGATTACTAAAGATATGGTAACATACGGTGGAATACAGCAAGATTACATAAGGCATTGAAACATCAGCTAGGATAGAATAACATTATGTAAGGTGTGTTAAAATGAAGTAGAACACAGTAATATTACCAATAGTATGGTAACATAAGGAAGAACATAGTAAGATTACAAAATGTATGGAAACATATAAGGTAGAATAGAGTAAGATTATATAAGGTATGGTAACAATAGGTAGAACACAGCGAGATTACCTAAGGTATGGTAACATAAGGTAGAGAACAGTAAGATTACAAAAGGTATGGTAACCTAGGGAGGAATACAGTAAGATTACATATGGTATGGTAACATAAGGTAGAATAAAGTAAGATTACATAATGTATGTTAACATAAGGTAGAACACAGTAAAAAGAACAAAAAAAATGGTAGCATAAGGTGAAATACAGTAAGAATACATAAGGAATGTTAACATAATACAGTAAGATTACAGTATTATCAGTAGAATACAGTAATATTACATAAGGCATGTTAATATAAAGTTGAACAAGTAAGATTACAAAAGGTATAGTAAGATAAGGCGGAATACACTAACATTACATAAGATATGGCAACATAAGGTAGAATAGAGTAAGATTACATGAGGTATGGTAACATAAGGTAGAATAGAGTAAGATTACAAAAATGTATGGCAACATAAGGTAGACCACAGTAAGATTACAAAAGGTATGGTAAGATACGAAGGAACACAGTAAGATTACATAAGGTATGGTAACATAAGGTAGAATACAATAAGATTAAAAAAAGTATGGTAACATAAGGTAGAACACAGTAAGATTACTAAAGATATGGTAACATAAGGTGGAATACAGCAAGATTACATAAGGCATTGAAACATCAGCTAGGATAGAATAACATTATGTAAGGTGTGTTAAAATGAAGTAGAACACAGTAATATTACCAAAAGTATGGTAACATAAGGAAGAACATAGTAAGATTACAAAATTTATGGAAACATATAAGGTAGAATAGAGTAAGATTATATAAGGTACGATAACAATAGGTAGAACACAGCGAGATTACATAAAGTATGGTAACATAAGGTAGAGAACAGTAAGATTACAAAAGGTATGGTAACCTAGGGAGGAATACAGTAAGATTACATATGGTATGGTAACATAAGGTAGAATAAAGTAAGATTACATAATGTATGTTAACATAAGGTAGAACACAGTAAAAAGAACAAAAAAAATGGTAGCATGAGGTGAAATACAGTAAGCATACATAAGGAATGTTAACATAATACAGTAAGATTACAGTATTATCAGTAGAATACAGTAATATTACATAAGGCATGTTAATATAAGGTTGAACAAGTAAGATTACAAAAGGTATGGTAAGATAAGGCGGAATACACTAACATTACATAAGATATGGCAACATAAGGTAGAATAGAGTAAGATGACATGAGGTATGGTAACATAAGGTAGAATAGAGTAAGATTACAAAAATGTATGGTAACATAAGGTAGACCACAGTAAGATTACAAAATGTATGGTAACATAAGGTAGAATAGAGTAAGATTGCATAAGGTATGAGAACATAAGGTAGACTCAGTAAGATTACAAAAGGTATAGTAACATAAAATGGAATATAGTAAGATTACATAAGGTTCGGTAACATAAGGTAGAATACAGTAAAATTACATAAGGTATGGTAGCATAAGGTAGAACAAAGTGAGATTACAAAAGATATGGTAACATAAGGAGGAATACAGTAGTATTACATTAGGTATGGTACCATTAGGTATCCGAGTAAGATTACAAAAATGTATGGTAACATAAGGTGCAATACAATAAGATTACAAAAGGTATGGTAAGATAATTTGGAATACTGTAACATTACATAAGGCTTGAAAGCATACGGTAGAATATAGTAAGATAACTTAAGGTATGTTAAATTTAGGTTGAACACAGTAAGATTACAAAAGGTATGGTAACATAAGGTGGAATACAGTAAGATTACAAAAATGTATGGTAACATAAGGTAGAGAACAGTAAGATTACAAAAGGTATGGTAACCTAGGGAGGAATACAGAGAGATTGCACAAGCTATGGTAACATAAGGTAGAATAAAGTAAGATTACATAATGTATGTTAACATAAGGTGGAACACAGTAAAAAGAACAAAAAATGGCAACATTATGTGAAATACAGTAAGATTACATAAGGAATGTTAACATAATACAGTAAGATTACAGAATTATCAGTAGAATACAGAAAGATTACATAAGGCATGTTAATATAAGGTTGAACACAGTAAGATTACATAAGGTATGTTAACATAAGGTTGAACATAGTAAGATCATAAAAGGTATGGTAAAATAAGGCGAAATACACTAACATTACATAAGATATGACAACATAAGGTAGAATAGAGTAAGATTACATGAGGTATGGTAACATAAGGTAGAATAGAGTAAGATTACAAAAATGTATGGTAACATAAGGTAGAACACAGTAAGATTACAAAAGGTATGGTAAGATACGAAGGAATACAGTAAGATTACATAAGGTATGGTAACATAAGGTAGAATACAGTAAGATTAAAAAATGTATGGTAACATAAGGTAGAACACAGTAAGATTACTAAAGATATGGTAACATACGGTGGAATACAGCAAGATTACATAAGGCATTGAAACATCAGCTAGGATAGAATAACATTATGTAAGGTGTGTTAAAATGAAGTAGAACACAGTAATATTACCAAAAGTATGGTAACATAAGGAAGAACATAGTAAGATTACAAAATTTATGGAAACATATAAGGTAGAATAGAGTAAGATTATATAAGGTATGGTAACAATAGGTAGAACACAGCGAGATTACCTAAGGTATGGTAACATAAGGTAGAGAACAGTAAGATTACAAAAGGTATGGTAACCTAGGGAGGAATACAGTAAGATTACATATGGTATGTTAACATAAGGTAGAACACAGTAAAAAGAACAAAAAAAATGGTAGCATAAGGTGAAATACAGTAAGAATACATAAGGAATGTTAACATAATACAGTAAGATTACAGCATTATCAGTAGAATACAGTAATATTACATAAGGCATGTTAATATAAGGTTGAACAAGTAAGATTACAAAAGGTATGGTAAGATAAGGCGGAATACACTAACATTACATAAGATATGGCAACATAAGGTAGAATAGAGTAAGATGACATGAGGTATGGTAACATAAGGTAGAATAGAGTAAGATTACAAAAATGTATGGTAACATAAGGTAGACCACAGTAAGATTACAAAATGTATGGTAACATAAGGTAGAATAGAGTAAGATTGCATAAGGTATGAGAACATAAGGTAGACTCAGTAAGATTACAAAAGGTATAGTAACATAAAATGGAATATAGTAAGATTACATAAGGTTCGGTAACATAAGGTAGAATACAGTAAAATTACATAAGGTATGGTAACATAAGGTAGAACAAAGTGAGATTACAAAAGATATGGTAACATAAGGAGGAATACAGTAGTATTACATTAGGTATGGTACCATTAGGTATCCGAGTAAGATTACAAAAATGTATGGTAACATAAGGTGCAATACAATAAGATTACAAAAGGTATGGTAAGATAATTTGGAATACTGTAACATTACATAAGGCTTGAAAGCATACGGTAGAATATAGTAAGATAACTTAAGGTATGTTAAATTTAGGTTGAACACAGTAAGATTACAAAAGGTATGGTAACATAAGGTGGAATACAGTAAGATTACAAAAATGTATGGTAACATAAGGTAGAGAACAGTAAGATTACAAAAGGTATGGTAACCTAGGGAGGAATACAGAGAGATTGCACAAGCTATGGTAACATAAGGTAGAATAGAGTAAGATTACATGAGGTATGGTAACATAAGGTAGAATAGAGTAAGATTACAAAAATGTATGGTAACATAAGGTAGAACACAGTAAGATTACAAAAGGTATGGTAAGATACGAAGGAATACAGTAAGATTACATAAGGTATGGTAACATAAGGTAGAATACAGTAAGATTAAAAAATGTATGGTAACATAAGGTAGAACACAGTAAGATTACTAAAGATATGGTAACATACGGTGGAATACAGCAAGATTACATAAGGCATTGAAACATCAGCTAGGATAGAATAACATTATGTAAGGTGTGTTAAAATGAAGTAGAACACAGTAATATTACCAAAAGTATGGTAACATAAGGAAGAACATAGTAAGATTACAAAATGTATGGAAACATATAAGGTAGAATAGAGTAAGATTATATAAGGTATGGTAACAATAGGTAGAACACAGCGAGATTACCTAAGGTATGGTAACATAAGGTAGAGAACAGTAAGATTACAAAAGGTATGGTAACCTAGGGAGGAATACAGTAAGATTACATATGGTATGGTAACATAAGGTAGAATAAAGTAAGATTACATAATGTATGTTAACATAAGGTAGAACACAGTAAAAAGAACAAAAAAAATGGTAGCATAAGGTGAAATACAGTAAGAATACATAAGGAATGTTAACATAATACAGTAAGATTACAGTATTATCAGTAGAATACAGTAATATTACATAAGGCATGTTAATATAAAGTTGAACAAGTAAGATTACAAAAGGTATAGTAAGATAAGGCGGAATACACTAACATTACATAAGATATGGCAACATAAGGTAGAATAGAGTAAGATTACATGAGGTATGGTAACATAAGGTAGAATAGAGTAAGATTACAAAAATGTATGGTAACATAAGGTAGACCACAGTAAGATTACAAAAGGTATGGTAAGATACGAAGGAACACAGTAAGATTACATAAGGTATGGTAACATAAGGTAGAATACAGTAAGATTAAAAAAAGTATGGTAACATAAGGTAGAACACAGTAAGATTACTAAAGATATGGTAACATAAGGTGGAATACAGCAAGATTACATAAGGCATTGAAACATCAGCTAGGATAGAATAACATTATGTAAGGTGTGTTAAAATGAAGTAGAACACAGTAATATTACCAAAAGTATGGTAACATAAGGAAGAACATAGTAAGATTACAAAATTTATGGAAACATATAAGGTAGAATAGAGTAAGATTATATAAGGTACGATAACAATAGGTAGAACACAGCGAGATTACATAAAGTATGGTAACATAAGGTAGAGAACAGTAAGATTACAAAAGGTATGGTAACCTAGGGAGGAATACAGTAAGATTACATATGGTATGGTAACATAAGGTAGAATAAAGTAAGATTACATAATGTATGTTAACATAAGGTAGAACACAGTAAAAAGAACAAAAAAAATGGTAGCATGAGGTGAAATACAGTAAGCATACATAAGGAATGTTAACATAATACAGTAAGATTACAGTATTATCAGTAGAATACAGTAATATTACATAAGGCATGTTAATATAAGGTTGAACAAGTAAGATTACAAAAGGTATGGTAAGATAAGGCGGAATACACTAACATTACATAAGATATGGCAACATAAGGTAGAATAGAGTAAGATGACATGAGGTATGGTAACATAAGGTAGAATAGAGTAAGATTACAAAAATGTATGGTAACATAAGGTAGACCACAGTAAGATTACAAAATGTATGGTAACATAAGGTAGAATAGAGTAAGATTGCATAAGGTATGAGAACATAAGGTAGACTCAGTAAGATTACAAAAGGTATAGTAACATAAAATGGAATATAGTAAGATTACATAAGGTTCGGTAACATAAGGTAGAATACAGTAAAATTACATAAGGTATGGTAGCATAAGGTAGAACAAAGTGAGATTACAAAAGATATGGTAACATAAGGAGGAATACAGTAGTATTACATTAGGTATGGTACCATTAGGTATCCGAGTAAGATTACAAAAATGTATGGTAACATAAGGTGCAATACAATAAGATTACAAAAGGTATGGTAAGATAATTTGGAATACTGTAACATTACATAAGGCTTGAAAGCATACGGTAGAATATAGTAAGATAACTTAAGGTATGTTAAATTTAGGTTGAACACAGTAAGATTACAAAAGGTATGGTAACATAAGGTGGAATACAGTAAGATTACAAAAATGTATGGTAACATAAGGTAGAGAACAGTAAGATTACAAAAGGTATGGTAACCTAGGGAGGAATACAGAGAGATTGCACAAGCTATGGTAACATAAGGTAGAATAAAGTAAGATTACATAATGTATGTTAACATAAGGTGGAACACAGTAAAAAGAACAAAAAATGGCAACATTATGTGAAATACAGTAAGATTACATAAGGAATGTTAACATAATACAGTAAGATTACAGAATTATCAGTAGAATACAGAAAGATTACATAAGGCATGTTAATATAAGGTTGAACACAGTAAGATTACATAAGGTATGTTAACATAAGGTTGAACATAGTAAGATCATAAAAGGTATGGTAAAATAAGGCGAAATACACTAACATTACATAAGATATGACAACATAAGGTAGAATAGAGTAAGATTACATGAGGTATGGTAACATAAGGTAGAATAGAGTAAGATTACAAAAATGTATGGTAACATAAGGTAGAACACAGTAAGATTACAAAAGGTATGGTAAGATACGAAGGAATACAGTAAGATTACATAAGGTATGGTAACATAAGGTAGAATACAGTAAGATTAAAAAATGTATGGTAACATAAGGTAGAACACAGTAAGATTACTAAAGATATGGTAACATACGGTGGAATACAGCAAGATTACATAAGGCATTGAAACATCAGCTAGGATAGAATAACATTATGTAAGGTGTGTTAAAATGAAGTAGAACACAGTAATATTACCAAAAGTATGGTAACATAAGGAAGAACATAGTAAGATTACAAAATTTATGGAAACATATAAGGTAGAATAGAGTAAGATTATATAAGGTATGGTAACAATAGGTAGAACACAGCGAGATTACCTAAGGTATGGTAACATAAGGTAGAGAACAGTAAGATTACAAAAGGTATGGTAACCTAGGGAGGAATACAGTAAGATTACATATGGTATGGTAACATAAGGTAGAATAAAGTAAGATTACATAATGTATGTTAACATAAGGTAGAACACAGTAAAAAGAACAAAAAAAATGGTAGCATAAGGTGAAATACAGTAAGAATACATAAGGAATGTTAACATAATACAGTAAGATTACAGTATTATCAGTAGAATACAGTAATATTACATAAGGCATGTTAATATAAGGTTGAACAAGTAAGATTACAAAAGGTATGGTAAGATAAGGCGGAATACACTAACATTACATAAGATATGGCAACATAAGGTAGAATAGAGTAAGATGACATGAGGTATGGTAACATAAGGTAGAATAGAGTAAGATTACAAAAATGTATGGTAACATAAGGTAGACCACAGTAAGATTACAAAATGTATGGTAACATAAGGTAGAATAGAGTAAGATTGCATAAGGTATGAGAACATAAGGTAGACTCAGTAAGATTACAAAAGGTATAGTAACATAAAATGGAATATAGTAAGATTACATAAGGTTCGGTAACATAAGGTAGAATTCAGTAAAATTACATAAGGTATGGTAACATAAGGTAGAACAAAGTGAGATTACAAAAGATATGGTAACATAAGGAGGAATACAGTAGTATTACATTAGGTATGGTACCATTAGGTATCCGAGTAAGATTACAAAAATGTATGGTAACATAAGGTGCAATACAATAAGATTACAAAAGGTATGGTAAGATAATTTGGAATACTGTAACATTACATAAGGCTTGAAAGCATACGGTAGAATATAGTAAGATAACTTAAGGTATGTTAAATTTAGGTTGAACACAGTAAGATTACAAAAGGTATGGTAACATAAGGTGGAATACAGTAAGATTACAAAAATGTATGGTAACATAAGGTAGAGAACAGTAAGATTACAAAAGGTATGGTAACCTAGGGAGGAATACAGAGAGATTGCACAAGCTATGGTAACATAAGGTAGAATAAAGTAAGATTACATAATGTATGTTAACATAAGGTGGAACACAGTAAAAAGAACAAAAAATGGCAACATTATGTGAAATACAGTAAGATTACATAAGGAATGTTAACATAATACAGTAAGATTACAGAATTATCAGTAGAATACAGTAAGATTACATAAGGCATGTTAATATAAGGTTGAACACAGTAAGATTACATAAGGTATGTTAACATAAGGTTGAACACAGTAAGATCATAAAAGGTATGGTAAAATAAGGCGGAATACACTAACATTACATAAGATATGACAACATAAGGTAGAATAGAGTAAGATTACATGAGGTATGGTAACATAAGGTAGACTCAGTAAGGTTACAAAAGGTATAGTAACATAAAATGGAATATAGTAAGATTACATAAGGTTCGGTAACATAAGGTAGAATACAGTAAGATTACAAAAGGTATGGTAAGATAATTTGGGATACTGTAACATTACATAAGGCTTGAAAGCATACGGTAGAATATAGTAAGATCACTTAAGGTATGCTAAATTTAGGTTGAATGAAAACAAAGATCTGGTACCGTGTTAGCCAGTAGAGCAAAATGTGATTGTTCTCAGCAAGTGAAACGACGTAATCTTGTAGATATGATACCTTTTAATGGCTAACAAAAATACATGATGTAATAATAGTATGGTACGAAAGCTCGCTATTATTACATCATGTATTTTTGTTAGCCATTAAAAGGTATCATATCTACAAGATTACGTCGTTTCTCTTGCTGAGAACAATCAAATTTAGGTTGAACACAGTAAGATTACAAAAGGTATGGTAACATAAGGTGGAATACAGTAAGATTACAAAAATGTATGGTAACATAAGGTAGAGAACAGTAAGATTACAAAAGGTATGGTAACCTAGGGAGGAATACAGAGAGATTGCACAAGCTATGGTAACATAAGGTAGAATAAAGTAAGATTACATAATGTATGTTAACATAAGGTGGAACACAGTAAAAAGAACAAAAAATGGCAACATTATGTGAAATACAGTAAGATTACATAAGGAATGCTAACATAATACAGTAAGATTACAGAATTATCAGTAGAATACAGTAAGATTACATAAGGCATGTTAATATAAGGTTGAACACAGTAAGATTACATAAGGTATGTTAACATAAGGTTGAACACAGTAAGATCATAAAAGGTATGGTAAAATAAGGCGGAATACACTAACATTACATAAGATATGACAACATAAGGTAGAATAGAGTAAGATTACATGAGGTATGGTAACATAAGGTAGAATAGAGTAAGATTACAAAAATGTATGGTAACATAAGGTAGACCACAGTAAGATTACAAAAGGTATGGTAAGATACGAAGGAATACAGTAAGATTACATAAGGTATGGTAACATAAGGTAGAATACAGTAAGATTAAAAAAAGTATGGTAACATAAGGTAGAACACAGTAAGATTACTAAAGATATGGTAACATAAGGTGGAATAAAGGAAGATTACATAAGGCATTGAAACATCAGCTAGGATAGAATAACATTATGTAAGGTGTGTTAAAATGAAGTAGAACACAGTAATATTACCAAAAGTATGGTAACATAAGGAAGAACATAGTAAGATTACAAAATTTATGGAAACATATAAGGTAGAATAGAGTAAGATTATATAAGGTACGATAACAATAGGTAGAACACAGCGAGATTACATAAAGGTATGGTAACATAAGGTAGAGAACAGTAAGATTACAAAAGGTATGGTAACCTAGGGAGGAATACAGTAAGATTACATATGGTATGGTAACATAAGGTAGAATAAAGTAAGATTACATAATGTATGTTAACATAAGGTAGAACACAGTAAAAAGAACAAAAAAAATGGTAGCATAAGGTGAAATACAGTAAGAATACATAAGGAATGTTAACATAATACAGTAAGATTACAGTATTATCAGTAGAATACAGTAATATTACATAAGGCATGTTAATATAAGGTCGAACACAGTAAGATTACAAAAGGTATGGTAAAATAAGGCGGAATACACTAACATTACATAAGATATGGCAACGTAAGGTAGAATAGAGTAAGATTACATGAGGTATGGTAACATAAGGTAGAATAGAGTAAGATTACAAAAAGTATGGTAACATAAGGTAGAGCACAGTAAGATTACAAAATTTACGGTAACATATAAGGTAGAATAGAGTAAGACTATATAAGGTACGGTAACAAAAGGTAGAATACAGCGAGATTACATAAGGTATGGTAACATAAATTAGAACACAGTAAGATTACAAAAGGTCTAGTATATTAAGTTGAAATACAGTAAGATTATATAGGGTTTGAAAACATAAGGTAGAATAGAGTAAGATTATGTAAGGTAAAATAACATAAGTTTGTACATAGTGAGATTACAAAAGGTAAAGTAACATATGGTAGAATACAGAAAGATTACTAATGGTATGGTAACATAAGTGAGAATAGAGTAAGACTGCATAAGGTATGGTAACATAAGTGAGAATAGACTAAGACTGCATAAGGTATGGTAACATAAGGTAGAACACAGTAAAATTGCAAAATGTATGGTAACATTAGGTAGAATAGAGTAAGATTACAAAAGGTATGGCAACAAATGGTAGAACACAGTAAGATTACAAAATGTATAGTAACATAAGTTGAAATACAGAATTAGTATATAGGATTTAAAACCATAAGGTAGAATAGAGCAAGGTAACATAAGATATGTTACCGAAGGGTGACCACAGTAAGATTACAAAAGGTATAGTAAGATAAGGTGCGATACAGTAAGATTACAAAATGTATGGTAAAATAAGATAGAATAGAGTAAGATTGCATAAGTTATGGTAATATAAGGTAGACATAGTAAAATTATAAAAGGTATAGCAACATAAGGTGGAATACAGTAAGATTACATAAGGTTAGCTAATATAAGGCAGAATAGAGTAAGATTACAAAAGGTAGTTTAACATAAGGTAGAATACAGTAAAATTACAAAAGATATGGTAACATAACGAGAAATAAAGTAAGATTACATAAGGTATGGTAAAATAAGGTAGAATGGAGTAAGATTATGTAAGAAGTGTTAACATAAGGAAGAACACTGTAAGATTACAAAAGGTATGGTAACATAAGGTGAAATACAGTAAGATTACAAAAGATATGGTAACATAACGAGAAATACAGTAAGATTACATAAGGTATGGAAACATAAGGTAGAATAGAGTAAGATTATGTAAGAAGTGTTAACATAAGGAAGAACGCTGTAAGATTACAAAAGGTGTGGTAACAAAAGGTAGAGGAGAGTAGGATTCCAAAAGATATAGTAACATAAGATGGAATGCAGTAAGATTACAAAAGGTTAGGTAACATAAGGTAGACTACAGGTATGTTAACATAAGGTAGGACACAGTAAGATTACAAAAGGTATGGTAACATAAGGTGGAAAACAGTAAGATTACATAATGCATGGTAACAAAAGGAAGAACACAGTAGTTTTAAAAAAAGTACGGTAAAACAAGGGGAAATACAGTAAGAATAGAAAAAGTATGGTAACACTAGGTGAAATACAGTAGGATTACATAAAGTATGGTAACATAAGGCAGAATAGAGGAAGATTACATAAGGCATGTTAACATAAGGTAAAACACAGTAAGATTACAAAAGAAATGGTAACATAAGGTCGAATATAGTATGAATACAAAAGGTATAGAAACATAATATAGAATAGAGTAAGATTACATAAGGAATGGTGAAAGAAGGTAGAGCACATTAAGATTACAAAAGGTTTAGTAACATAAGGTAGAATACAGTAGGATTACATGAGGTATGGTAACAAAAAGCACAACACAGTTAGATGACATAAGGTATGAAAACATAAGGTAGAATAGAGTACGATTCCATAAGGCTAGGTAACATAAGCTAAAACACAGCAAAATTACAAAAGGTATGGTAACATGAGGTGGAATACAGCAAGATTACAAAATGTTTCGTAACATAAGGTAGAATAGAGCACGATTACGTAAGCTATGGTAATAAGTTAAAATGAAGTAAGATTACATAAAGTATGTTAATATAAGGTAGAACACAGTAAGATTACATGAGGTATGGTAACATAAGGTAGAAAACAGTAAGATTGCAAAAGGTATGGTAACAAATGGTAGAACACAGTAAGATTACAAAACGTATAGTAACATAAGTTGAAATACAGTAAGATTATATATGATTTAAAATCATAAGGTAGAATAGAGCAAAAAAACTTAAGGTTTGTTACCAAAGGGTGAACACAGTAAGATTACAAAAGGTATAGTAACATAAGGTGGGATACAGTAAGATTTCAAAATGTATGGTAAAATAAGGTAGAATACAGTAAGATTGTATAAGTTATGGTAACATAAGGTATACACAATAAAATTATAAAAGGTATAGCAACATGAGGTGGAATACAGTAAGATTACAGAGGGTTAGCTAACATAAGGTGGAATACAGTAAGATTACAAAAGGTATGGTAACATAAGGTGGAATAGAGTCAGATTACTTAAGGTATGGTAACATAAGGTAGAATAGAGTAAGATTACATAAGGTATGTTAGTACAAGGTAGTATACACTAAGATTACAAAAGGTATGGTAACACAAGGCGGAATACACTAACATTACATTAGGTATTGTAACATAAGATGCAATACAGTAAGAATACATAAGTTATAGAAACATAAGGTAGAAAAAAATAAGAATATGTAAGGAGAGTTAACATAAGGCAAAACACAGTAAGATTACAAAAGGTATGCTAACATAAGGAGAAATAAAGTAAGATTACATAAGGTATGGTAACAGAAGGTAGAACACAGTTAGATTACAAAACGTAGGCTCACATAAGGTACAATAGAGTAAAATTTCATAAGGTATGTTAACATAAGGTAGAATACAGTAAGATTACAAAAGGTATGGTAACATAACGAGAAATAAAATAAGATTACATAAGGTATGGTAACATAAGGTAGAATAGAGTAAGATTATGTAAGGTTAGGTAACCTAAGGTAGAAGACAGCAAAATTACAAAAGGTATGGTAACGTAATGTGGAATACAGTAAGATTACAAAATGTTTGGTAACATAAGGTAGAATAGAGTAAGATTACGTAAGCTATGGTAATAAGCTAAAATAAAGTAAGATTACAAAAGGTATGTTAATATAAGGTAGAACACAGTAAGATTACAAAAGGTTTGGTAACATAAGGCAGAATAGAGTAAGATTACGTAAGGTATGGTAATAAGTTAAAGTAAAGTAATATTACACAAGGTATGTTAATATAAGGTAGAACATAGTAAGATTGCAAAAGGTATGGTAACATAAGGTAGAGTAGAGTAGGAGTAGAGTGGGATTACAAAAGGTATAGTAACATAAGGTGGAATACAGTAAGATAACATAGGATATGGTAGCAAGGTAGAATAGAGTGAGATTACATAAGGCATTTTAACATAAGGTGGAACACAGTAAAAGTACAAGAAATATGGTAACATAAGGTGGAGTACAGTAAGATTACAAAAGGTATGGTAACAAAACGAGAAATACACTAACATTACATAAGGTATTTTTAACAACAGGTGGAAAACAGTAAAATTACAAAAAGAATGGTAACATAAGGTTGAATACAGTAAGATTACATAAGGTATGGCAACATAGGGTGGAATATAGTAAGATTACAAAAGCAATGGTAACATAAGGTCGAATATAATATGAATACAGAAGCAATAGTAACACATTGTAGAATAGAGTTACATAAGAGATGGTGAAAGAAGGTACAGCACATTAAGATTACAAAAGGTATAGTAACATAAGGTGGAAAACAGTAAAATTGCAAAAGGTTTGGAAACATAAGGTAGAATAGAGTAATATTATATAAGATGTTAACATAAGGTAGTACACAGTAAGATCACAAAAGGTATTGTAACATAAGGTGAAATTCAGTAAGATTAAATAAGGTATGGAAACATAAGGTAGAATAGAGTAAGATTAAGTAAGAAGTGTTAACATAAGGAAAAACACTGTAAGATTACAAAAAATATGGTAACATGAGGTAGAGTAGAGTAGGATTACAAAAGGTATAGTAAAATAAGATGAAATGCAGTAAGATTACAAAAGGTTAGGTAACATAAGGTAGACTACACGTATGTTAACATAAGGTAGGACACAGTAAGATTACAAAAGGTATGGTAAAATAAGGCGGAATACACTAACATTACATAAGGTATGGTAACATAAGGTAGAATAGAGTAAGATTACATAAGTTATGGTAACATAAGGTAGAATAGAGTAAGATTACAAAAATGTATGGTAACATAAGGTAGAGCACAGTAAGATTACAAAAGGTATAGTAAGATAAGAAGGAATATAGTAAGATTACATAAGTATGGTAACTTAAGGTAGAACACAGTAAGATTACTAAAGATATGGTAACATAAGGTGGAATATAGGAAGATTGCATAAGGCATTGAAACATAAGCTAGGATAGAATAACATTATGTAAGGTGTGCTAAAATGAAGTAGAACACAGTAATGTTACCAAAAGTATGGTAACATAAGGTAGAATAGAGTAAGATTATATAAGGTACGGTAATAAAAGGTAGAACACAGCGAGATTACATAAGGTATGGTAACATAAGGTAGAGCACAGTAAGATTACAAAAGGTCTAGTATACTAAGTTGAAATACAGTAAGATTATATAGGGTTTGAAAACATAAGGTAGAATAGAGTCAGATTATGTAAGGTAAGTTAACATAAGGTTGTACACAGTGAGATAACAAAAGGTAAAGTAACATAAGGTAGAATAGAGTAAGACGGCATAAGGTATGGTAACATAAGTGAGAATAGACTAAGACTGCATAAGGTATGGTAACATAAGGTAGAACAAAGTAAGATTGTGAAATGTATGGTAACATAAAGTAGAATAGAGTAAGATTACAAAAGGTATGGCAACAAATGGTAGAACACAGTAAGATTACAAAACATATAGTAACATAAGTTGAAATACAATAAGATTATATAGGATTTAAAACCATAAGGTAGCATAGAGCAAGATAACGTAAGGTATGCTACCGAAGGGTGAACACAGTAAGATTATATAAGGTATGTTAACATAAGGTAGAACATAGTAGGATTACAAAAGGAATAGCAACATAAGGTGGAATATAGTAAGATTACAAAAGGTATGGTAACATAATGTACAATCTAAAATATCACAAATACTCTGCTCCTAAGAGCTTACAATCTAAAATATCACAAATACCATGCTCCTAAGAGCTTGCAATCTAAAATACAAAGGAAGCTCTGTTTGAAATGTGACATTTTATGAACTTTGTGAGAATGGCTCCTAAGAGCTTACAATCTAATATACAAAAGAAACCCTGGTCCGAAGAGCTTACAATCTAATATATAACAAATGCCCTGCTTCTACGAGTTTACAATCTAATATACAATGGAAACCCTGCAAGTTCAAAAGAGCTTACAATCTAATATATTTTAAATGCCGCGCTCATAAGAGTTTACAAGCCTATACTTATTTTATCAAACCATATGTAATCTTACTGCATTCTACGGTATTCTTACCATACCAAATATTATTTTACTATAGTCTACCTCATGTTATCTGATCTTCACGTATCCTACTATACCTTATGTATTCTTACTATATTCTACCGTATGCTACCTTATGTTATCCCATGTTGCTATACGTTATGTAATCTTAATGTATTCTAACTTATTTTACCTCGTTATTTTATGCAGCCATACCTTATGTAATTTTACTGTATTTCACATTATGTTACCATACCTTATGTAGTCTTACAGAATTTCACCTTATGTTACCATACCTTATGTAATCTTACTGTATTCCACCTTATGTTACCATACCTTATGTAATCTTACTGTATTCCACCTTATGTTACCATACCTTATGTATTTCTACTGTGTTCTACTTTTTGTTACCATACCTTATGTAATCTTACTGTATTTCACATTATGTTACCATACCTTATGTAGTCTTACAGAATTTCACCTTATGTTACCATACCTTATGTAATCTTACTGTATTCCACCTTATGTTACCATACCTTATGTAATCTTACTGTATTTCACATTATGTTACCATACCTTATGTAGTCTTACAGAATTTCACCTTATGTTACCATGCCTTATGTAATCCTAATTAATTCCACCTTATGTTACCATACCTTATGTAATCGTACAGTATTCTCTTTTGTTTACTGTAAGTAATCTTACTGCATTTTACCTTATGTTATCTCATCTCACCATACAATCTAAACGAACTCCTCCTTATGTTACCATACCTTATCTGAGCTTACTGCATTTTACCTTCTTTCACCTTGATATTTCATCTTATCATAACTTTTCTTATCGTACAATATTCTACCTCGCGTTACCTTACCTGTAATAATATTAGCGTTTTACCTTATCATACCTTTTGCAATCTTACTGTATTCTACTTTATTTAACCTAATGTTATCTTATGTATCAATACCTTATTATATAATTTTATCTTACCACCCCTTTTGTGATCTTCCTGTGTTCTACCTTATTTAACGCTATATAATCTTACAGTATTTTACCTCACGTTACCATACCTTATGTAATCTTACTGTATTTTACCTCATGTTACCATAACTTATGTAATCAGATGGTGTTCAACCTTATCTTATCACACTTTACGTAATCTTACTGTGTTCTAACATTTGTTACCAAACCTTATGTAATCGTACTGTGTTCTACGTTTTGTTAACATACCTTATGTAATCTTATTCTATTCTACCTTATGTAGCAATACCCATTGTACCATACCTTATGTAATCACTCTATGTTGTACAATTTGTTACCATACCTTATATACTCTTACTGTATACCACCTTATGTTACCTGAATTATGTAATTTTACTGTGTTCTACTTTTTGTTACCATACGTTGTGTAATCTTATTCTCTTCAACCTTAGGTTACCATAACTTATGTCATCTTACTGTGTTGAAACATTTTATTACCATACCTCATGTAATACTACTGTATTCCACCTTATGTTACCATACCTTATGTATTTCTACTATGTTCTACCTTTTGTTACCATACCCCATGTAATCTTACTGTATTCCACCTTATGTTACCACTCCTTATGTATTTCTACTATGTTCTACCTTTTGTTACCATACCTCATGTAATCTTACTGTGTTCTAAATTTTGTAACCATACCTTATGTAATCTTATTCTCTTCTACCTTATTTTACCATACCTTATGTCATTTTACTGGTTTGAAACTTTTTGTTACCATACCTCACGTAATCTTACTGTATTCCACCTTATGTTACCATACCTTATGTATTTCTACTATGATCTACTTTTTGTTACCATACCTTTTGTAATATTACTGTATTCCACCTTATGTTACCATACCTCATGTAATCTTACTGTGTTCTGCATTTTATAACCATACCTTATGTAATCTTATTCTCTTCTACCTTCAGCTACCATACCTTATGTCATCTTACTGTGTTGTATTTTTTGTTACCATACCTCATGTAATCTCGCTGTATTCCACCTTATGTTACCATACCGCATGTAATCTTACTGTATTCCAGCTTATGTGGCCATATCTTATGCATTTCTACTATGTTCTACTTTTTGTTACCATACCTCATGTAATCTTACTGTATTCCACCTTATGTTACCATACCTAATGAATTTCTACTATGTTCTACTTTCTGTTACCATATCTCATGTAATCTTACTATGTTCTACTTTTTGTTACCATAGCTTATGTAATCTTACTGTGTTCTACATTTTGTAACCGTACCTTATGTAATCTTTTTTTTCTTCTACCTTATGTTACCATACCTTATGTCATCTTACTGGTTTGAAACCTTTTCTTACCATGCCTCATGTAATCTTAATGTATTCCACCATATGTGGCCATACCTTATGTATTTCTACTATGTTCGACTTTTTGTTACCATACCTCATGTAATCTTACTATGTTCTACTTTTTCTTACTATACCTCATGTAATATTACTGTGGCTACCTTTTGTAACCATACCTTATATAATCTTATTTACTTCTACCTTATGTTACCATACCTTATGTCATCTTACTGGTTTGAAACCTTTTCTTACCATGCCTCATGTAATCTTAATGTATTCCACCATATGTGGCCATACCTTATGTATTTCTACTATGTTCGACTTTTTGTTACCATACCTCATGTAATCTTACTATGTTCTACTTTTTCTTACTATACCTCATGTAATATTACTGTGGCTACCTTTTGTAACCATACCTTATATAATCTTATTTACTTCTACCTTATGTTACCATACCTTATGTCATCTTACTGGTTTGAAACCTTTTCTTACCATACCGCATGTAATTTTTCTGTATTCCACCTTATTTTACCAAACCTTATGTATTTCTACTATGTTCTACTTTTTGTTAACATTCC
Source organism: Eleutherodactylus coqui (assembly GCF_035609145.1). Classification (NCBI taxonomy): domain Eukaryota; kingdom Metazoa; phylum Chordata; class Amphibia; order Anura; family Eleutherodactylidae; genus Eleutherodactylus; species Eleutherodactylus coqui. The sequence continues at coordinate 85,193,805 of NC_089837.1, read as the reverse complement.
TTATGTAATCTTACTGTATTCCACCTTATGTTACCATACCTCATGTAATCTTACTGTATTCCACCTTATGTTATCATACCTTATGTATTTCTACAATGATCTACTTTTTGTAACCATACCTTATGTAATCTTATTTTCTTCTACCTTATTTTACCATAACTTATGTCAACTTGCTGTGTTGAAACTTTTTGTTACCATATCTCATGCAATCTTACTGTATTCCACCTTCAGTTTGCATTCCTCATGTAATCGTACTGTGTTCTACATTTTGTAACCAGAACTAATGTAATATTCTCCTATTCTACCTTATGTTACCATGTTTTATGTAATCTTATTGTATTTTACCTTACGTAATCTTTCATTAACATACCTTGAGTAATCTTATTGTACTCAACGTTATGGAACCTTACCTCATCTGATTTCAGTTTATTTTACCTTATATTATCTTATCTTGCCATAGCTTTATGTAATTTTACATGTGTTCTACTTTTTGTTACCATACCTTTTGTCATCTTACTGTATTCCACCTTATGCTACAATACCTCATGTAATCTTACTGTGTGCTACATTTTGTAACCATACCTTATGTAATCTTATTCTCTTCTACCTTATATTACCATACCGTATGTCATCTTACTGTGTTGTACTTTGTGTTACCATACCTCATGTAATATTACTGTATTCCACCTTATGTTGCCATACCTTATGTATTTCTACAATGTTCTACTTTTTGTAACCATACCTCATGTAATCTCACTATGTTCGACTTTTTGTTACCATACCTCATGTAATCTTACTGTGTTCTACATTTTGTAATCATACCTTATGTAATCTTATTCTCTTCTACCTTATGTTACCATACCTTATGTCATCTTACTGTATTGAAACTTTTTGTTACCATACCTCATGTAATCTTATTGAATTCCACCTTATGTTGCTATACCTTATGTATTTCTACAATGTTCTACTTTTTGTAACCATACCTTATGTAATCTTACTTTCTTCCACCTTATGTTACCATAACTTATGTTATCTTACTGTGTTGAAACTTTTTGTTACCATACCTCATGTAATCTTACTGTATTCCACCTTATGTTACCATACCTTATGTATTTCTACTATGTTCTACTTTTTGTTACCATACCTCATGTAATATTACTGTGTTCTACATTTTGTAAACATACCTTATGTAATCTTATTTTCTTCTACCTTATGTTACCATACCTTATGTCATCTTAATGGTTTGAAACTTTTTGTTACCATACCTCATGTAATCTTACTGTATTCCACCTAATGTTACCATACCTTATGTATTTCTACTGTGATTCACTTTTTGTTACCATACCTTACGTAATCTTACTGTGTTCTACATTTTGTAACCATACCTTATGTAATCTTTATCTCTTCTACCTTATGTTACCATACCTTATGTCATCTTACAGTGTTGTACTTTTTATTACCATACCTCATGTAATCTTAATGTATTCCACCCTATCATGCCATACCTTATGAATTTCTACTATGTTCTACTTTCTGTTACCATACCTCATGTAATCTTACTATGTTCTACTTTTTGTTACCATTCCTTATGTAATCTTACTGTGTTCTACATTTTGTAACAATACCTTATGTAATCTTATTTTCTTTTACCTTATGTTACCATACCTTATGTCGTCTTACTGTATTGAAACTTTTTGTTACCATACCTCATGTAATCTTACTGTATTCCACCTTATGTTACCATACCTTATGTATTTCTTCTATGTTACACTTTTTCTTACCATACCTTATGTATTCTTACTGTATTCCACCTTATGTTACCATACCTCATGTAATCTTACTGTGTTCTACATTTTGTAACCATACCTTATGTAATGTTATTCTCCTCTACCTTATGTTATCATACCTTATGTTTTCTTACTGTGTTGTACTTTTTGTTACCATACCTCATGTAATCTTAGTGTATTCCACCTTATGTTACCATACCTCATGTAATCTTACGGTGTTCTACATTTTGTAACCATACCTTATGTAATCTTTATCTCTTCTACCTTATGTTACCATACCTTATGTCATCTTACAGTGTTGTACTTTTTATTACCATACCTCATGTAATCTTAATGTATTCCACCTTATGTTGCCATACCTTATGAATTTCTACTATGTTCTACTTTCTGTTACCATACCTCATGTAATCTTACAATGTTCTACTTTTTGTTACCATTCCTTATGTATTCTTACTGTGTTCTACATTTTGTAACAATACCTTATGTAATCTTATTTTCTTTTACCTTATGTTACCAAACCTTATGTCGTCTTACTGTATTGAAACTTTTTGTTACCATATCAAATGTAATCTTACTGTATTCCACCTTATGTTACCATACCTTATGTATTTCTTCTATGTTCCACTTTTTCTTACCATACCTTATGTATTCTTACTGTATTCCACCTTATGTTACCATACCTCATGTAATCTTACTGTATTCCACCTTATGTTACCATACCTTATGTATTTCTTCTATGTTCCACTTTTTCTTACCATACCTTATGTATTCTTACTGTATTCCACCTTATGTTACCATACCTCATGTAATCTTACTGTGTTCTACATTTTGTAACCATACCTTATGTAATGTTATTCTCCTCTACCTTATGTTATCATACCTTATGTTATCTTACTGTGTTGTACTTTTTGTTACCATACCTCATGTAATCTTAGTGTATTCCACCTTATGTTACCATACCTCATGTAATCTTACTGTGTTCTACATTTTGTAACCATACCTTATGTAATCTTTATCTCTTCTACCTTATGTTACCATACCTTATGTCATCTTACAGTGTTGTACTTTTTATTACCATACCTCATGTAATCTTAATGTATTCCACCTTATGTTGCCATACCTTATGAATTTCTACTATGTTCTACTTTCTGTTACCATACCTCATGTAATCTTACTATGTTCTACTTTTTGTTACCATTCCTTATGCAATCTTACTGTGTTCTACATTTTGTAACAATACCTTATGTAATCTTATTTTCTTTTACCTTATGTTACCAAACCTTATGTCGTCTTACTGTATTGAAACTTTTTGTTACCATATCAAATGTAATCTTACTGTATTCCACCTTATGTTACCATACCTTATGTATTTCTTCTATGTGCCACTTTTTCTTACCATACCTTATGTATTCTTACTGTATTCCACCTTATGTTACCATACCTCATGTAATCTTACTGTGTTCTACATTTTGTAACCATACCTTATGTAATGTTATTCTCCTCTACCTTATGTTATCATACCTTATGTTATCTTACTGTGTTGTACTTTTTGTTACCATACCTCATGTAATCTTAGTGTATTCCACCTTATGTTACCATACCTCATGTAATCTTACTGTGTTCTACATTTTGTGACCATACCTTATGTAATATTATCCTACTCTACCTTATGTTACCATATTTTATGTAATCTTATTGTATTTTACCTTATATAATCTTTCATTAACATACCTTGAGTAATCTTATTGTACTCAACCTTATGGAACCTTACCTCATCTGATTTTACTTTATTTTACCTTATGTTATCTTATCTTACCATAGCTTAGGTAATTTTACATGTGCTCTACTTTTTGTTACCATACCTTATGTTATCTTACTGTGATCCACCTTATGTTACCATCCCTCATGCAATTTTACTGTGTTCTACATTTTGTAACCATACCTTATGTAATCTTATTCTCTTCTACCTTATGTTACCATACCTTATGCCATCTTACTGTGTTGTACTTTTTGTTACCATACCTTATGTAATCTTACAGTATTCCACCTTATGTTACCATACCTTATGAATTTCTACTTTCTGTTACCATACCTTTTATAATTTTACTATGTTCTATTTTTTGTTACCATACCTTATGTAATCTTACTGTGTTCTACATTTTGTAACAATACCATATGTAATCTTATTCTCTTCTACCTTATGTAACCATACCTTATGTATTTCTACTAAGATCTACTTTTCGTTACCATACCTTATTTAATATTACTGTATTCCACCTTATGTTACCATACCTCATGTAATCTTACTGTGTTCTACATTTTGTAACCATACCTTAAGTAATCCTATTCCTTCTACCTTATTTTACCATACCTTGTCATCTTACTGTGTTGTACTTTTTGTTACTGTAACTCATGTAATTTTACTGTATTCCACCTTATATTACCATACCTTATGTATTTGTACTGTGTTCTACTGTTTGTTACCATACCTTAGCTAATCTTACTGTGTTCTACCTTATGTTAACATAGCTTATGTCGTCTTACTGTATTGAAACTTTTTGTTACCATACCTCATGTAATCTTACTGTATTCCACCTTATGTTACCATACCTTATGTATTTCTACTATGTTCTACTTTTTGTTACCATACCTCATGTAATATTACTGTGTTCTACATTTTGTAAACATACCTTATGTAATCTTATTTTCTTCTACCTTATGTTACCATACCTTATGTCATCTTAATGGTTTGAAACTTTTTGTTACCATACCTCATGTAATGTTATTCTCCTCTACCTTATGTTATCATACCTTATGTTATCTTACTGTGTTCTACTTTTCGTTACCATACCTTATGTAAGATTATACTATTCTACCTTATGTTACCATATTTTATGTAATCTTCTTGTATTTTACCTTATGTAATCTTTCATTACCATACTTTAAATAATCTTACAGTATTGCACCTTTTATTACCATTCTTTATGTAATCCTACGGTGTTCAACTTTTTGTTACCATACCTTATGTAATATTTTTCTATTCTACTTTGTTACCATATTTTTTGTAATCTTATAGTATTTTACCCTATGTACTTTCTCATTACCATACCTTAAGTAATCTTATTGTACTTGAACCTTATATGACCTTACCTTAACTGATTATACTGTATTTTACCTTATGTTATATTATATTACCATAACTTATGTAATCTTACTGTAGTCTACCTTATATTACTTTATGTATTCTTCTTTATGTTTTCTTGTTACCATACCTTATGTAATTTTAATGTGTTCTACCTTTTGTTACCATAACTTATGTAATCTTACTGTATTCCAACTTATGTTACCATACCTTATGTAATCTCGCTATGTTGTACATTTTGTTACCATACCTTATATACTCTTACTGTATTCCACCTTATGTTACCTTACCTTATGTAATTTTACTGTGTTCTATTTTTTGTTACCATACGTTGTATAATCTTACTGTATTTCACTTTATGTTACCATACCTCATGTAATCTTACTGTGTTCTACATTTTGTAACCATTACTTATGTAATCTTACTGAATTTCACCTTATATTACCATACCTTATGTAATCTTAATTTCACGTTATCTTACCATAAATTATGTAATCATATAGTATTGTACCTTATCATAGCACACCTTATGTAATCTTACTGTGTTCTACCTTTTGTTACAATACCTTATGCAATCTTACAGTATTGCACCTTATGCTACCATACCTTATGTAATCTTACGGTGTTCTACGTTTTGTTACCATACCTTATGTAATCTTTTTCTATTCTACTCTATGTAACAATACCCACTGTAATCTTACTGTATTTCACCTTATTTTAACATACCTTATGTAGTCCCGTTTTCTATCTTTTGTTACCATGCCTTATGTAATCTTACTATATTCCACCTTATGTTACCTTGCCTTATGTAATCTTACTATATTCCACCTTATGTTACCTTGCCTTATGTAATCTTACTGTGTTCTACTTTTTGTTAACATACGTTATGTAATCTTACTGTATTCCACCTTATGTTACCATACCTTATGTAATCTTACTGTGTTCTACATTTTGTAACCATTCCTTATGTAATCTTGATCTCTTCTACCTTATGTTACCATACCTTATGTTATCTTACTGTATTCCACCTTATGTTACCTTGCCTTATGTAATCTTACTGTGTTCTACTTTTTGTTACCATACCTTATGTTATCTTACTGAATCTTACCTTATGTTACCATACCTTATGTAATCATATTGTATTCTTCCTGTTCTTACCATACCTTACTTAATCTTACTGTGTTCCACCTTTTGTTACCATACCTTATGCATTCTTACTGTTTTGTACCTTATGCTACAATACCGCATGTAATCCTACTGTGTTCAATCTTTTGTTAACATACCTTATGTAATCTCACTATGATCTACTTTTTGTTACTATCCCTTATTTAATATTATTGTAGTCCACCTTAAGTTACCATACCTTATATAATCTTTCTGTGTTCTACATTTTGTAACCATGCCTTATGTAATCTTATTCTATTCTACCTTATGTTACCATACCTTATGTAATCTTACTGTACTCCACCTTATGTGTATTCCACCTTATGTTACGATACCTCATGTAATCTTACTGTGTTCTACATTTTGTAACCGTACCTTATGTAATCTTATTCTATCTTATGTTACCATACCTTATGTAATCTTACTGTACTCCACCTTATGTTACGATACCTCATGTAATCTTACTGTGTTCTACATTTTGTAACCATACCTTATGTAATCTTATTCTATTCTGCCTTGTTACCATATTTTATGTAATCTTAATTAATTCCACCTTATGTTACCATACCTTATGTAATCGTACAGTATTCTATCTTTTGTTTACCCTTAGTAATCTTACTGCATTTTACCTTATGTTAACTCATCTGACCATACAATCTCAATGAACTCCTCCTTATGTTACCATACCTTATCTGAGCTTTCTGCATTTTACCTTATTTCACCTTATCTCATTTTACCATAACTTTTCTTATCGTACAATATTCTACCTTTTGTTAACTTACCTGTTGTAATATTAATAGCGTTTTACCTTATCATACCTTTTGAAATCTTACTGTATTCTACTTTACTTAACCTAATGTTATCTTATGTATCCATACGTTATTATATAATCTTACCTTACCACACCTGATTTTCCCGTGTTCTACCTTATTTTATGCCATATAATCTTACTGTATTCTACTTTCCATTACCATACCTAATGTAATCTTACTGTATTTTACCTTATGTTACAATACCTTATGTAATCTTAATTAATTCCTCCCTATGTTACCATACTCTATGTAATCATAAAATCATAAAGTTCAACCTTATCTTACCTTACGTAATCGTAGTGTTCTAACATTTGTTACCAAACCTTTTGCAATCTTACTGTATTGTACCTTATGTTACCATATCTCATGTAATCTTACTGTGTTGTACGCTTTGTTACCATACCTTACGTAATCTTATTCTATTCCACCTTATGTAACAGTATCTATTGTAATCTTACTGTATTCCACCTTATGGTAAGTTACCTTATGTAATCTCGCTGTGTTCTACCTTTTGTTACCATACCTTATGAAATCTTCTTACTGTATTCCACCTTATGTTATCATACATTATACCAATTTTACTGTGTTCTCCCCTATGTTACCCTACCTTATGTAAACTTACTTTATCCTATCTTATTTTAACTTATGTAATTTTACTGCTTTTTGAATTTTTTGTTATCTCATTTTACCATACAATCTCAATGAATTCTACTTTAGGTTACCCTACCTTATACAATCTTACTGCATTTTACCTTATTTTAGCTTGTTATCTCTTTTTAACATACCCTTTGTTATATTACGGTATTCTACGTTATGTTACCATTCCTTTTTTTAATATTACTGCGATTTACCTTATCATACCTCATGTAATCTTACTGTATTCTACCTTATGTTACCCTATGTCACTATAAACTATGTAATCTTACTGTGTTCTACTTTATTTTATCTTATGTATGATACCTATGTTACCTAACTGCATTTTACCTTATGTTACCGTACCTTATGTAATCTTAGTGTGTTCTACATTTTGTTACCATACCTTATGTAATATTACTGTATTCCACCTTATGTTACCATACCTCATGTAATCTTACTGTATTCCACCTTATGTTACCATACCTCATGTAATCTTACTGTGTTCTAAATTTTGTAACCATACCTTATGTAATCTTATTCTCTTCTACCTTATGTTACCATACCTTATGTCATCTTACTGTGTTGTACTTTTTGTTACCATACCTTATGTAATCTTACTGTATTCCACCTTATTTTACCATACCTTATGTATTTTTACTATGTTCTACTTTTTGTAACCATACCTTATGTAATCTTATCCTCTTCTACCTTATGTTACCATACCTTATGTCATCTTACTGTATTGTACTTTTTGTTACCATACCTCATGTTACCATACCTTATGTATTTCTACTATGTTCTACTTTTTGTTACCATACCTTATGTAATCTTACTGTATTCCACCTTATGTTACCCTATGTCACAGTACGCTATGTAATCTTACTGTATTCTACTTTATTTTACATTGTTATCTTATGTATGATACCTTATGTCACCTAACTGCATTTTACCTTATGTAACCATACCTTATGTATTATTACCATATTCTACCTTATAGTATCTTGTGTTACCTCTCCTGATGTAATCTTACTATATTGTATCTTATGTTATCTTATCTTACCATACCTTATGTTATCTTAGGTTACTATATGTTATGTAATCGTACTGTGTTCTACCTTATTTTACCTTATGTTATCTTATGTTATCGTACTTTACATAATCTTATTGTATTCTAGCTTATATTACTTTATGTATTCTTACTGTGTTCTACTGTTTGTTATCATACCTTATGTAATATTATTCTATTCTACCTTACCTCTGCTGTGACTGTCAGGATTGGAGAGAGTTTACAAAGGGCAGGGGCACCCTCCGTCACACTATCAGTCTCCCTACGACCTAATCACTTGTTGCAGATTGTTCCAGTAGTAGGTGGAGGCTAAACAATGGCCCCCAGACCTGCAATCATAAAAAGCCAAAACTGGCTGCAGAAGGGAATTTTAAAAAAAGAAGTTCTGCAGTAGCTTTAGTATTATATGGAATAGTCTTGCCATACTATTTAATATAAAGAATGTTACAGAGTACCCATACTTTAAATTTTTTTTCTAAAATGTACAAAATATGCAATTCTAAGCATTTTTGCAAAGTTTTATCAACCTATTCTATATATTTTCAGAGTTTTCAATTCATCCAGATATTCCAGGATACAACTGTGTTTAGAGCCCCCTCTTCCATTCAGCTTGTCCCCTTCCCTGGTCACTTACACTACCCTCCGGTTAGCAGTGAAAGACATACTATACTCCGCTCTTTCAACTGTACTCTTAAATGGACACTGTCAGCATGGAACAACACCATGCCGGGGCATGTGGTTTTTATACTCACTTGCATCCTGGTTCCTGTGGTGTCCGCCTGTGAAGTCTATGCACTGTCTGAGAAGGTGACTCTTTTCAGATCACTGTGCATGTAATCTCCCATAGACAGTTATAGAAGAACACGTAACAGCAATGTAAAAAGAGTCACATTTTCAGAATGCATGTGGCAGATAGCAATAATTATGAACCATACAGGCAGTCTAAACATCCATAGAAGAAAAGCGGTGGGGATGGAAGAGGAAATGACTGATGCCACACGGTGGGCATAATAACTCCATAGCCCCCTTATGTGTGCTTCTGTGTAAATATATACTGTATGTACACTCACATTCACCATCTACATATATGTAAGCTGTTGGATTGTGATGACACCCATTTACTATAAAAGTAAAATATCTGGTAATTGTAGGCCGTTTTCATTTGAAATAACATATACTAATAAACCCATATCCCGTATATCAGTGGTCCCCAACCTTTTTGGCAACAAGGACCGGCTTCAAGCAAGGCCCGGCAGGGTTGGGCGGGACATGGTCGGGGCTTTGGTTATATGGGGCAGGGTTATGAAGGGGGTTGGAGTTTAGTGCATCCTTATTTAATTATGACATTTAGAATGCCCTGGCAGTACACTCATAGGGCAGTAGAATATATCCCCCCAGCACACACATAGGGCAGCATATAATTTATCTCCCCCCCCCAGTAATAGGCAGCCCCCCCAGTAATAAGCAGCCCCTTCCCTTGTAATAAGTAGCCCCCACCCCCCACCCAGTAATAAGCAGCCCCCCCAGTAGTAAGTAGCCCCCACCCCCCCCAGTGATAACCAGCCCCCCAGTAATAGGCAGCCCCACCGTAATAGGCAGCCCCTTCCCCTGTAATAAGTAGCCCCCACCCCCCCAGTAATAAGCAGCCCTTTCCCCTATAATAACTACCCCCCCCCCAGTAATAAGCAACCCCCCCACAGTAATAATCAGCCACCCCCAGTAGTAAGTAGCCCCCCCCCCCATGCGGGGAAAAGCTAAACGCAAGCCAAAAGTGACTACTTTTCCCCTCCTCCCCACCACCCTGCATAAATATATACTGCATGTACACTTACATTCACCATCTACATATATGTAAGCTGTTGGATTGTGATTATGACACCCATTTACTATAACAGTAAAATATCTGGTAATTGTAGGTAGTTTTCATTTGAAATGACATACACTAATAAAAACGGTACCTGTATATTACATGTCATGTAATGATGCCGCACAATCCACCTCGTCACACAGCAGGTAGATTCTGTTCTCCTCCTTCCAACTTACTTGCTGTATTGTTGGATGAAGAAACCGAGCGTCATCTCCGCTGGTCTCAGATATACGAGTCTCCTCCTGTTCTCCTCCGTTATTCTTCATCTTCTTCAGGTGGTTTTTTTTTCATTCTTTGGAGCTTTGGACTCCCTGACCTTTCAGACCTGGAGTAGAGTGAACAAGTGAATTTCTTCCAGTGGTTCAACTAAGTTATAGAATGTGATGATTATGACATCATCATCATTGTGAGGTCACAGCTCAGGTATTCTACAAATTCTTAAAGAGACAGTACAGGATTAAAAACAGATGACTGATATCTTCCAGAAACAGCTCCAGATCTGTCAAAGGATTGTGTCTGGCATTTCAGCTGCGTTCCATTGAAGTGAATAGAGCTGAGCTGCAATACCACTCACAGCCTGTGGAAAAGTGTGATGTGGTTTTTTTGAAGAAAACAACTGTATTAATTCTAATCCTGGTGTCAGATATACAAGTCTCCTCCTGTTCTCCTCCGTTATTCTTCATCTTCTTCGGGGTGTTTCTTTCATTCTTTGGAGCTTTGGACTCCCTGACCTTTCAGACCTGGAGTAGAGCGAACAAGTGAATTTCTTCCAGTGGTTCAACTAAGTTATAGAATGTGCTGATTATGACATCATCATCATTGTGAGGTCACAGCTCAGGTATTCTACAAATTCTTAAAGAGACAGTACAGGATTAAAAACAGATGACTGATATCTTCCAGAAACAGCTCCAGATCTGTCAAAGGATTGTGTCTGGCATTTCAGCTGCGTTCCATTGAAGTAAATAGAGCTGAGCTGCAATACCACTCACAGCCTGTGGACAAGTGTGATGTGGTTTTTCTGAAGAAAACAACTGTATTTAATCTAATCCTGGTCTCAGATATACAAGTCTCCTCCTGCTCTCCTCTGTTATTCTTCATCTTCTTCAGGAGGGGGCGTGGTGGTGGTGGTGGTGTTCTTTCATTTTTTTGGAATCTCTGACCTTTCAGACCTGATATTCAGAGAAAGTGATTTTCTTCAAGTTGTTCAATCAAGTCATAGAATGTGCTGATTATGACATCATCACCATTGTGAGGTCATAGCTCCAGAATTCCACAAGTGCTTAAAGAGACAGTACAGGATTAATAATACATGGCTGCTGTCTTCCAGAAACAGCTCCACATTTGTCAGAGGATTTGGTCTGGTATTTGAGCTGCGTTGCATTGAAGTGAATACATTTGAGCTGCAATACCATTCACAGCCAAGTTGGACACGTGGGGTGCTATTTTCTTAAGAAAGCAACTGCATTTATCCTAATCCTGGACAACGCCTTTAAAAGTTCTTCATGTCAGTCAAACAGTGGATGGTGAAGGAGAAGGAATTATCTGCAAAACTGATCTATTGCAGACTGCTGCAGCAAGGAACAGGACTGCTTCATGTATGGCATAAGTGTGAAATAATTAGTACAAAATACTATATAAGTACAACATGGTGATAATGCGGGTGCAGGAGCTGTACCGGAGCTATACCTGTGGGAGCCCTGATGTGACTGACAACTGGGTCTTGTTGCAATTGTCAGGATTGGAGAGAGTTTACAAAGGGCAGGAGCGCCCTCCGTCACACCATCAGTCTCCCTAAGACCTAATCACTTCGTGCAGATTGTTCCAATAGTAGGTGGAGGCTAAACAATGACCCTGAGGCCTAAGTTACGGTGCTGTTCGGGGAGGCGGGGCATGTGGTTTTTATACTCACCTGCGTCCCGATTCCCATGGTGTCCACCCATGACGTTTATGCACTGTCTGAAAGATTGCCTCTTTTCAGATCACTGTGCAAGTACTCTCCCATAGACTTCTATAGGAGAACAAGCTCACAGTGGTGTAAAAAAGGTAAGAACACACATGGACGTCTCCAGGGAACACAAGGGGAACCAGGGAGCGGGTGATTATAAAACAAATACCCTGGTCACCTTCCAGAACAGCACTATAAGTTTATGGTGCTGTTTCATGCTGACCGTATCCCTTTAAATGGGGCCATATAAGGGATTACTATAGCCAAATTGATCACATAAAATGAATATCATTTCTAATAAGGGTAACATCTTTATATATGTACTGTAACACATGACCACAATCTACAATACTAGCTTCTGTAATGAGGTTAAGGCCATATGGACCAACTAGCTGCAGCAAGTCAGACCATGCCTACTCGAAGTGGCGAAAAACCTAATGATTTTGAGGTAAAATCGTGCATCTGTTGGCCCCCAGTGTGGGCAGGGTTTTGACTGCCTATGGGCAAGGACTATATGTACCCTACCGGACCAATGCCACCATGTATTTGGCTAGAAAATACTCCAATGCTCCATTACAACCTAGTGAATAATTAGCGGGTACACGAAAATAGCAGGAAGAGGGGAACCACAAGCTAAATGGATTATATTCTGTCTGCACTTGTAATGCAGTTCATAATATAATTGTTCTACCACGTTAGACATTTCATATGTTTCTGTCCTTCTGTTGGGCGACTGTTTAAGTGGCCATCTTAAATATATGTAGAAGTCGTTCTCATGTATCAGGTGGCTCAGGATGCCATGTGAGATATATATATATATAGTGTAAATTCAATCAGAAGGCAATGCTGGGCCAGGAAATTATACTGGCGCTTTAAAGGGCTGTATGTCTACATGGGCCATAAACACTGCAGAAAATACGCTCTGTGTGGGGGGAGATATCCATGCAACATTTTTTGGGGGAAGGTTGTTACTATAGAGGAACATAGGAGAAGTCATACTCACCTCACTGCCTGCTGCTTCCATTCTAACCATACCCATATTTCCGCTGCTCTCTGCTTCATGCTGCAGTGCCGACAACATCCCAACAACGGGGCTTGTCACCACTGCAGTTAATCACTAGTTGAAGGGAGCTGGTGATTGGCTGCAGTGGTCACATTTCCCATTTGCTTGTGACATAATGAGGCATTACACGCAGCACCATATGGCAGACCATAGAGTTCTTTAAGGAAGTCCATGTTCCATCATATAGCCTCCCCCACGTGGCAATGCAATGTCTTATCTTATTGGCCTTTGAGTTTGCCAACTGCATCTAATGCCCTGTATTATCCACGTCCGTAGCAAAAATATAGATAAAACACAGATATAATTAGGAAACTTTATTACTTTTTCTTTGTAGAGACACAGATCGGCACCAGAACATGTGCGGTATACATTCCTGAATCACAGATTAAACTACAAGACACTTGACAAGCACTTTTTACCCTGTTATCACGTTATATTAAGACCTGGTACCTTCTTATACATATAGTTCCATCATCTCCATAAATACACTTGAAGATTTAATCACATATTTAATATCATACTAATTCAACGTAGCAAACAGAATTTTTCCCACTATAATCACAAATGAAAGGTTTTACCACCAAGATAAAAAAGAGAGAAGAAAAAAAAATGACGACGACATTGTTTAGATGCCATCAATGTTTTATCGATTCGAGTCTAACAAAAAAAAAAAAACCTGCTTTTTTCTACTTGGCTCATTGATGGTACATCTGAATTGATATGCTATCAATATTTATTGTGGAAATCCCCTTTAACCCAGGTAGATATAGAAAAAAACAATATGAACTTAAGAAGATTAGAACAGTTTGAGCAATGAACGCTCCATAATAAATGGTTACTACCTCACCTGTCCACTAGATGGTAGTAATGAGTGCACCATATATTGGTCCTATAGCATTTACACTGAGGTTATGCACGTTTTGGATGCTTCCCCGTAGTAAGTCATATTTTCTATTAATATCCTGAGAAGGTGACGTTAATTGGCCAGTAAAGAGAGGTTTAGGAATCTTTCGTGGTTTGTCCTATGCTCTAGAAAAGTCCCTGTAATGTACTGGGAAAAAAGTAAGTATATGAAGTTTTCAAGTTTTGAGTTAAGTAGGGGACACTAGAAGAAGTCACAGTGATCACCAGCAAGTCATCCATAATGTACATGCTTGTAGCAAAGAAAAATACATCAAAATTAGAGAACCAAAAGTTCCCTGCATGGGGCTAATTGCTGTGGACAAGTCTTCAATATGCTCAGAGTTTAGACAAGACTATACATTACTATAGAGCATTGTATATAGAGTTAAGCTCTTTAACGTAGTTTTAAGTGTTAGGCAGCAAACACGCACAGCTATTCCAATGGCTTCCTCAAAGTCTGATCCCTAGGAGTCCCCCTGCTGGGACCCCCAGTGAATGGAGTGAGACATTCTCAACCGCTGTTCCATTCATTCCTATGGGATGGCTGGAGATCAATGCACTTGGTGATCTCTCTCTGTCCCATAGAAGTGAATGGAGCTGCAGTGGAGCATTTGCACATCACTCCAGTCAGTCAGGGTGCACCATACTCAAGATAATCAGGGGGGTCCACAGCAATTAGACATTTATCACCAATCTTGCGGAATACCCCTTTCAAGTAGGAGTTTGCAGCAGGTGCAGTGTGACAGCAAGATGAAGAATCCCTTCCATCCGTCTATGAATTGCAAGAGGAGATACATTTTAATCGATATAATATATGGCCTGTGAGGTATAATAAATGTTTATAGAAAATGTAGGCTTCAAAGAGTTAAAGGATACTATGATTATGCAGAAAAAGAACAGCAGAAGGAAATAAAAGGACCAGTTTTAGGGCCCTTAAGGGGAACCAATCACCAGTTTGGAGCAGGATATACTAATGGCAGCTAGAGAACAAAAGATTTGAGAGAATTCCAAAGGTTGCCTTGTTACCGCGCTTAATGCCCTCATACCTTGTAAAAATTGAGATTTGATAGTTCCTGCTTTGTATGTTGATTCGGCCCGTCCAGTGGGCGGCTCAGGACCACTTCTGCAGCCTACAGTGCTCTTCCATTCACAGACATTCCTTCTGAGCGACATGTGACGTGGATGACGTCTCCCAAGTCATCCAACAGTCCAACGAATCTTGTGCATGCACAGAGCAACTACGCATTGGCGCATGTGCAGAAGAGCCAGTTGTTTCTGCCCACAATTGGTCTAAATAATTTACACATGTACCGGCTCATGGTTACACAAGATTTGCACAGGGTTACGGACAACTAGGAAAGGACCTTAGTGTCACAGAGAAAATGGTTTTGGGCAAGGCACACCCAACATAATTCTCACTTTGTATTAAAACTCAATTTTACAAGGTTTGGCACAGTATCAAGAAAACCTTTGGAACGCTGGGTAGTTTTTGGTGCTGGTCAGTGGTTGATGTAAGGGATATCATCCATGTCGCTCATAGAGAGAATGGCGTGCACTGTAGGCAGCAGAACTGGTCTAGTCTTGCCCACTAGACTGCTCAGGCCAAATTAGGAAACCGTGCGAGAATTACTACAAGGTATGAGGGCGTTCAATGTCGTAAAAAGAAAACCTTTCCGCTCTAATTGTTTAACTTCCTCCAGACTGGTGACAGATTCCCTGTAAAGGGGGTTGTCCGGGACCTTTTCTATTGATGACCAGTCCTCAGGACAGGTCATCAATGGATGATTGATCAGCGGAGGGCCACCACTCTGTACCACGCTGAGCAGTTTAGTCCCAGCGACTCTTATTACAGACAGTGCAGGAAGGAGATTGCGCTGACCATAGTGCAGTGGCCCGAGATGGTACTGCAGGCGCAGCTTCTATTTAATTCAATGTGAGCTATGTATGTAGTACCAAACCAGGCCACTGTGCTATGGTCAGTGTGATCGGCTTCTTGAGCTGTCCGTATTCACAGCAGTGCCGGGAATCAGCTGATTGACAAGGCTCCTGAGCGACGGCCCCCCACCTATCAATAAGCTATTAATGACCTGTCATTAATAGGAAAAGTTAAAAAAAGTCCCAGACAACCCCTTTAAGAAAGTGCAAAAGAAACAGATGTGCAAAATTAGGTCGCTGGTGTATTTACACACAAGGGCTTGGATTTCACAAACATTGAAAGACCAACCGCCCTAAAAGGAAAATAAAAATGGGTGCATTTAAAGGAGCTTTTGTTTTTTCCACTGCTATTTTGGTGGCGGTGGTAAAGCTGTTGGCGATTTTCCATTTAGATGTTGGGATTATGAAAACAGGCCCCAAAACTACTCATGTAAATCCTCCCATTATTTTTTTCTTATGGTGCGTTTACACGAAGGGGAGGTTGGCCGACCCCGCAAATTCCAATTTCACCCAGCAATCGCTCTTGTGTGTAAATGACCTGCAGCAGCGGTTTTGAGGACAGTTGAAGTCATAATCTTAATAAATCTGAAATTTGGGTTAGACAGTTCAGTTCCTGCGAGTTGTACATTGTAAACATCACATCCAATTGACATAATCTGATCACTAACTGGATCCTCACACATCTCAGAGTTATATCCGCCTCTGAGAAAGCTGACTTAAATATGCCCCTTCTTACATCCCCAAAGGGCTGTCACTCAGCTTTTCTGGAAAGGCCACTTTATTACAGACACCGGTCCGTTCACATTGGAGCTTCCCAGTATTGAAATTAGACATGCATCCCTTGACTACATCATATAATCTGCTATCTGAGTGAC
Source organism: Eleutherodactylus coqui (assembly GCF_035609145.1). Taxonomy (NCBI): domain Eukaryota; kingdom Metazoa; phylum Chordata; class Amphibia; order Anura; family Eleutherodactylidae; genus Eleutherodactylus; species Eleutherodactylus coqui. The sequence goes on along the minus strand of NC_089837.1, from coordinate 85,176,610 downwards.
TGCCGATGCCCGGTCATTGGGGCTAGACGAGCATGGCCAATATTTCATACAATGCCAACCTTGTGGGGCTTTCTTGTGCAAGCACATCAGAAATACACCAAGAATGGTGTGATCAAGGAAAAACAAAGTGGAAGGGGATCTTGTGGGCATAACTCATCAATGAAATGTCCGAAGAGAATGTCAAGAATCATTCGGATGTACAGCTATGAACCAGTCAAGCATATTGAAGCTCCAACTAACGTGTCCAACTGCACGACTCATCGTTCCTTCGTTCAGATGTGCTATAGCAGCAAATAAGTTCTAGAGCCGTGGTTGTCGAAAAGAAACAGTAAGGTGGGACTCCAGTGGACAAAAAGAGCACAAAAATTGGATCACTGATCAGTAGATAAGAATCACCGGTCAGATGAATCCAGATTTGTATTGCATCGGGCTGATGGGAGGGTCAGAGTTTGTTGGATGCAGCAGGAATAGGCAAGCGCCTCCTGTCCGCTGTTACGAGCAGGTCGGTGCGTCCATCCAATTTTTAGCAACTACCAAAAGCTGATCTAGTTTCCATGAGCCAATATTCCTACAATTTCAACACCTAGTGACATCTGTGCCGTGATGAATAGCTGCAGTTTTATACGCCCAACGTGCTACTAGATGGGGATCTCTAATAAAATGGCCAATCAGTAAAGCCTAGTTATGCAGCATACAGGACAGAGAATGTGAGGACCAATCAATCTGTACACACAATAAAATAATTATATTGACATATAAAAACAGTCTTTCCCATTTGTACCATAATAACTTTTCATAAACATTCATTTTTCCAACAAGTGCTTTAAAACAATTTAACATTTGTCTCATCAGAACATAGAAAGTTCCTGTTGTGGCATGAAAGTTTTCGGTGCCCTCAGAATCTGAAGAGATCAATAAAGTGTTGAGGGGAGACGGGGGTAAGGCAGCTTTGTGGATCGTTGGCGGTGCAGGGGTGTCCTGAGTCCTGGCAAGACAAACGCAGGAGTTATAGGGAGTCACTCTAGAGCGGAGGCCGCTATTCAAGATGTCACCTAAAGCTTTAGAGTGAATTATTTGTAATACGGCGATCATCGTATAGAAATGTCCTGTAAGCAACTGAACCGTAAAAAGGCATATAGTTGCATGAAAAAGTGAACCCTTTGGCAGTAACTGCATTGGTTACTAGTAAAATGTGATCTGATTGTGGTTAAAGACAAACGCAACCTAAAGTAATAATTGACTTCAATAACAAACAGATGCTGCGTTCATGTCCTTTACTGAGTAGTAATAAGCTTCCACCGTGATAAAAAAAAAGTAAAGAAAGTAATTTCCAAAAAAGTTTCAAGTTAAGGAGATGAGATTGGAAATGCAGGCTGCACATGTGCCTTTCCAATGAAATAAAGGCACATAAAGCCTGGTTATTAACAAAGGTGTCCATCTCAAGAAGGACTGGTTAGTGTCAATCATACCTCAAGACATAGGCCTTACAGAAGACCTGTTATAGAGAAGCAGGAAGCTTGAAAATGCTACAAAAGCGTTGCTTATTATGTGCGATTACATCAATCCAGAGCTAGGAGGAGTGGTCACATAGCAGAAGTGCTGTGGAATTTGAGTTGAAATTCCAAAGCAACGCGAAGAACAAAGTAAGTAAATGAGGTTTTAGAAACCCCATTGACTTATAGCTAAAAAAAAGCCCCAGCGGAAAATTTTCAAATGTGTTGCAGAAATGCCAGAGATTCATTTATCGCCATGCACGCAGATGTGGGTGTGGATTTACTCCACAATATGTAATCTAAAATTAAGAGAAAATGCAGGACCTATGAGGCTCGTACTAGGAGTGAGTGTCCTGTTAAGTCACTCCAACTTACAATCAGACCACATTGTATCAGTGCTGTAACCTCACTGTGCACATTATCCCACTATGGGAACATCACCATTTGCATTATCCTGGCGCCATGTCATCACTAGAATGCACAAGGCTGATATACACAGTGGTGCAGAGAGAATAGAAGTAGCTTTCTATGTTCAGAACTTGCTCCAGACGTTGGTCGTGTTGGAATGGGGTTCCAATCCAAGTTTTCTTATGGGACCTAAGGATTACTTGTAGAGATGAGCGAGCACCCAAATGCTCGGGTCTGCGTTATTCGAGTCGAGCTTTTCGTAAAATTCGAAAGCTCTACCCGAGTAACGAACCCTATTGGCTACAATGGGAGACTCGAGCATTTTTGTATGTGGGACGCCGGGAGCCAAGCTTGTTTTTTTTTCTTGGTCCCCTCTCTCTCTTCTCTGTGGATGCCTTCTGAACGGGTTCACATTTTATCCTCTTTTTCATTGGAGTTAGTCTTTTTTCCCCCTTTGCGTCATCATACGTTACAGTGATCTATAAACTATGGACGATGCCAAAGCTTTCCATGCATCTTCATCTATCTGGTGTTTAAACAGACTTTGCAATGAAGCCTATGTAGTTAAGCGGACACTAAGGAAACATTATGTGGAAACCCCATTTACAGATCCCAGAAAACTTTTACTGCAAATTTTCATATAACTTCTAAAAATTCTTCATTTTTAGAAGTTATATGAAAAATCCACAAAACCTCTCATGAGTTTAGGCAGTACTGGTGAGCATGGTTAGTGCATGCAGAATCCATTTGGAACATGTAGGGATTCCTAAGAGGGTAAAACACGTTAGACGGGATGGACACACGCCAGGTAAATGTACATCTGACCCATTCTTCAATGTCAAACAATATAATTCATATGAGAAACAAAATTCCACTCAGGGAGACAACCACGAACACATATACATGCACAGAGATATGGGTATTTGTATTTTAGGGGATGGAAGTGGAGCCGATTCCAACAAACACTATGGCAAATCATGTAATAACTAGGGATGAGCGAGTATACTCGCTAAGGCACTACTCGCTCGAGTAATGTGCCTTAGCCGAGTATCTCCCCGCTCGTCCCGAAAGATTCGGGTGCCGCTGCAGCTGACAGGTGAGTTGCGGCGGGGAGTGGGGCAGAACGGGCGGGAGAGAGAGATCTCCCCTCCGTTCTTCCCTGCTCTCCCCCGCAGCTCCCCGCCCCGCGGCGGCACCCGAATCTTTTGGGACGAGCGGGGAGATACTCGGCTAAGGCACATTACTCGAGCGAGTAGTGCCTTAGCGAGTATACTCGCTCATCCCTAGTAATAACTGACCGAGAGAGGTGTATGAGATACATAACACACATGACATTATGTCATCATATAGGGGACATGACCATATATAAAGCATGCAGCAAATACCTTAAATAAAAGAGCAAGCTGATAATCCTTTAGAAGAAGAATAAAGAAGACAAGATGACTAATAAGAACCTTCGTAGATTAGTTACAGAGTATCAGATGTAGGAGAAGTACAGAATATTCACTACATAAAACTGACACATTGTGACTTGTTACCCCAGAAAGCGATGCGCAAACTTTTCAGAAGTTAAGTTCAGTCAGTTCACCAAATGTAGGCAAAAAATTTGATTTGGTCCAAATTAGTTTGAATTGAACTGCACAAATATCCCTAAAGAAGGCGGCAGTGGTGGTTCGAGTTCACACTAAACCGATCTTTTAGGCTGGATTCACACACACGTGTAATCGTATTTGTGCAAATTTCTGTGGAATGGGCATTGCACATTTGTGCATGCATTGTCATATTTTAGCGTACTTTTTGCGTGCACAAGGCACGCATGCGGAAAAAAAAAAAAAACATAAAACACACGCACCAATGCTCTCAGCCATTGAGATAACCAATAATTTCACGAGTTCAAAACGTTCTCTTTCCCTGAGCAAATATAGAGGAAAATAGAACAGGCTGCAATTTTTTTTTTGCATGACAGAACAATGCACAAAAATAAGCCAACTATACAGGCTTACAATTAGAATCATCACTTTGAAAGCAACCATAAGGCTCATATGGCTCTTTGTGAAAATACCCCGGCACTAGTGGATTAGAAGTTGCATTTCTTTGATCTCCCATATAAGGCTTTGGAATACACATCATATTCCAAAGCATTATCACCGGTCATTGTGATTTATTAGGTCATAGGTAGACTGAGACTTTAGACTGCTGACTGCAACTGATGCCCACACTCCCTCCGCTGAACCCCTTATATGCCACTGTCACCATTGGCCATGGCATCTAAGGGGTTAACTACTCCAATCTGTTTAGTTACTAGTGGGGCACCGTGAACAACACATCGGAGGAGAGTGAGCTGGGGAGCCCTGTAATCGCTATCTCTGGGGGTAATCAGCAGTGGCCCGTTTACACCCTAATGAAAAGTAGCACTCTATCAGGATAGAACAGGCAGCACCATGATGGGAAGATGCAATAAAATAATTTTACCTTCCAAAACAGAATACTGCAATGACGGCAGAAGTGCAGGGTGTCCCCGTATTGTTCCCTTTTCGGGTAGTACTTCTCCAGTGTGAAGAACATTAATTTCCAGTCAATATGACCATATTCTGTGAAGATCAAGTCTTTACAATACTAAGAGAGACAAACGGTAGAGAAGAAGAATAATGAATAAAGCCGTGCGCAAAACAGTCACTGCAACAGACTAAAAGACAAATGCTGACACATACAGAATTTCCAACATGACCTTTTTAGGTTTTACCTGGAGATCTATTTGCAGGTTGTATAAACAGTCACATGATTGCTATAATAATTTAACCTTTCAGTGCACTGAACATATAATAAACACTTGCTTTATTGATACAGATAACTGGCCATAGAAAGCCCTGTTCTATAAACAGGAGATCATCCGCTACACAACACTGTTTGCTCATGAACCAAAGGTTGGCATGAGATAGCAGCAATCATCTCACCCTAGGGCGCTTTCACACAGGACCACCTGTCGGGCACAGATACCGGACAGGTCGTCTCAGCGATAATCCAGGAATGATCATCGCTAGTGAATAGAGGCAAAGCAGGCTGGCTGCCATAAGTGAACGACTGCCCGCTTACACAGCTGATCTGTTACTCAGTTTTATGTAAGCAGAAGTGAATAAATTCTCAGTTGTTCATACATTTACACTTGCATGGCAGGTGAATGATCGGCTGCATGGGAACTACCTGGAAGGTTTTATATCTTTGCGTTGCAATAATTACTTTTCCTCTGAATGTTTTTTTTTTATTGTTTTTATTTTTAAGAATTTTTACTCCTGGACAAAACATGTTACAAAGCTGCACAAAAGCACTAATCCTTGCAGTAGGAAGCTTGGAAGTGGTGAGATCAACAGTTTGCCAAACATTTAAAGCATAATTGAGTTTTCAACAAGTTTTCTAAAATACACTAGGTTCACCTTAACCGCTCATTTGCTACTGTTTGCAACCAGTTTCATGTCTGCAAGTTCTGATTCTCAGGTGGTCTTCCCCATTTTTCTGCTGCTCTGCTGTTAGCCATCAACTATCAGGGAAGGGGCATGTAGGAAACCTAGCATTCTGCCAGTAGTTCACTGTCCTGACTTCCTTGCCCTTACTTACCATGCTGTCTTTGGCCAATCAGCAAGGAGTCATTATCTAAATGACCCCACCTCTGCTTTTCTAAGATGGTTCAGGCATTCAGAGACATTTTGGCCCCTATAATGTGTGTGTGCATATTATGTGCACGCACACAGCCATATACTGTAACAGCAGGAGAAGCAGATACTGTAGAGATACTTTTCACAGTGTCTGCAGATGTGTCAGACTGCAGATTGTAAATGCAGGGGAGCCGCCGCCTATGAAGATAGCCTCTCCCCCCAATTGCTAAGGAAACATCCCTGCATCCATGTAACTACAAAAGATCAGTCTCTAACACAGAGTGGATTGCAGAGAAGCTGAAAGGGAAACTCCTAATAGCAGCTACTTCAAACATGATTTACAGTGGTAAAGCAACAACACTTTCAATGCAAGTATATTACAGAAGTCATGAGACTAACACAAGATAGTAGATGAGCAGAAGTTGTCTGAAAAAAAATAGTGCCTCTTTAAGCAAGCAGAATCCCTCCCATACTTGTCAAATTTTATTTCAACTACTCAAGTTACTGAAACTGGCATACCCTAATTCAAACAAAAAAAAAATGAAAAGTTGGGAAAACTGAATAAAACAAGCTTCCTGAACTATTTCCTCCAGCACCACCGCTCTAGGTCTCCTGCTGGGCTTAGATTACCCGGCTGCAGCAATGTCATGTCAACAACAAGTGGGCACATCACTGCAGGCAGCGGATCAAAGTCCAATGAGGAAAACTAGAGAGATGGAACTGAAGCAATAGGACAGGAAGACTTGCTTTATTCAACCGTTCACATTTTTGGTCTGAAACCAGATAAGCTCTCTAAGGCATGTTCACACATAGCAGATTTTGGTGTGGGTCTGCAGCAGATTTCACCCTATCATGGGTGAAATCACCTGGAAATCCACATCAAACCTGCACCATTTCTGCTACACTGGACATACTGTTAAGGAGGTATTCACATCCCATAAATTAAAGGTTTATCTCTAGGGTCTGACCTCTGGAGTTCACCCTCATCCTGGTCTAGTGCTATGTCCCTATCGAATTTCACTTGAATAAGGTCGTGAAGCCTTTCCTAGGTGGCCGTGAGTGGCGCTAGGCTCCAATAAAGTCCCTCAATATACAATATTAGTAAATAGAGCCACATGTAAAATGGTCACTACAATAACACAGCAAAAGTGCTGACATACAGAATTCCCGAACTCCTAATTAACCCATATGACCATTTTTAGGTTTCAGCTGGAAAGGACGGTGAGGGTTACATAACCAGTCATAGGATTGTGATAAGAATTCTGCACTTATGAACACATAATAAACACTTGCTTCCTTGATGCACATAAATGGGCATAGAAAGCCTTGTTACTTCTGTGTGTGGCTATGCAAACATGATATCATGTATTACACAATACTGTTTGCTCTTGAACTAAAGGACACAATCACCTCACCTTACATGGAAGGTGAACGATCAGCTACGTGGGAACTGTTTTTTTTTACATCCTTAAAGGGGTTGTCCCGCGGCAGCAAGTGGGTCTATACACTTCTGTATGGCCATAATAATGCACTTTGTAATGTACATTGTGCATTAATTATGAGCCATACAGAAGTTATAAAAAGTTTTTCACTTACCTGCTCCGCTGCTGGCGTCCTCGTCTCCATGGTTGCCGTCTAATTTTCGCCGTCTAAAATGGCCTAATGGCCAAATTAGACGCGCTTGCGCAGTCCAGGTCTTCTCCTGTTCTCTATGGGGCTCCGTGTAGCTCCGTGTAGCTCCGCCCCGTCACGTGCCGATTCCAGCCAATCAGGAGGCTGGAATCGGCAATGGACCGCACAGAAGAGCTGCGGTCCACGGAGGTAGAGGATCCCGGCGGCCATCTTCACCGGTAAGTATAGAAGTCACCGGAGCGTGGGGATTCAGGTAAGCGCTGTGCTGTTCTTTTTTTCAGTCCCTGCATCAGGGTTGTCTCGCGCCGAACGGGGCAAGGGGGGGGGGGGGGGGTGTTGAAAAAAAAAAAAAAACAGTTTCGGCGCGGGACAACCCCTTTAAGGTGATAAGTACTTTTGTCTTGTGTACTTTAGGTTTTGTCCAGTAGTAAAATATGTTACAAACTGCACAAATAATTTACAATGTTACCAGATACTACTTGCAGTTTGTGCCAGAAGGTTCAGCAAACCAGAGTCTGCTAAGACTTGTCAAATTTCTCAAGGAGATCCCAAACCCTGTTCTGTTGGCTGCCGTATCCAGCGTGGGTGGGGAAATGGTGCCGGTTTCGTGCTCACCGCCTTCTAAGTGCTCTCTGCACAGTGGCACCATTTACTTTAGTGTGTGTGTACTGCAGCTCATGAATAAATGACCTTTATTTATATAGCGCATGCATATTAAGCAGCACTTTACATCACAATATTGGCTTCTATCTCCACTGGGACTTGCAATCTACATTCACTCATATAAATGTTTTTGGAGCGTGGGAGGAGACCAGAGTAGCCTGGAAACCGACCCAAATATTGTCCTTGGTGGGGTTTGAACCCAGGACTCTAGCACAATCTTTCCAGCACTAACCACTGAGCCACTGTGCTGGACAGACAGTGATTGGGTAGCCCCTTGATTCTCAGGGGTCCGGGTGTGAGGAGGGGGGAGAAATCTCAGACAACGGACACCTACTGATCATGCAGTAATGGTATACCCTAGGAAAGTGGATCCCTTTTTAAGCAACAGTTAATCAGAGTAGTATTCCCCATCTCACAAAATATCAAGGATAGTGGAAGACCTCTTGATTTTAGGGAAATAGATGGCAAAACTGAACGCCTTCTTCAATCTCCTTACAGATTTTATCATTATATTAGTTTTCCTAGAGCATCTAACATAGGCGTAAAGTGTATTTTATGGCCACCTCTCCTAACATCCGCCTTCCTCTACTCACAGCCATCGGCATCCTCTGGATCTTCTATGCACATTCCAGATTCCCTTAGGTAGACCCTTCCAGCTGTCTATCTGCATGTAGAGTCAGTAAGTGTGCCCAGCTTTCTAGATACCAACATGGTTATTAAGTTAAGGAAACCTTCCCCACTAAGTAAAAGGTTCCTAGTGAAGGTGCTTATTTATTCGACCATTGCCTGTATACCCAACTATCCTGAACTCAGCCTGTTTTCAGACTACACCCACTTACTGGGGAAGCGTCCTGGAGGATCCCTGCAGCAAAGGCCAGATTCCTCAAAAAAGGGGTTGAAGAGTGAAAACCAGGTGACCCCTTAGAGCAGCCCAAAGTGGAATCAGTCAATGACATGCTTTTTTCTATAGATTAGAAGCATGTGACATCAGATTTCTTTTTTAGATGTAGAAGCAAGACCACTTTATTACCTGCTAACTACTAGCCTTAAAGACAACTGAGAATTATTTAAGTGACTATTGTAGTAGTTACCATTTTCTCTGAAAAGTGATATTTGCAAAGCTCTTTCCAGAGATAGTGGTCTTCGCTGAGAACTTGCCACGAAGGGGTCATTTGGCCTAAGTTGTTTATGTCCCAGGCATCCGAAAATCTGAAGAGGATGTTGCTTTTCATTTGTTGTGGCAGATCACACAAGGTTGGACCATTGCCAAGATGCTGAAATAAAGGCAGGAAAGGTCACTAACAAAACATGATACAGCTACATGACCGTAGGAAAGTAAGAGAAGACACGTAAATGGTCATACTGGAATGATCTGGAGGTTCATGAGCTGCTCTTGCCATAAGAGAATAGTCTCCAGACGAGAAATCCAGATATTCATGTTGCCGATCAAAACACATCTGCCTCCTTCCCTGATGAGGATGCACAGGGTGGAGCTCAGGTCATGGAGAAGGTCTCGAATTAATTGTGGATTGTACTGATCTTCTAGAACTGAAACAAAGTAAGAGAATGCCGTTAAACCATGAATTCTAATTCAAAGTGAAAGTCCAACTTGTGAACACCAGGTTATTTTTTTCTCTTTTGATCCAACATGCTGTGCCAATAAGTTTAGAGTTCTAGATTTCGGATTTAGCGCTCCAAATCTGAGGAGTCTTAAAGGGGACTGGTCACCACTAACCAAAATACACATTCCTGTGATCACTAAGTTTCCCAACAGCCCAGGTACCTGAATAATACTTATCCAAAGCATCTGGTCTTGCCTCAGAGGTTCTGCACATACATACAGGCGATGTCATGTGATGGTGTCATGCCAGCCAGGCACATTCACAGAACATCTTTGAGGCCAGACCAGAGTAAGGGCCATTATCTTGTGTGACTTCACAATGATGGATCCCCTTGATTGACTACAAGAGATTGTGAAAACAGTCAGGTATTGATATGCAAACTACATCCCAAAACTGTATGATGTACAATCCTCCTAAATGCCATGTCCACCTGAACCAATTTTTTTGGTTTAAAATAAATAAATAAATAAATAAATAAGGCCCTAGAAGGAGTTGTTGGAATCTAATTAAACTTTCTATTTATGATTGTTACATTGATATAAGAGCAGAAAACTGACCCCTTGAAGGGAGGCTCTGGGACACTGTTGGGCCACCTTTAGCTTGGGTACCAGATGTGATACAGGCGGGCATATAAATTGTTTATAGTATCCTGTGGCACATTGCTCCACACATGTTGTTACCCAAGCCTTTAGATGGTGCAAACTTATAGGCTGTCAAAGTTGGCATCCCAGATGCCCCCATACATGTTCTATTGGCGATACATCTGGTGACCGGGCAGCCACGGAAGTGTGACAATGTTGTGGAGACATTCCTGTGACCCCCTTGCTGTGTGCGGCTGAGCATTATCCTGCTGTCTTTTGGAAGCCGCCATGGGAGAACCACATGTGGCTGCAAGATGTCCTGAACATATCACTGAGCTGTCATTGTCCCTCGTACCACTACTAGGGGTGACAGACTGTTGTATGTGATGGCCCCCAGACTATCACACCAGCAGGGGGCAGTGTGTCGCTCCACAGCAAAGGCAGGATTGAGGCAGTCACGTCGAGGTTTCCAGACACGAACATGGCCGTCGTCCGTACCCAAACTAAATCTGGATTCGTCACTGAAGACAACCCAGTTCCACTGTTCACGACACCATTGCAAATGCAGGCAACCATGGGTGGCAAGACCGTTCATCTAATCACGTCACAACTCTTATCATTTGCATATCTGCCTGAGCTATAACTGCATGCCGGGTTTTACAACCAAACATCAACTCCTTCTAAGGGCTGGATTTTATTTATTTATTTTTTTCACAAAGTGTACATGTGTTTTGAATGGGGAGAGGGGATTAACGCTCCAAAAGGCCGCCTGTAGACAGACAGGTCGGATCTCGCTGCGAGAATTCTCGCAGCGGGATGCGGACCCGTGCCCCTGCAGAGACCTGCGGCTAACCTGCTCCCGACGTCTTCCATCTCTGTTATGTGACGGCTGCCGGCGCATGGGCACAGAGTAGCAGGACCGTCACTACTAATGTTTCTGTGCGGGCCTTGCGCCGCGATTGGTTTTCCGAGCGTGTTTTCACGCGGACAAATCGCGTCTGTGTGCATAGTATTGCATTATGTAATGCAATCCTATGGCAGCAGGTAGCGGGCACGGGCGGAAATCCTGCCGCAGAATTTCCGCCCGTGTGCAGGGGGCCAAAAACAGAAGTATCAGGGATGTTGAAATCAAACTGCCCCAATCCTTATTTCCCTTGACATCTGCTGAGGGACAGATGCGAGGCCCCCCCATATACATGGAGGGTCTGTTAGTCTTGCCAAAATCATTCTTGTTTCTGCAGATGGTAAACTTCAGATAATTTCCTTTTACATTCTAAGCTGCTCCACATAACATTACCTTTTCTTACAATCGTTTCCAGAATGTTGAAATAATTCTTCTGTGCGGCTCCACTCAGGGATGTGAGCTGAGATTTAGCGATTAGCTGAAGCAACTACAATACAGAAACAGATTGCGGATGCAACAACTCATCGGACAATTCCTATTCATATAGGCAAACACATAGATGACACATGTAACCCTGGCTTACAGTAAACATTCTGCAGTCTAGTACACTGATCCCATGTGTGTACAAGGCTATAATTACTTTTGACCTTGGATAATCTATATATTTTTTGGCATGGTTATCCATGGAGGAGATTAACCAAAAAATAAAAAAAAAACACCATTTATCCCCTATTGACAGGATAAGGTATAAAGATCTGATAACTGGGGGTCCGATTGCTGACACTTTACCAAACCAAGAAAAAGGGATTTATCCTTAAATGGTCAAGCGTGTGTCCTACTGATCCTCTCATTTCAGCAGGACTGCCAGAGATGGCCGAGTACATACAGTCGACTGTCTCTAGTACAGCATGACTGCTGCTAGCTTTTATCTGAATTGCTGAGCCACATGTGACAGTCCATTTACTAGGGAAACACCAACTAAAGGTGCCTTTACACGGGGCGATTATCACTGGAAGTAGAAGATTCGGGCAATAATCGTCACATGTACATGAGGCTGCCGACAGGACACCAAGTCAAAAATCGGTCACTTGTCGGAGTCGCTTGGTTCTTAGAGCAAACAGGCAGATCATCAATGAACAACTGCCTGTTTACTATGAATCAGGTAGACGGGCCAGAACGATCTCCGGCTCGCTCCACCTTTATTCACAGAACAGCTATCATTCCTGTGTAAGGCACAAGAGCGATAGTAGGTAGTTCATAACCGGCACCTATGGCGCATGCGCCTTGTTTACATGAGGCGTGACAGGCTTGGTAACGCCCCTGGGCGGTACTATTCGCTGCATACTGCGGAGGCTGACACCTGATGAGTTTT